>NC_092379.1:53334778-53670811 GCF_030028105.1 Mobula birostris
GTGAATGCATGGCTCCTCCGTAGACAGAGTTACACGTACAAAGTTTCTGGGAGCTCTCATCACGGACGACCTCATCTGGTCCCTTAATATCACCTCCCTGAACAAGAAGGCACAGCAGTGCCTCCACTTTCTAAGGAGATGGAGGCAAGCAAGGCTCCCTGCCACTCCCCACCCCCCATCTTAACTGCTTTACAGGAGCACCATTGAGAATGTCCTGACAAGTTACATCTCCATCTGGTATGGGGGCAGTCACGCATTGGACCAGAAGTCCCCCCAGGGAGCCGACATTCCACCTGGCTGAAGCTGAGGTGAGGAAGAGCCACGCAAAGCTACGGGGCCTGATAGTAAACCAGGCCGGGTTCTGAAAGACCACACAGCCCAGCTGACGGAGATGTTGATGGATATATTCAACATCTCTCCAGAACAGTCCATTGTCCCCTTGGTTTTCAAGGTAGAAACCATCATTCCTGTGGCATTAACATCAACCATTATGAAACGCTTTGAGCAGTTTGTCATGAAGCTCATTAAAGCCTTTCTTCTGGCTACATTGGTTCCTTTCTAATTCATTGCTCAAATAGATCCACTGACGATGCAGTAGCCTCTGCCCTCCCACCTGGAAAACGGGATCTCATATGCCAGACTGCTGTTTGTATATCTCAGTTCGGCGTTCGGTACCCTCATACTCCAGAAACTGGTGGGGAAACTGTCCTTGCTGGGTCTCAACACCTCCCTCTGCAATTAGATACAGGACTTATTAACAGTAAGGCCACAGTCAGTCCGTGTGGGCAGCAAGGTCTCTCGTCCCATTATGCTGAGCACTGGTGCTCAGCCCACTGTTGTTCACATTTCTAACCTTTAACTGTGTCGTCAAAATTGCCAATGACACAACAGTGGCTGGGCTTACCAAAAATGATGACGAGATGGAGTCTAAAGAGGAAGTGGAGTGGCTGGTGGATTGGTCTTGTTACCTGTCCCATGAGTATCTCGTGAGCACGATGTAATTGTCTCGTGAAAGTGGGGTGATGTAATGTCACGGAGGGAGAGAGATATCTCTCAACAGTGTTCTGTGATTGACATTTGGTATGGTGCATACGGGTATTGTGACACACACTTTCGGTTAACCCCTGCATAGTCTCGGGTGTTGGGTGGTGACCACCTCCGGCGGAAGGTCCGCTACTGTGAGAAATCTTATTCTTCATGATCTCTTCGGACAAGGCATTTCTTGGCTGGGATCTGCATCAACAGTTTCGTCTTTTCTTCATCGCTGGTTCGGGAAGTCTCTCCTCTCACTTATTTTATAAATCACTTGGACTCTTTGAACTACCACTTTAAGACTGTGCTTAAGTAAGATCTGTTCAGAATTGTCTTCAAGTTCGACTGTTTGCTAACTAAAGATGCATAACACAGTTAACTTCCGTTTAAGTTAGTCCTTTGTTTACTTTTCTATGTTTTTGAGTAGAAGTTCATTCACTTCGTTGTTCATTTATAAAAACCCGACTCAATTTCATATCTATTGCTGCTGGTGCTAACAGTCTGAGAAGAACCTAAGTCTGAATGTGGAGGCTTAGTGAGGTCTCAGCATGGCTCTTAGTGTTATGAAGGATCTCACCCACCATCCAGCATCCTCTTTGAATTTCTGCCATCAGACAGGAGACTACGATGCGAAAAACAAAAACAGTCAGGATGAGAAAGTTTCTTACCCCAGGCCACCAGGTTTCTGAATTCCCAGCCACATTGTATTGGTTAACCTATTCCACATCTTACAATATTTAATATTAATGCACTTTAGTTTGTTATTTATGTGTGATTCATCTGTAGATTTTTATCCTTACCTTCCTAAGTTAGGGCTAACTATGTGAGACTAACTTACGGCTAACAAACATCTCCAACGCTCAGTGACCAGGGTTCAGTACTGGGTGTGATGAGCAGCCGCAATAACTTCAGAATCTGATATCAGCAGTCTGTCAGGAACTTGCAACTGGGTTCAGCCACCAGACTGCTCCTTGATGCGAGGTTGCTTGTGTTTCTGCAGGATGGACCATTGAGCAAGTCTCTTTGCTTGGTCAGGACTGAAGTGTGGCCTCCCCTTATTGAGAGGTTGCTGGAGTCTCACAACGTGTTTTAACTGAATGAAGCCCTCCCCACACTCAGAACAGCTGCAAGGCTATTCCACTAGCTTAACTTGGTGCTTCAGTAGCTGATGACCGAACGAATTCCTTTCTACACCCGCAAAAAGTGAATCACCTCTGTCCATTTAGTATTATTATTTATAGTCAGTAATGTTTTAAAATTTATTTTTGCATTTGCACAGTTTGTTGTCTTCTGCACTCTGGTTGAACGCCCAAGTTGGATGCTCTTTCATCGATTCTGACTCACACAAGAAAACGAATCTCAGGGTAGTATAAGCTGATACATATGTACTTTGATAGTAAATGTTCACAACGTCCCTCTGGTTCCCCTCCTTGTTCCCTCTCTCTCACTGTCAACTGTCCTCTCCCATCAGTTTTCTTCTTCTGCAGCCCTTTACCTTTTCCACTTATCACCTCCCAGCTCCTGACTTCCTCCTCCTCCTCCTCCTATCACCCGTACTCCATCTCCTCCCACCATCTTTTTATTCCAGCTTCTTCCCACTTCCTTTCCAGCCCCGATGAAGGGCCTTGGCGCAAAATGTTGTCACTTTATTACTTTAAATAAGACAGTAAGACACGGCAGCAGGGTTAGGCCATTTGGCCCAAGGAGTCTGCTCTACCATTCTGTCATGAATAATTTATTATCACTCTCAATCCCATTCCCCTGCCTTATCCCTGTGACCTTTGTCACCCTTACTAAACAAGGTCCACTTTAAATGACTGGGACTGCACAGTTGTCTATGGCAATGAATTCAGATATCTTGCTGGCACATCTTGTTTAGGTAAGGGACTCAGGACTGCTCCAAATGCAGTCAGACCAAAGCCTCAGCAGCATATCCTTGCCGTCATATTCTAGATCTCTTGAAATGAATGCTAACATGGCTAAGTATATCCCATCTGCCACTTCTTTCTCCAACTACGTCTAAGTTCTTCTGCAGATTCCCTGCTTCCGCAAAACCTACATTGCCTTGCAACTATCTTTCTATCACCTGCAAACTTGGCCACAAAGACTTCAATTCTGTCAACCAAGTTGTTACGTGATTACACAAGGTCCCAACACAAACCCCTGCAGAACACTAGTCTGGTAGCAAACCAGAAAAGTCCCCCTTAATACTCGATCCGTTTTTCCCCTTCAACTGCTGCGTTCCTCCAGCATTGTGTGAGTATTACTCTAGTTTTCCAGCATCTGCAGAGTTCATTGTGTATGATGTTGAAAAGAGCAGGGAATAGGGAAGTTAACAACCAATGCCGCTCTTTCTCAGCACAGAGGTTTGAGGGATGAAGAACATGTCAGACATAACTGCAGTGACCTCGTCTTCAGTCTGCGGAAAGTCATTCAGGAAATTTAAGGTGAACCTTTTCACCCACAGAGTGGTGGCTATTTGGAACCCATCACCAGAGGGAGACTGAGAGGTGAAAAGCTGGGATGGATTTGAAAGGAAATTTGTGCAATATAAACATGGGCAGGGACCAGCTGGACTGTGTTGGGTCCTAACCCTACACTGGGTGTGTTGTAGATTAACTAAGTACCTGAGACAGTGTTAAAATACAATTCATTTATTTGTCACAGATCCGGAAAATTCAACTCCATTCCCATTACATTAGTATAAGAAACACTTCCCATCCCAATCACTAGGGCGCAGACTTGGTCTGAAGAGAGCAGCAATAATTACAGTCTGATACCAAGTCACTTTTGAACGTGTCTCTGGATTCAGAAACTGTGAGGGTTAAATATGCAGCAGGCTGCTTATTTAAACACTTTCCCGAGTGTGAACTCGGTAGTGCGTCACAAGGCTGGATGACTGAGCGAATCCCTTCCCACATTCAGAGCAGGTGAATGGTCTCTCCCCAGTGTGAGCTCGTAGGTGCCTCCTAAGGTGTGATAAGTGACTGAACCCCTTCCCACACTCAGAGCAGGTGAATGGCCTCTCCCCAGTGTGAACTCGCTGGTGTCTCTGTAAGTGGGATGGCCGGGTAAATCCCTTGCCACATTCAGAGCAGGTGAATGGTCTTTCCCCACTGTGACCTTGCTGGTGTATCATTAGATGAGTTGACTGAGTGAATCCCTTCCCACATTCAGAGCACGTGAATGGTCTCTCCCCAGTGTGAATCCGCTGGTGTCGCAGAAGGTTAGATGATCGAGTAAATCCCTTCCCACACTCAGAGCAGTTCAATGGCCTCTCTCCAGTGTGAACTCGCTGGTGCCTTATCAGATGAGTTGACCGTGTAAAACCTTCCCCACACACAGAACACATGAATGTGCTCTCCCCAGTGTGAATTCGCTGGTGTACCAAAAGTACAGATGACCGAGTAAACCCTTTCCCACATTCAGAGCAAGTGAATGGTCTCTCCCCAGTGTGAATTCGCTGGTGTGCCAGTAGGTTAGATGACTCAATAAACCCCTTCCCACACTCAGAGCAGGTGAATGGCCTCTCCCCAGTGTGAATTCGCCGGTGTTCTTGCAGATGATGTAACTGAGTGAATCCCTTTCCACATTCAGAGCAGGTGAATGGTCTCTCCCCAGTGTGAATTCGTTTGTGTATCAGTAATTTAGATGACTCAATAAATCCCTTTCCACATTCAGAGCAGGTGAATGGCCTCTCCCCAGTGTGACCTCGCTGGTGTCTCATCAGATCAGTTGAGTAAGTGAATCCCTTCCCACATTCAGAGCATGTGAATGGTTTCTCCCCAGTGTGAATTCGCTGGTGTTTCAGAAGGCTAGATGGTCGAGTAAATCCCTTTCCACATTCAGAGCAGGTCAATAGCCTCTCCCTGGTGTGAGCTCGCTGGTGTCTCATCAGATGAATTGACCGGGTGAATCTCTTCCCACACACAGAACAGATGAACGGGCTCTCCGCATTGTGAATTCGCTGGTGTGCCAGAAGGATAGACGACCGAGTGAATCCCTTCCCACATTCAGAGCAAGTGAACGGTCTCTCCCCAGTGTGAATTCGCTGGTGTGCTAGAAGGAGAGATGATCGAATAAATCCCTTCCCACATTCGGAGCAAATGAATGGTCTCTCCCCAGTGTGAATTCGCTGGTGTGTCCGTAGGTGATATGACCGTGTGAATCCCTTCCCACATTCAGAGCAAGTGAACGGTCTCTCCCCAATATGAACTCGCTGGTGTGCCAGAAGATTAGAAGACTCAGTAAATCCCTTCCCACATTCAGAGCAAGTGAACGGCCTCTCCCCAATGTGAACTCGCTGGTGTGATAGCAGTTTTGATGGCCAAGTAAATCCCTTCCCGCATTCAGAGCAGGTGAATGGTCTCTCCCCATTTTGAACTTTCTGGTGTCTCATCATGTGGGATGAATTAGTGAATCTCTGTCCATACACTAAACCATAGAACAGTCTCTCTCCCCTGTGAACTCACTGATACGTCTGCCAGTGGGCTGAGTGAGTGAATCTCTTCTCACAAGGAGCAGGTGAACGGCCTCTCACTGGTGTGGATTTTACTGGATTTTATTTGGAGATACAGCATGGAACAGGCCTCTTCAGCCCAATCAGCTGCTCCATCCAGCAATCCACCTGTTAACCCAGCTCTACCAGAGGACAATTTACAATGACCAATTAACCTATTATCTGATATGTCCTTGGACTGTGAGAGGAAACTAGAGCACCCGGAGGAAAACCATGTGGTCACAGCAAAGACGTACAAGCTCCTTACAGACCGTGTCTGAACTGAAATCCAAACTCCGACACCCCAGTCTGAAATCTTCAGTTTGGATGACAGAACCAATTGCTTCCCGCAGAACAGGTGAACCGCCTCACTATAGTGTGAACTTGCTGATGTATCTTCAGGTTGGATGACTGAGTATATCCTCTCCCAAAGAGCAGATCATTGGCCTCTCCCCAGTGTGAACTCACTGGTATATCTGCAGGTTGGCTGAGTGAGATAATTCATGCCCACACTGAGAGCAGGTGAATGATATCAATTGTCTGACAATTCACCAAGTCAGATGTTAGTCATAGTGAATCCCTTGTAAAATCATTGCAGTTGAAGAACTGATCTCTGGTGAACAAATGCTGGTGTGTTCTCAACACCCCGGTTCCAGTGGATTTCACTGAGTTAAAACAGAATGTTTCCTTTCAGACACAAAATACATGTCCAGCTGGGATGAGATACATCTTTATCTCCAAGGATCGACAACTGATATATCAGTGCTACAAAGGAAATTTCTGGTCACTCTTTCAATAATTTGAAGACAATTTACAGACTTTATTTCCAAGTGGGTTCATGCAAATCTCACCCCGACACTGAATACGTGTTCGGATTCCCCTTGCTGTGGCTGTTGTTCTGTCTTCTCAAGCATCTCCTCCTCTACATTCAGAGACTGATTGTTTTCAAATGCTGGTGAGCTGACAAAGACAGCAGAACTGACGTGTTTTTGTTTTCAAGATCCCCATTCAGAAATTCTTTGAAGTTTCAAACCTGTAAGAAGATTTACAAAAGACATCAATGGGTGAAGGATAGCATTGTCAATCAAATAACTGAGCTCTAACATTATACTGCTGCAGCAAAGATCAACCCAAGTTGGAGGAACAAATCTGGGCATGGTTTGGGAATTCCAACTGACAACTAAATTCTGTTTTTCTGTCTGTATCAGATTAGACCATTTCTGCCTGTTGTCAATCTGTGACTTGGCTCAGTTTGTCTCTCCCAGTCAGTATTATTTCAGGTTGTGGCCATGTCCCACAGAGCTACAAAGAGCACATGATATTACATGGCTGCTCTGGAGAAGTACTCAAACCCCTCCCCCCCACAGTGTGAGTGCTACAGGTCACTGGTTACCCCAGATAAAGGTGTCTGATATCAGTCTGAGCCCAGAGAGAATGGGACTAAACATGTTCTCACGGGTAGAAAGATCTAGAAGCAGAAGAGGTAGAACAGAGGTGATTTTTGAAAAGATCCAAAGTGAATGCAAGGGTTTTGTTTTCTATTCTATTCAGCACTAACTGATATTTTAATTGACTGGAACAAAGAACAATCAACTTCTTTTGAGACTCAGTCTCAACTAAGCCCATTATCTACCAAGAAGGTGCTCTAGAAGTTCTTCATCGATGTTCTGGGGCACCATCAAGAAGGCAACTTGTGTGAGAAATTCCAATGGAAATCATCGAATGTTCCCATTTTGGATTGCTACAGCTGGAAAACCACAGCTACGTCTATGAACCGTACAATTAGTGACATCGTTTTAAAGCGATTTAAAAAGTCCATAGCTGCTCAGAGTTAATGAAACTCAAATGGCCGCTGGTCGCTGGTGCGGTTCCCCTTCAAGACAGTGGAAGAGAGCATGTCATTCTGGTTTAAGTGCTCGCTTTGTGGCTTTCGCCTACTATCCTGCTGGCTAAGTAGTGTCTAGTAACACCTCAGGCCAGTGTCATACAAACTCCAGGCTACTGAGTGACGTAATAAACAGGCATGAAACAGCGCAGCCCCATCAGTTTGCAGGATTTTAACCAGGCCAGCTTGAAAAAGTTTCTAAGTAACTATACCCAACATACCCAACAGATCGCTTGTGGAACCAGAGGAACCATCACAATGGACCACATTTATATGGCCAGCAAGAGCACTCAGCGCCCCATCCCATGCCCAGGCTTTGTTAAATCTGATCACCCAGCTGTACTCATACTCCATGAGAAGAGGAAGAGATTGAAGACTGTAGCACCAGCAGTGAGGACCAAGAAGTGTGGACGAGAGAGCACAGGACTGCTTTGAGTCATTGGACTGGTCTGTATTCAGGGATTCATCTTCAAATCTGAATGAGTACACCACAATTGTCACTGACTTCATTAAAACTTATCTGGGCGAGTGCGTGTCTGCAAGAACGTACTGCACGAATCAAAAAGCCGTGGCTGAACCAGGAGGTTCGTAGTCTGATGAGGGCTAGATTTGTGGCATTCAAGTCTGGTGACTCAGGACTTGCGGAGGGCTATCTCAGGAGTAAAGGAACAAATCCAAAAGAGGCTAGAGGTGGAAATGAATGCACGTCAATTCCGACAGTGTTTGCAGGTCATTACTTCATACAGAGCTAAATTGAACATGATGAATGGCAGCGATGCTTCACTCTCAGACAAGCTCAACATCTTTTATGCACAGTTTGAAAGGGAGAAAAGAAGCCACAGCTATGAGGATTCTTGCAGCACCCGGTGACCCTGTGATCTCTGTTTTGGAGGCCAATGTCAGACTGCCTTTCAAAAGGGTGAATACTCGTGAGGCAAGAGGTTTCTGGCAGGGCTCCAAAAACCCGTGCTATCCAACTGGCGGCTGTGTTCAAAGACATTTTTGACCTTTCGTTGCTACAGTTGGAAGTTCCCACCTGCTTCAAAAGGGCAACAATCATACCAGTGCCCAAGAAGAGCAGAGCGAGCTGCCTCAACAACCATCATCCAGTCGCACTCACACCCAGGGTTTTCAGAGGTTGATTATGGCTAGAATTAATTCCTATCTCAGCAAGGACCTGGACCCACTGCAATTTGCCTATCTCCATAATAGGTCTACAGGGAATGCAATCTCATTGGCTATTCACGTGGTCTTGAGTCACCCGGACAATACTCATATTTATGTCAGGATACTGTTCGTTGACTATAGCTCAGCGTCTAACACAATCATTTCTACAATCCTGATTGAAAATCTCCAAAGCCTGGGCCTTTGTACCTCTTTCTGCAACCGGGTCCCAGACTTCCGAACCGGAAGACCATGATCTGTGAAGATTGGAAATAACACCTCCACCTCACTGACAGTCAACACTGGTGCACTTCGAGGATGTGTGCTTAGCCCACTGCTCTACTCTCTCTACACTCATGACAGTGTGGCTAGACACAGCAAAGATGCCAGCTATAAATTTGCTGATGACAGAACTATTGCTGGTAGAATTTTAGATGGTGACGAGAAGGGAGACATAGTTGATCTAGTTGACTAGAGCCGCAGCGACAACCTTGCTATCAACGTCAATCAGACCAAAGAACTGATTATGGACTTCAGAAAGGGTAAGATGAGGGAAAATATCCCAGTCCTCATACACAGAGCAGAAGTGGAATGTGTGAACAACTTTAAGTTCCTGGTTGCCAACATCTCTAAGGATCTATCCTGGGCCCAACATATCGATGCAGCTACAAAGAAGGCACAGCATCTATATTTCATTAGGAGATTTGGTACGTCACCAAAAACACTCGTAAATTTCTACATGCGTACCACGGAGAGTAGTCTAACTGGCTGCATCACTGCCTACTGTGGCGGAGGAGGGGGAGAGGGCTACTGCACAGAATCAAAATAAACTGCATAAAGTTGTTAACTCAGTCAGCTCCATCATGGGCACTAGCCTCTGTAGCATCCTTTTTCAAGGATCGATGCCTGAAAAGGACAGCATCTATCATTAAGGATCCCCATCACCCAGGACATGCCGTCTTCACATTGCTACCATCAGGAAGGAGGTACTGGAGCCAAACTCAATGATTCAGGAACAGTTTCTTTCCCTCTCCATCCGATTCTCAATCAACATTGCACCCATGAATACTACTTCACTACTTTTTTTGCATATTTACTTTTCTATTATATATACTTTAACTGCAATTCGTTGTTTTTTATAATTATATATTGCATTGTACTTCTGCCGCAAAGACAACACATTTCATGACATATGCCGGTGATCTGTCACTCTGATTCTGTTCCGTTCCCGATCCTGGGATTCAGACAGCTGAGGCTCGGCTGTGTCTGGGAGATGACTGGGCTGCCAGCCCCTCAGCCTGCGGACTGAGTGGAAAGCCTTGGCAGCATCACCCATTGCCGCCTCTACACAGAGACATTGTCACCAACCCCGAACCCAGCCTCTGTCCCTCACCGGCCCGCGATGCGCATGCGCCGCAACATGGCCTCGGCAGCGCCCATCATCGGAAAATTCACCGGACCGGGTGTGAATCGTGGGGCTGAGAGAGGGAAATAAGTGTCACCATCCCGGGTCCACAGTGTGTCCGGCGCCCGGAGTAATTGTCCCCCAGTCAGGCTGCCGACCCCGGTGCTGATGAAAACCCACCCGAACCCCGCTCCTACCTACTCCCGAAGCGCCAGTGCATTTTGTCCCTTGAGCGCATGCGCGATTTCTGAGCTCTCCGTTTCCCCGACGCATGCGCATTTAAATGACAGCTTCAGCGATGGTGAATTCCTTCGCGCTGTGCTTTCTGGGTATGCACGGTGCCATTTCAAACTACATATATGTCACCGTATATAACCCTGAGATTAATTTTCTTGTGGGTATAATCACCAAATCTATAGCATAGTAACTATGAGAGGATCGCTGAAAGATCAAACAGCATGTAGAAGACAGCAAACTGTGCAAATGCAAATATAAATAAATCGCAATATGTAACCAGAATATGAGACAAAGAGTCCATTCAAGTGAGCTTATTGGTTGTGGGAAGATTTCAATGATGTGGCAAATGAAATTGAGTGTAGCTATCCCCTTTGTTCAAGAGCCTAATGGTGGTGTGAGTCTAGAGGCTCTTGTACCTTCTACCTGATGGCTGCAGTGAGAAGAGAGCATGACCTGGGTAGTGGAGATCCCTGATGATGTATGCTGCTTTCCTATGACAGTGTTTCATGTAGATGTGCTGCATGGTGGGAGGGCTGTAACATGAGGTTCTGGGCCAAATTCACTACATTTTGGAGGATTTTCTGTTCAAATGCATTGGTGTTTCTATACCAGACTGTGATGCAGCCAATCATTATCATATCCTCTACACATCAGCAGAAGATTGTCAAAGTTTTAGATGTCATGTCAAGTTTCCACAACTCCTAAGGAAGTACAGGTCCTCTGAAATAGTAACACCCAGGAGTTTAAAGCTGCTGCCCCTCTCCACCTCTGATCCTCTGGTGAGGGCTGGCTCATGGGCCTTTAGATTCCCTCTTCTGAGGTCTACAATTAACTCCTTGGTCTTGCTGACATTGAGTGAGAAGTTGTTGTTATGACATCACTCAGTCAGATTTTCAATCTCCCTCCTGTATGATGATTCATCACCCCCTTTGATTCATCCCACATTAGTGGTGTTGTCTGCAAACTTTAAAATGGCATTGGAGCTTTGCCACACAGACATGGCCACAAAGCCCAATAGAGCAGGGGCTAAGCATGCAGCCCCGTGGTGCACCTGTACTGATGGAGATCATGGAGGAAATATTGCTGCCAATCTGAACTGACTAGGGTCTGCAAGCCAGGAAATCTAGGATCTAATCGCACAAGATGTAGAGGCCAAGGTCTTGGTGCTTATTGATTGGTTTTGAGGGGATGATGTATTGAATGCTGAGCTCTGGTCAATAAAGAGCATACTGTTGTATGCACATTTACTATCAAGGTGTTCCAGGATTAAGTGAAAAGCCAATGAAATGGCATCAGTTGTGGACCTGTTGCTCTGGTAGGCAAACTGGAGCAGATCCAAGTCGCCTCTCAGGCAGGAGCTGATGTCTCATCACCAACCTCTCAAAACACTTCATCGCTGTGGATATAAGTACATCTGGGTAATAGTCATTGAGGCAGGTCACCATGCTCTTCTTGGGCACCAGTGTAAATGAACCTCCTTGAAGCAGGTGGGTACCACACACTGCTGGAGAGAGAGGTTAAAATCTCAGTGAACACACTCACTTGTTGATCAACACAAGTCTCTAGTGTGTGGCCAGGTACCCTGTCCGGTCTGGATGATCTCCATGGATTCATTCTCCTGAAGGCAGCCTGCACATCGGCTTCAAAGAAGAGATCATGGGATGATAGGGGTATATGAGAGCTCATATTGGTGTCTCTATGTTCTAATGGTCAAAATGAGCATAGAAAGCTTTGAGCTTATCTAGAAGCAAAGCCCTGCTGTCCCCCATGTCACTTGATTTGACTTCTAAGGTGTCTGCAACCATCGGTTCCCCTCTGCCAGAAGCCTCAAATCCAGTCAATATTTTAATGTGAACTCAGCAATTACTTTAATGCAGAAATCTTCCACAGACTCAATAGCAACAGGCATTCAAAGCTGCAAAATCAAAGTGTACACACATTGTAGATACAAAACCATAAGAGATTCTGCAGATGGTGCAAGTCCAGAGCAACACACACAAAATGTGGGGAGGGACTCAGGAGGTGAGGCAGGATCATCTGAGAGAAATAAACAGCTGACATTTTGGCCCTACACACATCACCATGCTCCTTACATACCAAGTTTCTCCAGCATTTTGTATTTTTAAAACATATTTTCAGCGAATCAGCTTACAAAGGTTGCCGATCTGTTATTCATTGCCTCATCTTCCTGGTCTGATTGCTTCCTCCTCTCCATTAATCCATCCCACCATGCCCCAGCACTTTCTAGCACCTCAAAGCAATGCCCTGTGGTACCTGACCTTTCTCTATCAGGTTGTAGAGTAGAATAGTGGATTTCAACAACCCAGTGTGTGAGACACATTCCATTGGAAACACAGAAAATGACTGTGAACTTTGAAAAGAGCAGCGAAGGTGGAGCTTAACAACCCATGACATCGTCTTTGGCCCCGAACCCCAGGAACGAGGAATCTCTGAGACAAAACACCAGTGAGCTCATCCTATGCTCCTTGTAGAAAGTCATGCCAAATATTCAAGGGAAAACTCTTCACCCAGAGTGGTGACCATTTGGAACACATCCCCAAGGGGAAGCGAGAACTGAGCAACGGGGATGGATTTTAAAAGACTATCGTGGAACAGAAACTGGGGCAGGGACCAGCTGGGCTGAGTGGCCTCAGAATTTCACACTGGGTGCGTGGCAGAGACAGTAAGCACCAGAGACACAGGATCTGAAATAGAACTGATTTATTTGTCACAGATCTATAATATTAAACACCAGTCTAATTTAAGACTAACATCAGCAGAACAAACCGCTCCAATGCTCAGCAACCAGGGTTCAGGCCTGGGTGTGATGAGCAGCCACAATAACTACAGAACTTGACATCACCAGTCCCTCATGAACTTGCAGCTGGCTTCAGCCACTATGATATAAGGACATACGAACATAAGAAATAGGAGCAGGAGTAGGCCATCAACTCATTGACCCTGCTCCACCATTCAATAAGATAATGGCTGATAGCAACATAGAGACATAGAAAACCCACAGCACAATACAGGCCCCTCGGCCCACAATACTGTGCCGAACATATACTTATTTTAGAAACTAACCGGGGTTACCCATAACCCCTCTGTTTCTTAAGCTCCATATACCTATCCAGGATGCTCTAAAAAGACCCTATCATTTCCGCCTCCACCACTGTCACCGGCAGCCCATTCCATGCACTTAGCACTCTCTGCGTAAAAAACTTACCATTGACATTTCCTCTGTACCTACTTCCACGCACCTTAAAACTGTGCCCTCTCGTGTTAGCCATTTCAGCCCTGGGAGAAAGCCTCTGACTATCCACACGATCTATGCCTCTGAGCATCTTGTACACCCCTATCAGGTCACCTCTCATCTTCCATCGCTCCAGGGAGAAAAGGCTGAGTTCACTCAACCTATTTTCATAAGGCATGCTCCCCACTCCAGGCAACATCCTTGTAAATCTCCCCTGCACCCTTTCTATAGTTTCTACATCCTTCCTATAGTGAGGCGACCAGAACTGAGCACAGTACTCCAAGTGGGGTCTGACCAGGGTCCTATATAGCTGCAACATTACCTCTCAGCTCCTAAACTCAATCCCACGGCTGAGGAAGGCCAAAGCACTGTACGCCTTCTTAACTGCAGAGTCAACCTGTGCAGCAACTTTGAGTGCCTATGGATTCTGACCCCAAGAACCCTCTGATCCTCCACACTGCCAAGAGTCTTACCATTAATGCTATATTCTGTCATCATATATGACCTACCAAAATGAACAACCTCACACTTACCTGGGTTGAACTCCATCTGCCACTTCTCAGCCCAGTTTTGCATTCTATCAATGTCCCGCTTTAACCTCTGACAGCCGTCCACACTAACCACAACACACCCAACCTTTGTGTCATCAGCAAAGTTACTAATCCATCCCTCCACTTCCTCATCCAGGTCACTTATAAAAATCACGAAGAGAAGGAATACCAGAACAGATCCCTGAGGCACACCACTGGTCACCGACCTCCATGCAGAATATGACCCGTCTACAACCACTGCCTTCTGTGGGCAAGCCAATTCTGGATCCACAAAGCAAGTTCCCCTTGGATCCCATGCTTCCTTACATTCTCAATAAGCCTTGCATGGGTTACCTTATCAAATGCCTTGCTGAAATCCATATACACTACATCTACTGCTTTATCTTCATGAATGTGTTTAGCCACATCCTCAAAAAATTCAATCAGACTCATAAAGCATGACCTGCCTTTGACAAAGCCATGCTGACTCTTCCTAATCATATTATGCCTCTCCAAATGTTCATAAATTTTGCCTTTTGGGTTCTTTTCCATCAACTTACCAACCACTGAAGTAAGACTCTCCGGTCTATAATTTCCTGGGCTATCACTATTCCCTTTCTTGAATAAGGGAACAACATCTGCAACTCTCCAATCCTCTGGAAACTCTCCCA
This sequence comes from Mobula birostris, assembly GCF_030028105.1. Lineage (NCBI taxonomy): Eukaryota > Metazoa > Chordata > Chondrichthyes > Myliobatiformes > Myliobatidae > Mobula > Mobula birostris. Next base: position 53,349,454 of record NC_092379.1, read on the forward strand.
TCCCACAGTTGCCTGGGTTATATCTCATCCAGTCCCAGTGACTTATCCAACTTGGTGCTTTCCAGAAGCTCCATCACATCCTCTTCCTTAATATCCATATGCTCAAGCTTTTCAGTCTACTGTAAGTCATCCCTACAATCCCCAAGATCATTTTCTGCAGTGAATACTGAAGCAAAGTATTCATTAAGTACCTCTGCTATCTCCTCCGGTTCAATACACACTTTTCCACTGTCACACTTGATTGGTTCCATTCTGTCACATCTTATCCCCTTGCTCTTCACATACTTGTAGAATGCCTTGGGGTTTTCCTTAGTCCTGCCTGCCAAGGCCTTCTCATGGCCCCTTCTGGCTCTCCTAATTTCATTCCCATGCTCCTTCCTGCTAGCCTTATAATCTTCTAGATCTCTATCATTACCTAGTTATTTGAACCTTTCATAAGCTTTTTTTGCCACAGTTCTGTCATACATTTCCCTGAGAACATCTGTTCCCAATTTATGTTTCCAAGTTCCTGCCTAATAGCTTTATATTTTTCCTTACTCCAACTAAATGCTTCCGCTAATGCCCCACCTCCCTCCATACCCCATCCGTTATTTATTTATATACACACATTCATTCTTTCTCTCTCTCTCTCTCTCTCTCCCCCCTTTTTCTCCCTCTGACCCTCTGACTATACCCCTTGCCCATCCTCTGGGTTTTCCCCCCTCCCCTTTTTCCTTCTCCCTAGTCCTCCTGTCCCATGATCCTCTCATATCCCTTTTGCCAATCACCTGTCCAGCTCTTGGCTCCATCCCTCCTGCTCCTGTCTTCTCCTATCATTTTGGATCTCCCCCTCCCCCTCCCACTTTCAAATCTCTTACTAACTCTTCCTTCAGTTAGTCCTGACGAAGGGTCTCGGGCCGAAATGTCGACTGTACTTCTTCCTACAGATGCTGCCTGGCCTGCTGCGTTCACCAGCAACTTTGATGTGTGTTGCTTTCCTAACTTGTCTGTTCCTACCCCTCTCCAATGTGATGGTAAAGGAGATAGAGTTGTGATCACTATCTCCAAAATACTCTCCCATTCAGAGACCTGACATTTGACCAGGTTCATTTCCCAATACCAGATCAAGTACAGCCTCTCCTCTTGTAGGCTTATCTACATATTGTGTCAGGAAACCTTCCTGAATACAGCTAACAAACCCCACCCCCATCTAAACCCCTTGTTCTTGGGAAATGCCAATCAATATTTGGGAAATTAAAATCTCCACCACGGCAACCCTGTTATTATTACACCTTTCCAGAATCTGGCTCCCTATCTGCTCCTCGATGTCCCTGTTACTACTGGGTGGTTTATAAAAAAAACCCAGTGAAGTTATTGACCCCTTCCTGTTTCTAACTTCCACCCGCAGAGACTCAGTAGACAATCCCTCCATGACTTCTTCCTTTTTTGCAGCCATGACACTATCTCTGATCAGCAGTGCCACGCCCCCCACCTCTTTTGCCTCCCTCCCTGTCCTTTCTGAAACATCTAAAGCCTGGTACGCGAAGTAACCATTCCTGCCCCTGAGCCATCCAAGTCTCTGTAATGGCAACAACATCATAGCTTCAAGTACTGATCCACGCTCTAAGCTCATCCGCTTTGTTCACAATACTCCTTGCGTTAAAATAGACACATCTCAAATCATCAGTCTGAGCACGTCCCTTTTCTATCACCTGCCTATCCTCCCCCACACACCGTCTCCAAGCTTTCTCTATTTGTGAGCCAACTGCCCCTTCCTCCATCTCTTTAATTCGGTTCCCATCCCCCAGCAATTCTAGTTTAAACTCCCCCCAGTAGCCTTAGCAAGTATCCCCACCAGGATATTGGTCCCACCCTGCCCCCAGGATTCAAGTGCAACCTGTCATTTTTGTACAGGTCACGCCTGTCCCAAAAGAGGTCCCAATGATCCAGAAATCTGAATCCCTGCCCTCTGCTCCAATCCAGCAGCCACGCATTTATCCTCCACCTCATTCTATTCCTATACTCACTGTCACGTGGCACAGGCAATAATCCCGAGATTACTACCTTTGAAGTCCTGCTTCTCAGCTGCTATCCTAACTCCCTGTAGTATGTTTTCAGGACCTTCTCCCTTCTCCTACCTACGTAGTTGGTACCAATATGTACCATGACCTCTGGCAGTTCACCTTCCCACTTCAGGATATTGTGGACATGATCAGAAACATCCCAGACCCTAGCACCTGGAAGGCAAACTACCATCCATGTTTCTTTCCTGCGTCCATAGAATTGCCTGTCTGACCCCCTAACTATAAAGTCCCGTATCACTGCTGCTATCCTCTTCCTTTCCCTGCCCTTCTGAACCACAGGGCCAGACTCTGCGCCAGAGACACGACCACTGTTGCTTCCCCCAGGTAGGCCGTCACCCCGCAACAGTACTCAAACTGGAGTACTTATTGTTAAGGGGTACAGCCACAGGGGTACTCTCTAGTATCTGACTCTTGCCCTTCCCTCTCCTGACTGTTATCCAATCATCTGTCTCCTGAGCCCTGGTGTGACTACTTGCCTATAGCTCCTCTCTATCACCTCCTCACTGTCCCTGATCAGACGAAGGTCAGCGAGCTGCATCCCCAGTTCCCTAACCCGGTCCGTAAGGAGCTGCAGCTCGATGCATCTGGTGCAGATGTGGCTGTCCGGGAGGCTGGAAGTCTCTCGGACTTCCCACATCTGACACCCAATACAGAACACCGGCCCCACAGACATACTTCCTATTCCTATTCCTCACAAGTAACTTACTTCACCTCGACCCAATATCGTTTAAGTCCCGTTGAGCCAAAGCCCTCTTACTCTGTCTCCCTGCACTCCGGTGTCCATTCATAAAGCTCTCTTCCTTTTCAATCCTTGGCACTGGTCTAACTCACTGATATCCATGCTGAGCATGGACTCATCTCCACTTACCTGCCTTTTCTGCATAACGCTTAATTCCCCTACTATGTAAACTCCCCTTTTTTGAACAGTGGCATGACATTCATCTTTTTCCAATCTGCTGGGACCCGCCCAGGTCCAGAGAATTTTGGTAAATTATCATCAAATCCTCAACTGTAACCTCTGTCATTTCTTTCAGTACCCTGGGATGCATTCCATCAGGACCAGGGGACTTGTCTACTTTCAAAGAGATTTTTCGCAGTGCTCAGCAAAAGAATATTCCAGTCAATAGTAAGGACAGTAAGTGTGGGGAGAGCCAGCCTTGGATAGCTAAGGAAATAAAAGATAGTATCAAATTAAAAGCTCATGTGTACAAAGTCGCAAAGAGTAGTGGGAAACTGGAGGATTGGGAAAACTTTAAAAAGCAACAAAGAATAACTACACAAGAAATAAGGAAAGTGAAGATAGAGTAGGAAAGTAAATTAGCACAAAATATAAAAACAGATAGCAAAAGTTTTTATAAATATATAAAGTGGAAGAGGGTGGCTAAAGTCAACGTAGGTCACTTAGAAGACGAGAAGGGGAAATTGATATTGGGTGATAAGGAAATGGCTGAGCCATTGAACGACTATTTTGTGTTGATCTTCACGGTGGAGGACACATCCAATATGCCAAAGAAGGATTGTTGTGGATGAAATGGGAGGTGAGGGCCTCGATAAAATCACTGTCACTAAAGAGATAGTGATGAGAAAACTGGAGGGCCTGAAGGTAGATAAGTCCCCTGGTCCTGATGGGATGCATCCCAGGGTGCTGAGGGAATTAGTGGAGGTTATAGTAGATGCGTTGGTAATCATTTATCAAAAGTCTCTAGACTCTGGGCAGGTCCCAGCGCCCCAGCAGATTGGAAGACAGCAAATGTCACGCCACTTTTAAAAAAGGATGTAGGCAAAAGACAGGCAACTATAGGCCAGTTAGCTTAACATCTGCAGTCAGGAAAATGCTTGAAGTTGTCATTAAGGAAAAATTGCGAAACATTTAGAAAGGAGTGGTTCCATTAGACAGACGCAGCATGGATTCAGAAAGGCCAGGTCCTTTTTGACAAACTTATTGGAGATTTTTGAGGACATAAAGAGTGCATTGGATAGAAGGGAATAGATGGATGTCGTATACTTGGATTTCCAGAAGGCGTTCGATAAGGTGCCACACAAGAGACTCATAAATAAGATATGGATGCATGGAGTTGGAGGAAGTGTATTGGCATGGATAGTGGATTGGTTAACCTATAGAAGGCAGAGAGTTGGTATAAATGGGCGTTTCTCCAGTTGGCAGCCAGTGGTGAGTGGGGTGCCACAGGAGTTGGTACTGGGCCCGCAGCTGTTTACCATTTACATTGATGATTTGGAAGAGGGGACAGAGTGTAGCGTAGCAAAATTTGCTGATGACACTAAACTGAGTGGAAAAGCAAATTGTACAGTGGATGTGGAGAGTCTGCAGAGGGATATAGATAGGTTAAGTGAGTGGGCCATGGTCTGGCAGATGGAATACAACGTTGGTAAATGCGAGATCATCCACTTTGGAAGGAATAATAGAAGAGCAGATGATTATTTAAATGGTGAAAGATTGCAGCATGCTGTTGTTCAGAAGGACTTGGGAGTGCTTGTGCATGAATCGTTAAAAGTTGGCTTGAAGGTACAACAGGTTATTAAGGCAAACAGAATGTGAGGAGAGATTGAGTTGCCTGGGACTATACTCTCTGGAATTCAGAAGAATGAGAGAGGATCTTATAGAAACATACAAAATTTTGAAATGGGTAGATAAGGAAGAAGTAGGAAAGTTGTTTTCATTGGTAGGTGAGACTAGAACTAGGGGACATTGCCTTAAGATTCAGGGGAGAAGGTTTAGGATGGAGATGAGGAGAAACTGTTTTTCCCAGAGAGTGGTGAATCTGTGGAATTCTCTGCCCAGGGAAGCAGTTGAGGCTTCTTCACTAAATATATTTAAGATACAGTCAGATAGATTTTTACATAGTAGGGGAATTAAGGGTTATGGGGAAAAGGCAGGTAGATGGAGCTGAGTTTACGGACAGATCAGCCATGATCTTACTGAATGGCGGGGCAGGCTCGATGGGCTGGATGGCCTACTCCTGCTCCTATTTCTTATGTTATGTTTTTATGTTTCCGCCCACAAGTTTGCTCAGCACTACCTCTTTAGTGATACCTTTTGTATTGAGGTCCTCACATCCTATCGCATCCATATCATCTCTCTTTAGCTCGTTAGACATGTCCTCCACCGTGAAAACTGACATAAAATAGTTATTCAGAGCCTCGGCCATTTCCTCATTACCCAATATTAATTTCCCCTTCTTGTTCTCCAAGGGACCGACTTTCACTTTAGCCACCCTTTTCCACTTTATATAATTATAAAAACTTATATATTTTATATTTTGTGTTAGTTTATTTTCTATCTTCTCTTTCTTTATTGCTCACTTAGCGGTTCTTTGTTGCTTTTGAAAGTTTTCCCAATCTTCCAGTTTCCCTCTACTCCTGGTGACTTTGTACGCATGAGCTTTTAGTTTGATCCCTTCCTTTATTTCCTTAGTTATCCAAGGCTGGCTCTCCCCATCCTTACTGTCCTTGCTTTTAACTGGAATATACTTTTGAGCACCATGAAAAATCTCTTTGAAAGTCTTCCACTGTTCCTCAACCGTCCCACCATATAGCCTGTGTTCCCAGTCTACCCTATCCAACTCCTCCCTCATCTCATTGTAGTCTCCCTTGTTTAGGCATAATACACTAGTTTTAGATTGAACCCTGATATCCTTGGATATTTAATTCCCAATCCTCTCCTCCTTGCAACCATGTTTCTGTAATGGCCACAAAATAATACCATTTTTTACTGTTATATGCCACAAGTTCACTGACCTTGTTATAAATACTATGGGCATTCAAATAAACTTCCCTTACACTCATTGTGCCTTCAAAATCCATAAGACCATAAGATATAGGAGCAGAAGCAGGCCACTCAGCCCATTGAGTCTGCTCCGCCATTCAATCATGGACTGATCTAATTCTTCCAGTCATCCCCACTGCCCTGTCTTCTCCCATACCCTTTCATGCCCTGGCTAATCAAGAATCTATCCATCTCTGCCTTAAATGCACCCAATGACTTGGCCTCTGCCACTCATAAGAACAAATTCCACAGACTTACCACCCTCTGACAGAAGTAATTTTTCCACACCTCTGTTCTAAATGGACATCCTTCAATGCTGAAGTCGCGCCTTGTTGTCCTAGACTCTCTAATGACCTTCTTAGTTTCCTTCTGCAAGTTTTTAAAAATTCCCCAATCCCCTATCTTCCCACTAGCTCTGGCTTCCTTATATGCCTTCTCTTGTTTTCACTTTGGCTCTGACTTCACTTGCCAGCTACGGTAGTGTCCTTCTTCCCTTTGGAAATTTCTTCTTATCTGGAATATATCTGTCTTTCACTTCCCTCATTTTTTCACAAAATCTCCAGACATTGCTGCTCTGCTGTCCTTCCTGCTAGTGTCCCTTTCCAGTCAACTTTGGCCAGTTCCTCTCTCATGCCATTGTAATTTCCTTTATTCCACTGAAATACCAACATATTGGATTTTATTTTTTCTCTCTCAAATTTCAAAGTGAACTCGATCATATTGTGATCACTGTTCCCTAAGGGTTCCTTAACCCTAAGCTCTCTTATCACCTTTGGATCATTGCACAACACCCAATCCAGCACAGCCGATCCCCTAGTGGGCTCAACAACAAGCTGTTCTAAAAAGCCATCCCTTAGATATTCTACAAATTCTCTCTTTTGAGGTCCAGTACTGGCCTGGTTTCCCAATCCGCTTTCACGTTAAAATCCCCAACGATTAACATGACTTTGCCCTTCTGACACTCCTTTTCTATCTCCTGCTGTAATTTGTAATCCACATTCTGGCTGCTGTTTGGAAGCCTGTATACAATTGCCATTGTGGTCCTTTTACCCCTGCCATTTCTTAACTCAACCCATAGAGACTCTACACCTTCCGATCCAATGTCATTCCTTTCTAATTATTATTTCTTATACACAGGGCCACACCAACCCCTCTGCCTACTAACCTATCTATCCCATACATCGTATATCCTTGGACGTTCAGCTCCCAGTGGCAGCCATCTTTAGCCAAGTTACAGAGATGGCCACAACTGTAGCTGAATTTCAAGACTGTCCATTTTATTTCATATGCTACATGCATTCAAATATAACTTTCAGTCCAATATTTGTTGCTTTCTGTTTTAACTGCACCACACCTCTATTGCCCTGTGAGTTCTCCCATTGGCTGTGATTAAGCGTCATCTTCTGTCTGTTCTTTCTATTATCTCTGTTGCATGCTCTCTTAGATTTATTTCTGATTCCCCTTTCCTCAGCCCTGTCACTCCAGTTCCCATCTCCGTGCCAAATTAGTTTAAACACTCCCTAACAGCTCTATTAAATATGCCCATTAGGATATTGGACCCCTTTGGGTTCAGGTGTAACCCGTCCTTTTTGTACAGGTCGTACCTCCCCCAGAAGAGGCCCCAATGATCCACAAACCCGAAGCTCTGCCCCCTACGCCAGTCTCTCAGGCATGCATTAATGTGCCTGGTCATGCTATTCTTGTGCTCGTTAGCTCATGAAGCAGGTAGCAATCCTGAGATTACTACACTGGAGGTCCTGCTTTTCAGCTTCGTACCTAACTCCCTGAACCCTCTCTTCAGGACCACTTCCCTTTTTCTACCAATGTCATTGGTTCCAAGGTAAACTAAGACTTTTGGCTGTTCACCTTCTCCCTTCAGAATACTCTGCACCTGATCCGAGACATCCCGTACCTTGGCACCTGGGAGGCAACACACCATGTGGGTGACTCTATCAGGCTGACAGAACCTCCTGTCTGTTCCCCTCACTATGGAATCCCCTGTGACTACCGGATTCCTCATCTTCCTCTTTCCCCTCTGCACCACGGAACCAGGCTCAGTGATACAGACCTGATCGCCGTGATCATCCTCTGTCAGGTCACCCCCTTCAACAGCATGCACAACAAGATAATAATTACTGAGGGGGATGGCCACAGGGGTGCTCTCTACTGTCTGAGCTCTTCCCTTCGCTTCCCTGCCCATCACCCACTTATCTAACTCCTGCAGCCTCAGGGTGACTAACTCCTATCTATCTCCTACTCACTCTCCCTAATAAGCTGTAAGTCATCAAGCTGCAGCTCCAGATTCCTCACACGCTCTCTCAGGAGCTGCATCTCGGTGTACCTGGTGTGAATTGACCACCTGAGGGACTGCAAGATTCCCAGGATTCCCACATCTGACACCCAGAGCAAAGTACTAACCCTATAGATACGCTCTCTATTCCTCAAAAAAAGCAAGGAAAAAACGAAGTCCACTTACCTTGCCAAAGCCCTACCACTCTGTCCGTGACTGCTCCGCTAGACAATGTCTTCCTTTTATGCCTGAACCTTCCCTGTTCTCCAACACACAATTGGTGCGCCAGTTATAGCCAAGTTCCCGTGAAGCTTTCCCTTTTTAAACTTCGCTCCCATACCTGTGTGCCGCCTAGTAAAATCTAGTAATCTTTGTTTATTACGCACTTTACTTTTCTGCACTCCACTCTTAACTTTTCTTTTTACTTTATCTTTATCCATACTTTTCTTTTACTTTATCCATACTTCTCCAACCTGTTGAATCCCACCCCCTTGCTAATTAGTTTGAAGCCCTATCCACAGCCCTAGTTATGCTATTCACCCGGATCCAGGTCCCATCACAGCTCAGGCGGAGCCCGTCCCAATGGAACAGCTCCCTCCTTCCTCAATCCCGGTGCCAGTTTCCAACTAATTCATATCCACTTCTCCCGCGCCAATCTTTGGGCCATGCACTTGACCTCTAATCTTTTTAACCCTGTGCTAATTTGCAAGTGGCTCAGGTAATAATCCAGAGATTACCACCTTTTTGGTTCTGCTTTTTAATTTAGTCCCTAGCTGCTCAAATTCCCTCAGCAGAACCCCTTTCCTCGTTCTACCCATGTCGCCGGTACCCGCATGGAGCACGACAGCTGGATCTTCCCCACCCACTGCAAATTCCTCTGCAAGTCAGATGAGATGTCCCGAAGTTGGCACCAGTCAGGCAATGTAGCTTTCAGGATGCTCTATCTGTATTTTTAATATTTAATATTTGTAATCCAGGACGTGTGAAAGCACAGAATCAAATATTGCTGTGATGATTGTACGTTCTAGTACCAATTGTTTGGCGACAATAAAGTATAAAGTATCCCTGCGACAGAGAACTTTGTCTATTCCCCTTGCTACACTATCCCCAATTACCACAACAGTTCTTTTCTCGCTTCCTCTTTAATGGCTCCCTGAACCTGACAATTAAACATTTAAAATACAGTTTATTAGAACTTGCTTCCTGATGAGAAGCTGGTGTTTCAGCAGGTGGAATGATTAAGTAAATCTCTATGCTCGTTCAGGCCTCTCCTCAGTGTGAACTCTCAAGACAGTTTGAATGAATGAAAACCTTCCCCAAACAGAACAGGTATATGGCCACCTGCCGACCCCCACCCATAAACTTGCTGGTGTTTCAGCTCAGGTGATCGAACGAATCCCTTCCCACACCTGGACCCATTGAATGGCCTCTCTCCCGTGTGACCTCTCTGGTGTTTCCATAGCTGCAATGATTGAATTAATCCTGACCCATACAGAGAGCAAGTGAACAGCCTCTCCCCATTGTGAATTCATTGACGTGATTGCATTTGGGATGACTGAGTGAATCTTTGCCACAGTCTTTCTGCAGATCGGGTAAGTTCCTTCCCAGAAACAGAGCTGCAGCAATGCCTCTGCCATTGTGAACCCTTACAAAATGAGAGCTGTTGAATGACAACTCATTGCCATTGAACTCCATGGCAATTTATTGGGTCAGGTCAAGGACTTAGTGAATACCTCTCACCATAAAGCACTTTAACGTCTGACGTCGAATGAAGCTGAAGAAATGTAGGTGTGCTCTCAGGCCCTTGGTTCCAAAGGGTTTTACATATATGGAATATAACAAAAATATCTGTTCACTTCTTCAATAACATAAAGGCAACTTACAAGGTTTATCTTTATGTTGGTTCATCCACATCTCATTCCTACACTGATCACGTGTTCAGGTTTCTGCTGTGACTGGTGTCCTACATTTCCAAGCATCTTGGCATCTGCATTCATCGACCAACGGGACTCAAGTGCTGGTGGACTAACATTCACAGCACAACTGATGAGCCTGAAATTGTCGTAAACAAATCCTTTACCTTTTCTACCCTGTTAAAGGTTTGCAACATACATCATTGTGTGGAGGAAAGCATTTCAAATTAGGCTACACACAAGTTAAGGGAACAACCTTATCTTCTATGTGGTGATGGCTCAGGAATCTGGACTCTGCATCAAATTCGCTGATGGCCCATCTGTCTGTAACATAATTGTTTAATCCTGCCAGGGAGTTGGGTCCTGACTGTACTCTGGGTTTGTTGTAGACCAACTAAGCACCTGAAACAGAGCTTAAAGTAGAATTCATTTATTTGTCACAGATCCAGAAAATTAAACTCCATTCCCATTAAATATGAATATCAGCAGAAGAAACACCTCCCATCCCAATCACACCGTGCAGACTTAGTTTGAAGAGAGCAGCAATAATTACAGTCTGACACCAACAGTCACTTTTGAACATGTCTCTGGACTCAGAAACTGTGAGGGTTAAATATCCAGCAGGCTGCTTATTTAAACACTTTCCCGAGTGTGAACTCGGTAGTGCGTCACAAGGTTGGATGACTGAGTGAATCCCTTCCCACATTCAGAGCAGGTGAACGGTCGCTCCCCAGTGTGAACTCGCTGGTGTGTCATAAGATGGGATGAGTGAGTGAATCCCTTCCCACACACAGAGCAAGTAAACCGCCTCTCCCCAGTGTGAACTTGCAGGTGTGTCTGTAAGTGGGATGACCTGGTAAATGCCTTCCCACACTCCGGGCAGGTGAATGGCCTCTCAGCAGTATGACCTTGCTTGTGTCTCATTAGATGAGTTGACCGAGTGAATCCCTTTCCACACACAGAGCAGACGAACGGGCTCTCCCCAGTGTGAACTCGCTGATGTGCCAGAAGGATAGATGACCGAGTAAATCCTTTTCCACATTCAGAGCAAGTGAACGGTCTCTCCCCAGTGTGAATTCGCTGGTGTGCCAGTAGGTTAAATGACTCTGTAAATCCTTTCCCACATTCAGAGCAGGTGAACGGTCTCTCCCCAGTGTGAACTCGCTGGTGTGCCAGTAGGTTGGATGACCGAGTAAATCCCTTCCCACATTCGGAGCAGGTGAATGGCCTCTCGCCAGTGTGAATTCGCTGGTGTCTCATCAGCTGCGTTGACTGAGCAAATCCTTTCCCACACACAGCACAGGTGAACGGTCTTTCCCCAGTATGAACTCGTTGGTGTGCCAGTAGGTTAGATGAATCAGTAAATCCCTTCCCACATTCAGAGCAGGTGAACGGTCTCTCCCCAGTGTGAACTGACTGGTGTGTCAGAAGGTTAGATGACCGAGTAAATCCCTTCCCACACTCAGAGCAGGTGAACGGTCTCTCCCCAGTGTGAACTCGTTGGTGTGCCAGTAGGTTAGATGACTCAGTGAATCCCTTTCCACATTCAGAGCAGGTGAACGGTCTCTCCCCGGTGTGAACTCGCTGGTGTGCCAGCAGGTGAGATGACCGAGAAAATCCCTTCCCACATTCAGAGCAGGAAAATGGCCTCTCGCTAGTCAGAAATGACTGCTGTGTCATGAGCTGAGATGACTGCGAAAATCCCCTCTCCCATACGGAACAGCTGAATGCTCTCTCCCTGGTGTGCACTCGCTGATGTGCTAGTAGCTTAGATGACTGAGTAAATCCTTTCCCACACTGAGAGCAGGTGAACGGTCTCTCCCCAGTGTGAACTCGCTGGTGTGTCCGTAAGTGAGATGACTGAGAGAATCCCTTCCCACATTCAGAGCAGGTGAATGGTCTCTCCCCAGTGTGAACTCGCTGATGTACCAGTAGGTGGGATGATCGAGTAAATCCCTTCCCACATTCAGAGCAAATGAACGGCCTCTCCCCAGTCTGAACTCGCTGGTGACTCATCACCTGATTTGACCGAGAGAATTACTTCCCCCACACGGAACAGGTGAATGGCCTCTCCCTGGCGTGAACGTGCTGGTGTGCAAGTAGTTTAGATGATTGAGTAAATCTGTTCCCACATTCAGAGCAGGTGAACGATCGACAGCATCAACAACTGGTACATTGGTGCTACAAGGGAAATATCTGTTCACTCCTTCAATAACATAAAGACAATTTACAAGCTTTATCTCCAGGTGGGTCCATCCAGCAGAGGGAGAGCGGAATTGACGTGTTTTTGTTTTCAAGATTGCTGTACAGAAATTCTTTGCTGTTTCTAACCTGTAAGGAGATTTAGTAAAGACATGAATGGGTGAAGGATATCAATTTAAATCAATTAATGTTACAACTAAGATTAAAGTCTGTCACGAGCCTTGTGGCCCATCAGGCTGGTGTTTATGCTGGTTTCTGTGGCGTGAAGCGACTGAGAGTACAAAACCCCCTCCCGGATAGGACGCCAGTCTATCGCGAGGTTAACCCCCAGCATTTTTGCTGGTACCCATTCTCAGCTGGGTAGACTGGAGCATTATGTGGTTAAGTGCCTTGCTCAAGGACATAAACGCTGCCTCAGTCGAGGTTTGAACTCATGACCTTCAGATCGCTAGCCCAACGCCCTAGCCCCTTGGCCATGCACCATGTTACTCTCTATAGTGGGGTCTAACATCACACTTACATCAAGGTTCAATCCAAGTTGAAGGAACAAGTCCTCATCTAAATGGGCATGGCTCAGGAATCTGGATTGACAATTAAGTTCTCTGTCTTTCTGTTTGTATCAGAATTTCTGCCCATTATCAATCTGTGATGGCTCAGATACTGCTGAGGAGGTTTGGAAGTGACCCCTCAGGGCACAGCAGCAGCCAGACTAGTGACACTGTGGCCGGCTCTGAGGCTCAGCAGGGATGGGTAAATTCAGGCAGTGTGGTAGCGACAGGGGACGCGATAGTTTGGGGGGCAGACAGGAGATTCTGTGGCTGCAAAGGAGACACCAGGATGGTGTGTTGCCTCTCGGGTGCCAGGGTCCCGGATGTATCAGGGCGGTTGCAGGGTGTTCTCAATGAGCAGCCGGAGGTCGTGGTGCATACTGTCATGAATGACATAGGCAGAAAAGGGAAAGAACTCCTACACAGAGAGTTAGGAAAGAGGCTGAAGAGAAGGACCTCCAAGGTAGTAATCTCTGGATTACTCCCAGTGCCATGGGATAGTGCAGAGAGGAATGGGATGATAGCACAGAGAATGAGTGGCTGAGGAGATGGTGTAGGGGGCAGTGTTTCAAGTTCTTTGATTGATGCAGCCTTTTCTGGGGAAGGAGTGACTTGTACAAGAGGGATGGGTTGCACCTGAACTGGAGGGGAACCAATATCCTGCCTGGGAGGTTTGCTAATGTTCCTCGGGAGGGTTTAAACTAGTTTTGCAAGGGGCTGGGAAATGGAGCACCAGGTCAGTAAGTGGAGGGTTGAACAGGAAGGTAGACATCAGGGGAAGTATTGAAAGGCAAAATTGAAATAACAGGTATGATGGTATGATATTTTTAAGTGTGTTTATTTTAATGCTAGGAGTATTATGGGTAAAGGTGATGAACTTAGAACATGGATCAGTACATGGAACTATGATGTTGTGGCCATTACAGAGACTTGGCTGAGAGAAGGGCAGGGATGGGTGATTAACGTACCAGGTTTTCAAAGGAGGAGGTAAAAGACGGGGGTGGGAGCTTGCCCTACTAACCGTTCGCAATATCACAGCTGCACTCAGGGGAGACACATTGGAGGGGTCAGAGATAGTCCATTTGGGTAGAATTTAGGAATAGGAAGGATGCAATCACACTGATGGGACTGTATTAGTGATACCCCAGTAGCCACCAGGACGTTGAGGAACATATATGTAAACAAATTAATAATAATAAGGTTGTCGTCATCTGAGATTTTAACTTCCCTGATATAAACCGTGACCTCCTTACTGCAAGGGGTTTAGAGGGGCAGAATTTGTTGAGTATATGCAGGAGTACATGTGGATGGTCCAGTGAGGGCAGGGGCCGAACTGGACACGGCCAGGTGACTGACCTTCCCGTGGGTGAGCAGTGAGGGAACGGTGGAGCGGCCACAACTCCCTAACTTTCAGGATAGCTACAGATAAGGATAGGCATGGTCTTTGTGGGAGAGTTTAAAATTGGAGTAGGGCACATTATGAGGGCATTAAGCAGGAGCTAAGAAGAGCTCATTGGGAACACCTTTTATCAGGCAAATCCACATCAGACATGTGGAGGGTATTGATCAATTGCAGAGTACAGGTAAGGTACAGAACATAGAACACAGAAATTTACAGCAAATTCCAGGCTCTTTGGCCCACAATGTTGTGATGACCATGTAACTTACTCTAGAAACTGCCTAGAATTTCCCTAGCACATAGCCCTCTATTTTCCTAAGCTCCATGTACCTATCTAAGAGGCTTTTAAAAGTTCCTATTGTATCCACTTCCATCACCACCTTCGGCAGTGCATTCCGCGCAACCAGCACTCTCTGTGTGAAAAACTTACCCCTGACATCCCATCAGTACCTATTTCCAGGCACCTTAAAACAGGGGTCCCCAACCTTTTTTGCACTGCGGACCGGTTTAATATTGACAATATTCTTGCGGGCCAGCCGACCCCGGGAGGGGGGTGGTGGGGGGGTAGGGTTGCCAACGGACAAGAGTAGCAGTCAAATAGGTTGTGTTTACCCTGAGAAAGGCTACAATGACCATGAAGCCTTGCGTGGGCACCAGTGCGCATGTGTGTGCGTGCTGATTTTTTTTCCCCACAGATCGTTTTTGGCGATTCTGTTCGGGGGGGGGTGTTAATCACAACTGGAATATAGGTGATAAGTCGCTAATACACTCAATTTCCTTTCTAAAAGGGATTATCTAACGAATTTAATATTAAACACACAGCACATATTTTCCTCGCATGAATATAGTGATAAGTCAATTATCAGGGGAGGACAGGGGAGCTTGAAGTAAGTGTTGAACGAATTTCCAGTAGAAGTCGTAGAGGCAGGTTCGATATTATCATTTAAATAAAAGTTGGATAGGTATATGGACAGGAGAGGAACGGAGGGTTATGGGCAGAGTGCACGTCCGTGGGACTAGGTGAGAGTAGTGTTTGGCACGGACTAGAAGGGCAGAGATGGCCTGTTTCCGTGCTGTAATTGTTATATGGTTATATAAGTCGCTTATAAGTCAATAGCATCATAACATTTTTAAGTAACGTTTAGATATTAAACACACAGCGCATATTTTCCCTGTATGAACATATAAAATCATTGCAACGCACCAATATCGCTGAAGCAGTGGGAGCCCTGGGCTGAATACTCTTTTCCTGCAACAAGACGGTCCTATCGAGGGGTGATGGGAGACAGCGATACTCAAAGGGGGTTCCTTATGTCCAGTCTATTCCGCAATTTTGTTTTTGTTGCATTCATTGCAGAGATATGTTGGAAATGGAAGCAACATTTTCAGTGCTTTCGTGGCTATCTCAGGATATTTAGCCTGGACTTTGATCCAGAATGCCGGCGGAGATGTTATGTCAAACGTACTTTTCAGCCTGCCATCATTTGCAAGCTCGAGAAGTGGATCTCCTTCCCACGCTGACATGGATGACACGCAGGTAATGACCTCGCGTGTGTTTAAGCTCAACAGTGTGTGACAGGGAATGAGGAAAGGTGCAGCTGACTCATATCGTCAAATCATATCGTTTCCTCATGGCCCAGTAGCACATGCTTTGCGGACCGGTGGTTGGGGACCGCTTCCTTAAAACAATGCCCTGTCATGTTAGCCATTTCAGCCCTGGGAAAAAGCCTCTGGCTATCCACATGATCAATGCCTCTCATCACCTTATACACATCTGCCAAGTCACCTCTTGGCTGGCTGGTGGCATAGTGGCATCAGTGCCGGACTTCGGAGCGAAGACTCCCAAGTTCGAATCCATCTGGCTCCCTTGCACGCTTTCCGTCCGTGCTGGGTAAAACAACGACCTGCAACTCGACCTCGTAAAGATAAGAAAGCCTGCTAAAAAGCTCCCAATGACTCCACTCGGAGTTAAGGGCTTTCTTCTTCTTCTTCAGGTGACCTCCCATCCTCCATTGCTCGAAGGACAAAAGGCCAAGTACACACAACCTATTCCCATAAGGTACGCCCTCCAAACCAGGCAACATCCTTGTAACTCTCCTCTGCTCTCTCTCTATGTTCTAGTGAGAAGGAAGAACGAGGGTGGAAAGATAAGAGAACATTGGGTGTCAAGAAAGGTGATGAATTTAGTCACAAAGGAAAAAGAAAAGTATATAAAGCTTCAGAAGTTAGGATAAAACAAAGTACATTCAGAAAATAACTAAAGAAAGGAATTAGGAGAGTGGGGAGGGGCCAAGACAGTTAAGGTAAATCCCAAGGCATTCTATACATACATCAGGAGCAAGGGGATAACTAGGGGGAGGGTAGGATCATTCAGGATAAAGAGGGGGATATTTGCCTGGATGTAGAGAATGTGAGTGAGGTGTTTAATGAGTACTTTGCTTCAGTATTTATCAAGGGAAAAGACATGGAGGACAAGGAGATCAGATCTGAGTGTATGAAAATGTCAGGTTACTTAGAGGTCTAGGAAGAGAAAGTGTTGGGCCTTCTAATGAGTATTAAGGTGATAAGTCCCCAGGGCCTGATGGGATCTACACCCAGGTTATTGAAGGAGGCAAGAGACAAGATTGCTGGGCCCTTGACCAGGATCTTCATCTCCTCTCTAGGCACAGATGTTGTCTCTCTATTTAAGAGAGAAACAAGGGAAAATCCTGGGAAATATAGACCGGTGAGTCTCATGTCAGTTGTAGGGAAACTGCTGGAGAAAAAACAATGTCCCAATTAGGGAGAGCCAGCATGACTTTGTGCAGGGCACATCGTGTCTTACCAACTTGATTGAGTTTTTTGACAAGGTGACAAGAGAGATTGATGAGGGTAGGGCAGCAGATGTCATCTACATGGAGGCTAGAAAGGTGTTTGACAAAGACCCTCAGGGGATATAATCCAGAAGATTAAGAGGTAAGGGGTCTACGGCAAAAAGGCTGCTTGGAATCAGAACTGGTTTGCGCACAGAACGCAGAAGGTAATTGTTGAATGGATTTATGTAATTAGTGGTGTTCCGGAGGGATCTGTAGTGGGACCTCTGCTGTTTGTGATGTATATAAATGTACTGGATGAAAATGTAGATGTAGGGTGGGTTAGTAAATTTGTGGAGGATACCAAGATCTATGGATTTGTGGATACTGCAGAAGACTGGCTGTCAGTACCTCCAGTTGAACTCTGCCTTTTTGTGTGTTTCCCTCTAGCTGTCATTCTGTGGTTTTGTATTGCCATGTGCTCCTGCTCTACTCCGGCCCCTGTATTACTCAGTACTCCGGCTCTCACCTGTTCCTCATTATTACCTGTATTGCTGCCACCTGTGTCTCATTGTGCTCCACCTATCATCTGCCTCTCTGTTTGTTGCTCAGTGTATTTCAGTCCTGTGTTTTTGCTTCTTTGTGCCAGTGAATTTTCCTGAGCCTTTCCAGCATTTGTATCTGTATCAACTCTGCCTGTTTCCTGATTCTGGTTTTTGGATTTCTCTGGATGTTTTGATCCCTGCTTGAACTTTGACATTGACTTTATTTGCACCTCGGGGTTTGTTACTCAATTAATATCACTGTGTGCACAGTACTGGGTCTGTGATTGGATCCCTGCTCCAGCACCCTGACATTGGTAAAGAATATAGTGTGATATAGATCAGTTGCAGATACAGGCAGAGAAATGGCAGATGCAGTTTAACCCAGATAAAAATGAGGTGTGGCACCTTGGTAGGGAAAGACCCTTAAGTGTTGCTGAGCTTGGGATTCAAGTTCGTAGCTCCCTGAAAGTGGTGACACAGGTTGATACAGTGGTGAAGAAGGCTTATGGAATACTTTTATTAGTCAAGGCATTGAGTTTAAAAGTCAGGTTATGTTATGACTTTATAAAACTCTGGTTAGGTCACATCTGGAGTATTGCATACAGTTCTGGTCACCTCACTATAGGAAGGACGTTGAGGCTTTGGAGAGGGTGCAGAAGAGGTTTACCTGAGGCTGCCTGTTTAGAGGGCATGTTCTATCATGAGGGACTGGACAAACTTGGGTTGTTTTCTCTGGAGCAGTGGAGGCTGAGGGGAGATCTGACAGAGGGAGAGGTGTAGACAGGGAGTATCTGCTTCCCAGGGTTAAAATATCTAAGACCAGAGGGCATACATTGAAGGTGAGCAGGGGTGGGTTCAAAGGAGATCTTTGGGTTAGGAGAGTGGTGGTTTCCTGGAATGCACTGCCTGGTATGGTGGTGGAGTCAAATACATTGGAGGCTTTTAAGAGCTAGGCACACGAAGATGGTGGGATTCGATTCCTAAACGAACATTGCCTGACTTTTCAAATTTACCTATTTAATATACCCACATACTTCCTGTATTTGATTTACCTTTTTTCTGTATTATTATGTATTACATTGTTCCGCTGCCGCTCAGTTAACAAGTTTCACGATATATGCCGGCGATGGTAAACCGGATTGTGATTCTGGAAAGTGCATCGACTGGCTGCATAACGGCTTGGTATGGGAACAGCGAAGCCTTTGAGCGGAAAGTCCACGGGTGCCTCCGCGCAGAGACATTTTCACTGCTGTACCGAGACACCCAGCCGCCCGTCGGTCACGGTCGCAGGGATGCGCAAGCGCCAGAGAAATGGCGCTCCACAGCAGGCGATTCCCCGGGGCCCGGGAGCGGATCGACGGGCAGAGAGAGAGGGAGTGAACCCGGGGTCCAGGGCCATGCTGCGTCCGGCGCTCGCAGTCGTTGCCCTCAGACTGCGGGCGCCGGTGCCGACGAAGCGCCCACCAGCGCCGCGCTCCTACCTGCCGCTGCCGCTGAGCCGCTTGTCCACTGAGCGCATGCGCAATCGTGACAACCGGCGGAGACCGCGGCGCATGCGCATTTAGCCCGCGGCTCGCCGCCGGTGAATTCTGACGCGCTGGTCTTCCCGGCTTCCCAGACCAGACTGAGTGCGAGTCTGTGCTGGTATCAGAAGGCAGTAATAAGAACCAGTGGTGGGAATTCACCGGAAGCTGAGATCCAAAAAGGGGTTCGCCAGGGCTGCATTATCTCCCCTTATTATTTAACATTTACTCAGAGGTAACATTCAGGATGTTGAACGATGAAGCTGGTGTCCAAATTGGTGGAGTGACGGTGAACAACTTGAGGTATGCAGATGATTCAGTTTTGTTAGCAGAGACTGAGGACGAGTTACTCAGAATGGTAGATAAGATGAATGCTGAAGGAGAATGATCTGGAATGAAAATAAATGCCGCAAAGGCGAAGATGATGGTAGCGTCACAGAAGAAAGAAGTCCCCAAAATCAGTATCAAAATTAACGGCGTAGGCATAGCGCAAGTCAAGAAGTTTGTGTACTTGGGACAGATGGTCACGGAGGATGGGAAATGTGAAACAGAAATTAGACGAAGAATTGAGATTGCAAGATCAACATTCTGGAGCCTGAGTGATGTGCTGGGTGGCGAGAGGTTGGACTTTGGGCTGCGTTGTAGAATTTGGAAATGCTACGTCTGGAGTAGTCTGTTGTACGGAGTCGAATCGTGGACCTTATGCCAGGAGGCGCAACGACGACTGGAGGCATTTGAAATGTAGTGTTTAAGGAGAATGCAGAAAATTAGATGGGTGATGAAGGTCAGTAATATGGAAGTGTTGAAGACAGCGAGGAGAGAACAGGAGTTGCTGAAGAATGTGCAGGAAAGGAAGCTGGAATATGCCACGCACTTTTTAAGAGGTGGTGGACTACAGAAATTGTTATTGGAAGGGATGATAGAAGAAAAGAGGAAGGCAGCCAACCACTTGGTACGATAATGTGAGGCAATGGACTGAGTTAAGTTGTGCTGAGGCCAGAAAAAGTGCGCAAGATCGAAGAAGATGGAGGTGCACAGCTGCCAACCCCAGATTCGGAACGGCACCCACTGACTGACTAGTCTTCCCAGGTACGCGCGGTACCATTCCCGTGGAGAGTTGAAGAATTCAGCAGCATGCTCCCACAGACAATGCAATCAATATCAACAGGTATTCTGCATTTCAAGGGTCAAAGTCCACCCACAAATGCAGATACAACATTAAAAAAAACAAACGATTCTGCAGCTTCTGGAGGTCCGTGAGCATCTATACAGTCGAGGCCGCGGTTCGAAATCCTTCTCCAGTCCTGAAATATCGACTGTTTATTCCGTTCCACTGATGCTGCCTCGCTGCTGAGTTCCTCCAGCATTTTGCATTCCCCCCCACCCCCAGTCAATCAGCTGGTCTGACTCTCCTTCCCTCCGTAGACTCTGGCCCCCGTCACTTTCTGGAACCGCAAGACACTGCCTTGTCTTGGTTTCTGATCGTGCTCCATTTCCCGTTCATCAGAATCAGGTTTATCATCACCGGCGTAGGTCATGACATTTGATTGGCAAAAGGGATACGAGAGGATCATGGGACAGGAGGCCTAGGGAGAAAGAAAAGGGGGAGGGGGCTCCTGTCCCATGATCCTCTCATCCCTTTTCCCAATCACCTGTCCAGCTCTTGGCTCCCTCCTGTCTTCTCCCATCATTTTGGATCCCCCCCCCCCACTTTCAAATCTCTTACTAGCTCTTCTTTCAGTTAGTCCTGACGAAGGGTCTCGGCCTGAAACGTCAACTGTACCTCTTCCTAGAGATGCTGCCTGGCCTGCTGTGTTCACCAGCAACTTTGATGTGTTGCTTGAATTTCCAGCTTCTGCAGATTTCCTTGTGTTTGTGTTGTTGTGACGTTGGTTAACTTTGCGTCAGCAATGCAATACATGATAAGTCTAGAAAACAAAACCTAAATTACAGTAAATATATGCATATTAAAATAGTTCAAGTAGTGCAAAAATGGAAATTTAAAAAATAACGAGGTAGTGTCCATGGGTTGATGGTCTGTTCAGAAATCAGATGGTGGGGGGAAGAAGCTGTTCGTAAATCGCTGAGTGTGTGCCTTCAGGCTTCTGTACCTTCTGCCTGATGGTAACAATGAGAAGAGGCCATGTCCTGGGTGATGGGGGTCCTTAATGATGTGTGCTGCCTTCCTGAGCCACCGCTCCTTGGATACTACGGAGGCTGGTACCATGATGGAACCGACTCATTTTAATCAGACATCCCACCTCTCCCGGAAGTTTCAGGAGTCTCCCGTATACTAACGGGCTCCTTGCTGCCTGCAAATTATATACAATGTCCCAGAAATCAATTTTTTTTTGAGCGAGCAAGAGAGAGTGTGAGAGCAAGCGCGCGCGTGATAGAGACATCGCACACCATGGCAGAGTGTTCCAAAAAAAGAAAATATAAAACTTATGTCATCCCAGACTACACTAAAGTGTACCCCTGTCTAATAGGGGTCAAAATAATGACTGTTGTGCGCTGCACTGTTCGCAACAGTGACTTTTCCCTTGCCCATGGTGGGTTAAGACTGTAAAAGATGTGTTGAGGTGAGTTTAACAGGTGTCATTCATTCATTAGCATTTCTGCAACTTACTTCGATCCTGTGCAGTAGTCACCACCCCCCCCCCCATACCAGATAGTGATGCAGCCAGTCAGAGTGCTCTCCATAGTACATCTGTAGAAGTTTGAGTGTTTTTGGTGACAGTCTTTAGATGGTTGATATACACTGGGTGACTCTTGACGTGAGTTGGCAACAGTAATGACGAATGTCGAGCTCTATGATGACCTACCGATGCTCACCACTAAAATTGAGGCAAGAAGACTGCAACTAGCGGGGCACTGTCTACACCACCCCGAGTTACCTGCCAGCCTAGTCATCATATGAGAGCCCAAGCACGGGAGGATGAACCCTGGGTGCCCTCCCAAGACTATGGTCAACACGCTCCTAGAAGACAGCGGTGCGGCTAATGTAGATGAACTGAACACACTGATGAGGGCGAGGGAGAAGTGGAGAGTCCATCATCATGCCTGACGCCGGCCCCCTAGGCCTGAGTTGATTTAATAGTAGTAGTAGTAGTAGTAGTAGTTTGTTGACAAACCAAATCTCCTCAAATTCCTGATGAAATATAGCCGCTTTATAATTGTATCAGTATGTCAGGACCAGGTTAAGTTCTCAGAGATCTTGACACCCGGGAACTTGAAGTTGCTCATTTTGTCCACTTCTGATCTCTCTGAGGATTGGTGTATGTTCCCTCATGTTAACCTTCTAAAGTCCACAGTCAGCTCTTTGGTCTTACTGACTTTGAGGGTGAGGTTGTTGCTGTGACACCACTCAACTAGCTGATACATCTCGCTCCTGTACGCCCGCTTATCACCATCTGAGATTCGACCAAGAATGGTTGTATCATCAGCAAATTTTTAAATGCCATTTGAGCTATGCCTAGCCACACAGTCACGAGTGTATAGAGAGCAGAGCAGTGGGCTAAGCACACACCCCTGAGGAGCGCCACTGTTGACTGTCAGCTAGGTAACATGTTATCACCAATCCACACAGTCTGTGGCCATCCAGTTAGGAAGTTGAGCATCCAGTTGCAGAGGGGTGTACAGAGGCCCAGGTTCTGGAACTTTTTGATCAGGACTGTAGGAATGATCGTTTTAAACATGAGCTATAATTAACAAGCAGCATCTGATTCCTAAAAGGACATTGAACCCATGAACACTACCTCTTTTTTTTCTCTGAAAATATGCATTATTTTGGTTTTACACTTTTTGTAATCCAACTATATATATTGTTACGTACCCCGTAACTAGGTTGCCAAACCAGCAGAAATGGATCACTCAGTCGGCTTCCACACAGACCTTCGATATTCTTCGCAGTCAGCTTTCGGGTGAGCCCTTTGTGATGTTTTCTGAGGTCACCGACTGTGACCCCTTCGTTTCGAGATACGATCGTTTCTCTGCGGTGAACCTGGCACCTAGGCAAGGGCGGACACACACCAGGTTCCCGCCAATCATGCCTTTCCACCCTGTGCGTCTATGGCTTGGTCCCGCGACCAGCGTTCCAAAACTTCCCACCGACTTATGGGAGGTGCACCGCTTCCAGGGTCTCGTTACCTCGTGGTGTCATGTGTGTCTTGCCTTAGCGAACCTGTCCCTTTTTATCCCCCTGCTGGGGTATCGCCTGTCCATCACTTCAAACAGTTCAGGGTTCAAAGGGGGGAGCCGATCTTGACAGCTCTCCTTCCGTTAAACTCTCTTGTCCCTTCATTAACATCCCCAAATGCTGCTCCATTGTTTTCCTTATCTCTCTTTCTCCTGAAGACAGGTGGCAGACCAACTGCTGATCCCACTGGTGCCAGCACAGGCCAGCTAACTTCTTAATCTATGTGTATTCTCGTCCCAATATTTACTGTTCTTTATTTATTTTTCTTTTATTTATTTATTATCATGTACAGTATTGCATTGTACTGCTGCTGAGTTAACAAGTTTCATGATGCATGCTGGTGATAGTAAACCTGACTCCAATTCTGATTCTTGACATAGGTATTTGTATTAAGGCAAGAAAATCTGCAGACGCTGGAAATCCAAGCAACACACACACACACACACACACACACACACACACACACACACACACACACACACACACACACACACACACACACACACACACACACACAAATGCTGGAGGAACTCAGGAGTCCAGGTGGCATCTATGGAAAAGAGTAAACAGTCAATGTTTTGGGCTGAGACCCTTTCTGATGAAGGGATGAAACGTCAACCATTTACTCTTTTCCATAGATGCTGCCTGGCCTTGCTGAGTTTCTTCAGCACTTTGTGTGTATTTTGGTATTTGAATTGTCCAGGTGATCCATAGCCATTGAAATTGTGTCTGCCATAGACCTATGGAAACTGCAGTGGGTCCAGGTCCTTGCTGAGGCAGGAGTTGATTCTAGCCACGACCAACCTCTGAAAGCGTTTCATCTCTAGATGTGAGTGCTACTGGACGGCAGTCATTCAGGCACCTCATTCTGCTCTGCTTGGGCACTGGAATAATTGTTGCCATTTTGGAGCAGGCGGGAACTTCTGACTACAGCAATGAGAGATTGAAAACGTGTCATAAGGTGGGCGTTGGTGGCGGACCCAAATGCAAGACACAGACACTGAAGTACTAGGAAAAGGACAGGACTAGAGACTAGAGTTACGGATGCAACTGGATGCAGACTAGGAGCTGGGACAAGAGCACAGACTTGGGCTAGGACACTGACTAGGCAAGCGGGACCAGGACGAGGAACTGGGAACTAGGAGCCTGGGCTTGGACTCCGAGCTGGAGACTGGACAAGGACCCAGAACCTGGATCTTGACTCTGGCTTGGACCCCGGAACTAGGCGAGGACATGACGTGGCTACAGGACTGGATGAGCCTTGGGTGCCTCGAGGCGGGAATGTGATGAGCCTTGGGTTCGCACTCCAAGCCAGAGACTGGACAAGGACCCAGAACCTGGGTCTTGACTTGGGCTCAGGCTCCAGAACTAGGCGAGAACATGATGTGGTCTTGGGAGACAGGACTAGGCAAGGCTACAGGATGGAACGAGAGACTCCTGGCAGACGAGGGAACTCCAGGACAGGACAAAGCACATGGACAGGACAAGAACATGAAGCCTTGACTTGGTTCTCAGTTACAGCTGAACCTTGGACTCAGGACAACAGGAACCTCGGAACCTTGGACTTGGGACGACAGGAACCTCAGAACCTTGGACTCGGGACGACAGGAACACAGAACACAGAGCCAGGACCCCTCCTTGGGAACAGGCTGTAGGGCCAGGACTCATACACAGATTGCTGAACACAACGAGACAGTTTCCAACACAAGGTAGCAGTAAACAGCTGGACCTACCAAGCAAAGGCGTGGACACAAAGACAATTCCCAACACTAGGTAGCAGCAAACAGCCAGACCTACCTAGCAAAGGCAAGGACACAAATAGACAGTTCCAAACAACAAAAGACAGTTCCTTATCTAGACAGAACCAGGCTGCGGTCTTGCTCCGACAATTAAACTCGACAGCAGTGCAGGCAAAGCTTGAGGCAAGGGTCAGCGTCAGACACTGGTTGCAAGGCAAGGCTTCAGGAGAAAGGGGCAGAGAAGGAGCTTGGACAGGAACAATCCAGCAGCCAAGCCCTGGTCTCCAGAGGTATGTATGTGTCTGCCCAAACAAGAATCATGTGCCTCAATTAGAGCACCCAACAGAAATGGGGAAAACAGGAAAACCTGGAATAAGGGTCAGTGGACCGGACCGTGAACTGGAATGCGGACTTCACGGACCGGACCATGACAAAACGTCTTTGAACACACCTGCCACTTGTTTGGTACAAGTTTTCAGACCTTTACCAGGCAGACCATCGCGGCCTGCCCGCTGTCTTGTGAGGGTTCACCCTCCTGAAAGACAGCCCAAAGTCAGCCTCCAAGACAGAGATCACGGGGTCACCGGATGCAGCAGGGATCTTCACAGCTACAGTTTTATTCTCCCTTTCAAAGCGAGCATAAGAGGCATCCAGCTCATCGGTGGAGGAGACCAATATATTGCAGCAACCAGCTGAGTGAGGCTGACCCCTTCAAAATCAGTGAAAATGACTCATGACATTGGGGAAGAAGCTTAACCACTCATGACATTTATTTTATTTTGTGAAACACCACTGTAGCATGCCCTTCCAGCCCAAAGAGCACGCATGGCCCATTTATATCCGAACAAAGATGGGGTTGTGCATCAGACTCCCATAGTAGCCACCAGGACGTCAAGGGGACAGTGATGCAATCAGATTGAGGAATAGTGTACAAACAATAGGGTTGTTGTCATAGGGGATTTCAACTTTCTTAATATAAAATGGGACCCTCTTAGTGCAAGGGATTTAGATGGGGAAATATTTGTAGTATGTCCAGGAGGGTTCCTTAAATCAACATGTGGTTGGGTCAATGAGAGGAGGGGCTCTACTGGACTTGGTGTTGGGGAATGAGTCTAGCCAGGTGACTGACCTTTCAGTTCTGGAATAGTAACCACAACTCCTTAAATTTCAGGATGGCTATAGATAATGAAAAGTATGGTCCTTTGGAGTCAGACAAATTATGAGGGCATTAGGCAGAAGCTAAGAAGAGTCAATTGGGAACACCTTTTTATGGCAAGTCCAATACAGACATGTGCAGGGCGTTTAAAGATCAATTGCAGAGAGTAGAAGAAAGGGATGTTCCTATTAGAAGTAAGGATAAGGATGGAAAGATACGTAAGAGAACCTTGGATGTCCAGAGAGGTGATGAGTTTTGTCAAGGAGAAAAAGGAAAAGTAAGTAAGGGTTCAGAAGACAGGAGTAAATGGAGAACATGGGATGTACGAAGAAGCCAGAGAGGAACTAAGGTAGGGAATTGGGAAAGCCAGGAAGGACCATGTAAGGTCCTTGGCAAGAGGATTAAGGTAAATCCCAAGGCATTCTAAACCTACATCAAGAGCAAGAGGATAACTAGGGAGAGGGTAGGACCATGCAGGGATAAACGGAGGAACATTTGCTTTGATGTGGAGAAAGTGAGTGAGGTACTTAATGAGTACTTTGCTTCAGTATTTACTAAGGAGAAAGATATAGAGGACCAAGCGATCAGTGCTGAGGATGTAAATACGTTAGGGTGTTTAGAGGCAAGAAAGAGGAAGTATTGGGCCTCCTAATGAGTATTAAGATGGAGGAGTTCCCAAGGCCTGATGGGATTTACCTAGGGTATTGAAGGAGGCAAGAGACAAGATTGCTGGGGCTTTGACCAGTATCTTCATGTCCTCTCTAAATACAGGTGAGGTTCTGAAGATTAGTGAGTGTTAATGATGTAACTCTGTTTAAGAAGGGAACAGGGGACTATAGACCAGAGAGTTTCATGTCAGTTGTTGGGAAATTGCTGGATGCCATTTTTAGGGACAGCATATATGAGCATTTGGAAACCCATGGCGTAATTAGGGACAGCCAGCAGTGCTTTGCGCATGCCAGGTCGAGTCTTACCAACTTGATTGACCATTTTGACAAGATGATGAGACAGATTGATGAAGGTAAGGCAGTTGTTGTCTACATGGATTTTAGTTTTGCCAA
The DNA here is from genome assembly GCF_030028105.1 of Mobula birostris. Lineage (NCBI taxonomy): Eukaryota > Metazoa > Chordata > Chondrichthyes > Myliobatiformes > Myliobatidae > Mobula > Mobula birostris. Next base: position 53,376,667 of record NC_092379.1, read on the forward strand.
AGTCCCTCAAGGAAGGCCAATGCAAATGATTAAGATGCAATGCAGCAAATTGGCTGCTTGGATTCAAAAATGGCTTGAGGGTAGAAGGTAGTGCTTGAAGGGATGTATCGAACTGCAAGTCTGAAATTAGTGGTGTTCCAGCGAGATCTCTGCTGGGATCTCTGGCAAAGTATACAGCGCAATATCGATCAGTTGCAGATATGGGCAGAGAAATAGCAGATGGAGTTTAATGCAGATAAATGTGAGATGTTGCACCTTGGTAGGGAAAATGCAAGGAGACAGTACACTGTTAAGGGCAAGATCATTAATATAGTTGTACACTGTTAAGGGCAAGATCATTAATATAGTTGCTGAACAGAGAGATCTTGGTATCCAAGTTCATAGCTCCTTGAAAGTGGCGACGCAGGTTGATAGGATGTTTAAGAAGGCTTATGGAATGCTTGCTTTTATTGGTTGAGACACTGAGTTCAAAAGTCAAAAGGTTATGTTGTGACTTTATAAAGCTTTGGAGAGGGTACAGAAGAGGTTTACCAGGGTGTTTCCTGGTTTAGAGGGCATGCGCCAACAGGAAAGGCTGGATAAACTTGGGTTGTTTTTCCCCCGAGTGCTGGAGGCTGAGGGGAGATCTGCTGGAGGTTTGTAAGATTATGAGAGATACAGATAGAGTAGACAGGGAGTATCTGTTTCCCAGGGTTGAAATCTCCAGTAACAAAGAGCGTGCATTGAAGGTGAGAAGGGGTAGGTTAGAAGGGGGTGTGAGGGGTTAATTTTTTTACTCAGACAGTGGTGGCTGCCTGGAATGCGCTGTCTGGTATGGTGGTCGAGGCAAATACATTAGAGGCTTTTAACAGATGTTTAGGTAGGCATATGGATGTGAGGAAGATGGAGAGATATGGACGTTGTGTAGGTAGGAGGAACTAATATTTCGGTATGTTTGATTTGTTTTTTTACCTGGTTGGGTACAACATTGTGGACTAAAGACCCTGTTCCTGTGCTGTACTTTTTTGTGTTCTATGTGACAAATTAGCTTGCTGTCCTGTTCATCTTTGGGAGATAGGAGATTCCAGAGCCTAGAAGAAATTGATGAGATCACAAACTACTTTCAGACGGTGCACAAATTGAACCCATGTTGCTGGTGCTATAAAGCATTACACTAACCACTACGGTACCATATCATTCTTTCTTGGCCCAGTGACTTGAGGAACAGGTGTGATTGCGGTTGGGATGACCGAGTGAATCCTTGCCCGCAGTTGGAACAGGTGATCGCCCTGTCCCCATTGTAAACTCGCAGGAGTATCTGGAAGCCTAGTGAATCCCTTCCAAAATGAGAGCATCTCACTGCTATGACCTGTCTGGCTAAGGATCAGGTAAGTTCACAGGTGTAGTGATCCCTCCAGCAAGTAAAGCAGTTGAACCTCTGAGTGAAGAATTGTTAGTGTGTTCTCAGGATCCCGGTCCAGAGGAGTTTCAGTGAGAAGTTAAAACAGAAACTTTCATTTCAGACAGAAAGGAGATACATGTTTCCAACTGGGAAGAAATTTCTGTTCTGTTCCAAGGATCGACAATGATATGTTGTCACCTCAAGGCAATCTGCTAACTCCTTCAATGAATAGAAGACAATTTATAAGATTTATCTCCAGGTAGGTTCATCCACATCTCTTCCCTGTAATGAATGTGTGTTGGGGTTCTCCTTGCTACAGCTGGTGTGCTCAACTTCTCAAGCATCTCTTCCTCCATATTCAAGCATTGGTGGCACTCAATTGCTGATCCTAACTGATACAGTAGAACTGACGTGTTCTTATGTTTGAGGTGCCCATTTACAAATACTTTCCCTTTTCTACTCTGCAAATTGTTTACAAACTATATCAATGCCTGAAAGAAACATTTCAGCTGATATAATTTTAGTCTCTACATTAACTTCTGATGGATACTATAGAAAGAGTGCAGAGGAGATTTACACAGATGTTGCCTGGATTGGAGAGCATGCCTTATGAGAATAAGTTGAGTGAACTTGGCCTTTTGTCCATGGAGCAACAGAGAATGAGAGGTGATCTGACAGAGGTGTATAAGATGATGAGAGGCATTGATCCCTTCCGCTTTCACCCTGTCGAGGCCTTTCATCATTTGATAGGTTTAAATGAGTTCACTCCTCATTCTTCTGAATTCCAGTGAGTAGAGGCCCAGAGCCATCAAATGCTCCTCATATGACAAGCCTTTCAATCCCGGAATCATTTTCAAGACCCTCCTTTGAACCCTTTCCAATGTCAGCATATCCTTTTTTAGATAAGGGGCCCAAAAATCCTCAAAGTACTTCGTGAGGCCTCACCAGTGCTTTATAAAGCCTCAGCGTTATGTCCTTGCTTTTATATTCTATTCCTCTCCAAATGAATGCTAATATCACTTTTGCCTTCCTCAACAACAGCTCAACCTTCAATTTAACATTTAGGGAAACCTGCACGAGGAAACCTAAGTCACTTTTCACCTCAGGTTTTTTAATTTTCTCTCCATTTAGAAAAGTTTGCATTTTATTTCTTCTACCAAAACACATGGCCATACATTTCCTGATGCTGTATTCCATCTTTCACTCCTTTGCCCATTCTCCTAATCTGAATTCTTCTATAACCTCTCTGCTTCCTCAACACTACCTGTCACTCCATGTATCTTTCTACCATTTGCAAACCTGGCCACAGAGTCATCAATCCCATCATCCAATCATTGGCATATCACGTAATAAGAGGTAGTCCCAACACAGACCCTTGTGGAACAAGCCAACAGCAACCAACAAAAATAGGCTCCCTTTACCTGCACCCTTTGCCTCCTGCCAATCAGCCACTGTTTTATCCTTTCCTGTAACACCCTGGGCATATAACTTGTTAGGCAGCCTCATGTGTGGCACCTTGTCAGAGGCAGTCTGAAAATCCAAGTGCACAACAACCACCAATTCTCCTTTGTCTATCCTGCTTGTCATTTCTTCAAAGAATTCTAACAGATTTGTCTGGCAAGATTTTCCTTTAAGGAAACCATGCTGACTTCTGCCTATTTTATCATGTGCCTCTAAGTAGCTCAAAACCACATCCTTAACAACTGGCTCCAAAATCTCCCCAACCACTGAGCTCAGACTACCTGACCTATAATTTCCTTTCTTCTGCAGCTCTCCCTTCTTGAAGAGTGGAGTGAAGTTTGCAATTTCCCAGTCCTCTAGAACCATGCCAGAATCTAGTGATTCTTGACAGATCATTACTAATGCCTTCACAATCTCTTCAGCCACCTCTTTCTGAACCCTGGTGTGGATCATGTGTCCTAGGTGACTTATCTACCTTCTGATTTCTGCCCGAACACTCTCGAGCTTCTGGCATACCGCTGGTTCCAGTTCTTCCGCAATTTCCCTATCCTCCATTACTACCCTCCAGCATAATTTTCCAGTGGTCTGAAATCTACTTTCGCCTCTCTTTTACACTTTATAAATCTGAAGAAATTTTGATATTATTGACTATCTTTTTTACTTCTCTATGACTTTTTAGTTGTCTTCTCTTGGTTTTTAAAAGCTTCCCAATCCTCTAACTTCCTACTAACTTTTATATGCCCTCTCTTTGGCTTGTATGTTGATTTTGACTTTTCTTGTGTCAAAGGTTTCAAAGCTACATTTAATGTCAGAGAAATGTATACAATATACGTCCTGAAATGCCTTTTCTTCGCAACCATCCACGAAAACAGAGCGCCTCCAAAGAATGAATAACAGTTAAATCTTAGAGCCCCAAATTCCCCCCCAGCTCCCCTCCCTCCCACGCGTAAGCAGCAGCAAGCTACAATCCACCTTCCCCCGAACAGCATAAAAAAATTGGCACCCACCACTGAGCACTCAAGCATGCAGCAAAGCAACAGCAAATACGCAGACTTGCAGTACCCCAAAGACTATTCATTCACCCAGTATTCGACATACCACAGGCTCTCTCTCTGTCTCTAATAATGGAGAAAGAGGTGTCTCCGTATCAGCCACGTTTGTGTCATTCCACCTTTAGAACATTTCTTCTTTGGGAGGTATCTATCCTGTGCCTTCTGAATTTGTCTGAGAAAATCCAATAATTGCTTCTCTGCCATCATCCCTGCTGTTGTTTCCTTCCAATCAATTTTGGCCAGCTCCTCTCATGCCTCTGAAACCCCCTTTATTCTACTGTAGAGATGATACATCTGACTTTGGCCTCTCCTTCTCAGAATGCAGTGTGAATTCTATCATAATATAATCCTTTACCTTCAGCTCCCTAATAAATTCTGGTTTATTGCAAGGGTCCCAATCCAGTGGACTCTACCACGAGCTGATCTAAAAAGGCATTTCGTAAGCATTCTACAAATTCCACGTCCTGGGATCCAGCATCATCCTGATTTTTCCAATCTGCTTGCATATTGAAATCTCTCACGTTACGTACCAGCAGCAATAGATCACAAATGGAGTCTGGTTTCGATGTTAAAACCACTATCTTTATTAGTATCTACTCCAAATATAAAAGATTAAACGAAATAAACAGAAGTTAACAGTGTTATGCATATAAATGTGTATATATAGCTCCCAAACTATCAAGCTTAGGAACAAATCTTAAAGTCTTAAGATACAGATGGCAAAGTAGAAAAGTTCAGTAATCCACTGAATAAGTGAGAGAGGGGAGAGATTTATAAATACACACGAAAATGTAGAGAGAAGGCAATGACGAAGAATTCCACAGATTCCACGCTGGGTAAACGAAATAACAGTCGCCAAAGATCTTGTCCGTCGAGTTGTCCTGAAATCCACTTGGAAATATCACCAGGTGACAGTCACAGGAACATCGTCGTCAAGTGGTTACCACATACCACCCCGATTCCAGGTAAGGGCCAACAAAAATGATACCACAAGATACTCCAACAAATCCACACATATGGATTATATGAAGTGACAGTCACACATCCGTTGTGCACTGCGTGCCAATGATCACCCCAATCTTTTGGGCATCGGAGAGTTCCAAGCCATAGCAGTGACAAGCTGAAGTTCCCTCAGTGTCAGTCCCTCTCCCCCTTCCAGAAGCCGGCTGCCGCAGCTTGTGCTGACGTCATAGTCCCGCCTCACTCAGGCACTTAAAGCGACATTCACAGTAAACGAACCTGCGGTCTGGTAACACTCATAACCACCTCCCATTGTAATTAGGGAGGTATCGACACTCTTCCTCAGAGGTCAAGACATACCTGATTCCTGGGCTTTTAGATGTTCCTCGATGGCCGCAGAGACATGGTCATTGCGTGCAGCTGCTCCTCGTGCCTACTGACCGTGGCACTCCGCTTTGCCAGATCAGATCGTGTGTCGTATCCTGCTGACTTCATTCTTCTGGCTGGGTCGCATCGTAAAGATCACTAGCCAACTCAAATGCAGGAATCAAGGAGCCTTCGGCAACTCAAATTAAACTAAAGATTTATTACAAAATATAGCTCAGCAGATTAACAAGAACTCAGACAAACGGTGCAGGATCTCGACGAACAGAAACCACTGGCGATACGTACACAGAAGAACTCAGACTGACTTTCAGCCGACAAGCAACCAGAGTAACCCAACAAAGAGGGCGGACATGACCCCCGAAATCCATTCCGAAGCACGTAAGAATTCCGGGCATTGAAATTACCCTACCAATTACATTAACACAAATTGCATTCCAGTGATTAAAAACACACACAAAATGCTAGAGGAACTCAGCAGGCCAGGCAGCATCTATGGAAAAGAGTACAGTCGACGTTTCGGGCCGGTGAGGCGGCAGTTCCATGCCAACAGGAGGCGGCGTCTGGGCGCTTTTGCGTGGGGCAGCGGGGTTGGCTCTCTACCCAAGACCCCCCCCCACCCCCAAAACTGAATTGCGGAAGCGAGCACTTGGCTTCATTGGACCCTTTAGATTGTTAAGAGGGATCAATCCTGTAATGTATGGGTTACACCTTCCCAGGTTTCCCCGAATCAAGTGACTAAAACCCATCAATACCCATGACCCCAACTGAGACCCGCGAAACAAAGCGAAAATCCAGGGCTGGGGCGAAGACAAAAGAAAAACAGTCCAAAGACAACGATACCCACCAGCTGACTTTGAGGAAATACAAACCACACAGTAACTGACAAAAAAGTCCAATTTATGAACGAACCCCTCGTAATGACAGACCCCCCCCCACCCACACACACACACTCCTTCTAAATCCGACTCCTGGAGGCTTAGGGCGATTGGGGTGAAGCCGGTGAAGATAAGTAATCAGACCAGGGTCCATTATCTCCGTGACCAGAAGCCAACTTCCTCCCCCCCAGGTCATTCCCCTCCCAATCAACTAAATATTGGAACTGCCCCTTCATTTGCTGGGAATCAAGCAATCAGTGTACACTGGTGCTGTCTATCATTCTGGGAGGAAGTTGGCGGGGGGTTGGGTTTAGGAGTAGGGGCTAACGGACGACAGAATAGGGATTTAAGCTCAGAGACATGAAGGGCGAGATGGATTCGGAGAAACCTAGGAAGGTGTAATCTATACAATAGAGGATTGATCCTTTTAACAATCCTGAAGGGTCCAATGAAGCGAGGAGCTAGCTTCTGCAATTCAGTTTTAAGGGGGGTGGGTCTTGGGTAGAGAGCCAAGCCCACTACCCCACACAATAGGACCTAGACGCCTCCTCCTTTTGGCATGGAACAGCGGCCTCACCGAAGCGAGGCCAAAGTCTTCTTGGCTTGAAACTATCGCTGTCTACAACGCTCAAAGTTTAGTAGATAAAGTACCGACTTCCACTTCCAGCTCGGGAAAGGGAGGAGGGTGAAACCCAAACTAATATTCAAAAGGAAACATATAATCGATAGAATAGTGAAGAATGTTATGAGCTATCTCTCCCCAAATTAAATGGTCACTCTGAGAGGACACATAAAATGCTGGAGGAACTCAGCAAGCCAGGCAGTATCAATGGAAAAGAGTAATCAGTTGACGTGTTGGAGTCTCGGCCCGAAACATCGACTGTACTTTTTCCATAGATGCTGACTGGCCTGCTGAGTTCTTCAAACATTTTGTGTGTGTTGCTCTGATTTCCAGCATCTGCAGTGTGCTTTCTCTTGTTTGTGACTGGGTCTCTCTAAGAGGATTGGTTCCCTGAACCAAGACAACAAAAATGTTAGTCCTCTCGGTCTGACGATTCGTTTTTGGGTGAAAGCCAGAAGGAAGGCTAGAAGTAGCTCCAATAAGTTTACAAAATGCTCCCCAAAACTTGGACCTAAATTGTGGTCTCTTGTCAGAGACTATATAAGGGTGAAATCCATGTATCCTAATCTCCTGCTGCAATAAAAGATCCGGTTTTACGGGCTGTGGGCAATTTAGTGGGGGGGGGGTGGATTTATACGCCTTGGAAAATCGATCAACCACGACTAAAATAACAGTAAAGGAGAGCGAAGGGGCAAACCAGTGATATAATCCAGCGAGGGACGGGATGAGGAAGCTGGGAAGCCCCAAGATGAAGAACTGGAATACTTGGATCGGGCACAAACGTCACAGACTTGGACAAACGACTTCTCATCCCTATTAATCGCTCCAATCACGTCTTTCCATGTGCGTGAAATCCCAGGGTGAGCTGATATCTCGGATGCGTGGCCCCATTTGAGGGCCTCTGAACCAAGTCTGGGCGGCACAAAAAGGCGACCTTGAGGAAGGTTACTGGAAACTAGATTCCTCCCCTCGAATGCTTGCCGGACTTGGGAATCAATATATCAAGTGTCAGCAGCCGAAAGCTTATTCCCCGAAATAATCCTCTTCTGCCTATCCATCGAATGGTGGGGTGGGGGTGGGGGGAGAACCAAATTGCCTAGATAAGGCGTCAGGCTTTAGGTTCCTGAACCCGAACTACTCGCAATGATTGAAAACAATGCCCAGGGGGCTTATCTTGAGTTGTCTCTTGGCATTCTCGACGTAAGCTAAATTCTTATGATCCGTCCAAACTATAAATGGATGTTCGGCCCTTTCCAACCAGTGCTGCCGCTCTTCCAAGGCCAGTTCAACAGCCAACAACTCCCGGTCAGCTAGATCATAATCCGGTTCGGCTGGTGCGGCTGTTTCAAACAGTAAGCACAAGGATGCAATTCTTTATCAGCGGTGAAATGTTGAGACAAGAATGCCCCTACTCCGATGTCGGAAGCGTCTACCCCAACAACAAAGGCCAGATCAGTGTCGGATGGATGTAGTGACAAAAATACAGTACAAACTGGGACGTTTTTAGTGCAAGGGGTTTAGATGGGGCAGAATTTGTTAAGTGTATCCAGGAAGGTTTCTTAAATCAATGTGTGGACAGTCCAATGAGTTGAGGGGCCGCACTGGACCTGCTCTAGGGTAATGATCCTGGCCAGGGTGACTGACCTTTCAGTGGGTGAGCAGTTAGGGAATAGTGACCACAACTCCTTATCATTTCTCAGTTTCTGAAACTAACATGGGGGCTGCCTTCAGGAAGGTGAATCCATGGACAGCATCCGGACCGAACTGGGTACCTGGACACACACTAGAGGCCTGTGCTGATCAACTGGCTGGTGTGTTCACTGAGATTTTTAACCTCTCTCTCCAGCATTACATGGTACCCACCTGCTTCAAGCAGGTTTCGTTTACCCCGTTGCTCAAGAAGAGCATGGTGACCTGCCTGAATGACTATTACCCAGTTGTACTTACAGCCACAGCGATGAAGAGCTTTGAGAGGGTGGTGATGAAACATCAGCTCCTGCCTGAGAGGCGAGTTGGATCTGCTCCAGTTTGCCCACTGGAGCAACAGGTCCACAACCGATGCCATTTCATTTGCTGTTTACTCAATCCTGGAACAGCTTGACAGCAAAGCTGCATACATCAGGATGCTCTTTATTGACTACAACTCAGCATTCAATACCATCATCCCCTGAAAGCTAATCAATAAGGCTCAATAAGACCTTTGCTTCAATACCGCATTCTGCAATTGGATCCTGGGTTTCGTCAGTTGTAGACCGCAGTCAGTTTTGTTTGGCAACAACATCTCCTCCACGATCCCCATCAACACAGGTGCCCCACAGGGCTGTGTGCCTAGCCCCCTGCTCTACTTTACCCTTATGACTGTGTGGCTAAGCACAGCTCCAATGGTATATTCAAGTTTGCTGACAACGCCACAGTCATAGGCCAGATCAAAGGTGGTGATGAATCAGCTTATGGAAGGAGATTGAAAATATAGCTGAGTGGTGTCACAGAACAACCTCTCTCTCAATCTCAGCAAGATCAAAAAACTGATTATAGACTTCAGGGGAGGGAAACCAGGGGTTCTCATCAGAAGATCAGAGATGGAGAGTCAGCAGTTTTAATTGATGAATTTTACTATTGCGGAGGACCTGTCCTTGGTCCACACCATAATAAGTGCAATTGTGAAAAAAGTACCAGAGCACCTGTACTTCCTCAGGAGTTCGTGGAGATTCGGCATGACAGCTTAAACTTTGACAAACTTCTATAGATGTGCAGTGGAGAGTATACTGACTGGCTGCATCACAGCCTGGTATGGAAACACCAATGCCAATTGGTATGTCCTCCAATAGGTAGTGGCCTGTTGGCCCTTCACAACCAGTGAGCACATCTACATGAAACACTGTCGTAGGAAAGCAGCATCCGTCATCTGGGATCCCCACTAGCCAGGCCATGCTCTTTTCTCACTGCTGCCATCAGGTAGAAGGTGCAAGAGCCTCAGGACTCACACAATCAGGTTCAAGAATATTACTGCTCCTCAACCATCATTGAATTGACTTTATTTCTTACGTCCTTCACATACATGAGGAGTTAAAATCTTTATCTTAAATTAGATTAGATTAGATTCAACTTTATTGTCATTGTGCCGAGTATATATACAAAGCCAATGAAATGCAGTTAGCATCTAACCATAAATGCAAAGAATACTGTTATTTACAAAATAACTGCGAATAAAAAATAAGTGCTACAGCACACAAATATAAAAGTACTGAGACAGTACAATATGAGTGCAATACTGCTTAGCGCTGTGATGAGAGGTTCAGCAGGGTCACAACCTCAGGGAAGAAGCTCTTCCTGTGCCTGCTGGTGCGGGAACGGAGGCTCCTGTAGCGCCTACCGGATGGGAGGAGAGTAAAAAGTCCATGGTTAGGGTGAGATGCATCCCTGATAATGCTTTTCACCCCGCCCAGGCAGCGTTTATGGTAGATGTTCTCAATGGTGGGCAATTGGGTGCCGATAATCCACTGGGCAGTTTTCACCACACGCTGGAGTGCACTGGGGTCCGATACGTCCCCGTCTAAATGTGCAATGTGCAATTTATAGTAATTTGTAATAAATAGTATGTACAACAGGACATGCTGCAGTAGCATTTCCCAGATGGCTGCAGCTGGAACAGTTTGTGGTTGGGGTGACTCAGGGTCCCAATGATTCTTCAAGTCCTTTTTATGCACCTGTGTCACATTGTAAATGTCCTGATAGTGGGAAGTTCACATCCACAGATGCACTGGGCTATCTGCACCACTCCCTGCAGAGTCCTGCAATTGAGGAAAGTACAGGCAGTGATGCAGCCCGGTGCCTCTGTAGAAAGTCCATAGGATTTTGGGGGCTCATGCCAAACTTCTTCAACCATCTGAGGTAAAAGAGGCACTTTTGTGCTTTTTTCACCACACAGCTGGCATGTACAGACCACGTGAGACCCCTGGTGATGTGTACGTCGAGGAACTTAAAGCTCAACCCCAGATCCATTAATGTCAATAGGGGTTAGCCTGTCTCCATTCCTTCTGTAGTCCACAACCAGCTCCTTTGTCTTTGCGACATTGAGGGAGAGGTTGTTTTCTTGACACCACTGTGTCAGGGTGATGACTTCTTCTTCTCTGTAGGCTGCCTCGTTATTATTTGAGCCAAGGCCAATCAATGTGGTATAACCAGCAAATTTAATTAGCAGGTTGGAGCTGTGCATGGTTTCACAGTCATGAGTGTACAGAGAGTACTGGAGGGGGCTTAGGACACAGCCCTGAGAGGCACCTGTGTTGAGAGTCAGAGGGGCAGGGGTGAGGAAGCCCATTCTTAGCACCTGCCGGCAATCTGACAGGATGTCCAGGATCCAGCTGCACAAAGAAGGGTGAAGGCCAACAGGCTCTTGAACAACCATTAGGCTGTTTAACAAAAGAGTCTAAACTACACTCAACTTCACTTGCTCAATCATTGAAATGTCCCACATTCAATGATTGCACTTTAAAGCACGTTATCGCATGTTCATTTTCATTATTATTCTCATTATCTCATGTTCTCGTTGTTTATTTATATTTGCATTTGTAGAGGTTGTTGCCTTCTGCCCGCTACTTGATCTTTCAGTGATCCTGTCATAGTTACTATGCTATAGATATGCTGAGTATGTCCACAAGAAAATAAATCTCAGGGTTATATATGGTGACATATCTGTACTTGGAGAATAAAATACACTTTGAACCTTGAACTGTAAAATGGCACCGAGCATACCCAGAAAGCACAGCGCTTCAGAAATCACCGTCCGTCCGCCGTCAACCAATTGCGCATGCGCATGAGGCACAACCAGCTGCCAATATTCGCGCATGCGCCATGTGGACAACCGGCTCTGGAGCATCGGGAGTAGGTAGGAGCGGGGTTCGGGTGGGTTTTCATCAGCACCGGGGTCGGCAGCCTGACTGGGGGACAATTACTCCGGGCGCCGGACACACTGTGGACCCGGGATGGTGACACTTATTTCCCTCTCTCAGCCCCACGATTCACACCCGGTCCGGTGAATTTTCCGATGATGGGCGCTGCCGAGGCCATGTTGCGGCGCATGCGCATCGCGGGCCGGTGAGGGACAGAGGCTGGGTTCGGGGTTGGTGACAATGTCTCTGTGTAGAGGCGGCAATGGGTGATGCTGCCAAGGCTTTCCACTCAGTCCGCAGGCTGAGGGGCTGGCAGCCCAGTCATCTCCCAGACACAGCCGAGCCTCAGCTGTCTGAATCCCAGGATCGGGAACGGAACAGAATCAGAGTGACAGATCACCGGCATATGTCATGAAATGTGTTGTCTTTGCGGCAGAAGTACAATGCAATATATAATTATAAAAAAATAGAGAATTATGGTTAAAACACACATAAAATTTAAATACGCAAACACGAGGAAATCTGCAGATGCTGGAAGTTCAAGCAACACACATCAAAGTTGCAGGCCAGGCAGCATCTCTAGGAAGAGGTACAGTCGACGTTCCAAGACCCTTCGTCAGGACTAACTGAAAGAAGAGCTAGTAAGAGATTTGAGAGGGGGAGGAGGAGATCCAAAATGATAGGAGAAGACAGGAGGGGGAGGGATGGAGCCAACTACTGACTCTCACAGCTATCTGGACTATTTCTCTTCTCACCCTGTCTCTTGCAAGAATGCCATCTCCTTCTCGCAATTCCTCTGTCTCCGCCGCATCTGTTCTCAGGATGAGGCTTTTCATTCCAGGACAAGGGAGATGTCCTCCTTTTTTAAAGAAAGGGGCTTCCCTTCCTCCACCATCAACTCTGCTCTCAGACGCATCTCCCCCATTTCACGCACATCTGCTCTCACTCCATCCTCCCACCACCCCACTAGGAATAGGGTTCCCCTTGTCCTCACCCACCACCCCACCAGCCTCCGGGTCCAACATATTATTCTCCATAACTTCCGCCACCTCCAACGGAATCCCACCACTAAGCACATCTTTCCCTCCACTCCACCCCCCCCCCCCGCTTTCTGCAGGGATCGCTCCCTACGCAACTCGCTTGTCCATTCGGCCCCCCCCATCCCTCCCCACCAATATCCCTGCTGGCACTTATCCTTGTAAGCGTAACAAGTGCTACACATGCCCTTACACTTCCTCCCTTGCCACCATTCCGGGCCCCAGACAGTCCTTCCAGGTGAGGTGATGGTGATATACTGCGTCTGGTGCTCCTGATGTGGCCTTCTATATATTTGCGAGACCTGACGCAGACTGGGAGACCGCTTTGCTGAACACCTATGCTCTGTCCACCAGAGAAAGCAGGGTCTCCCAGTGGCCACACATTTTAATCCCACATCCCATTCCCATTCTGACATGTCTATCCACGGCCTCCTCTACTGTAAAGATGAAGCCACACTCAGGTTGGAGGAACAACACCTTATATTCCGTCTGGGTAGCCTCCAACCTGATGGCATGAACGTTGACTTCTCTAACTTCTGCTAATGCCCCACCTCCCCCTCGTACCCCATCTGTTATTTATTTTTATACACACATTCTTTCTCTCACTCTCCTTTTTCTCCCTCTGTCCCTCTGACTATACCCCTTGCCCATCCTCTGGGTCCCCCCCCCCCATTTTCCTTCTCCCTGGGCCTCCTGTCCCATGATCCTCTCATATCCCTTTTGCCTATCAGCTGTCCAGCTCTTGGCTCCATCCCTCCCCCTCCTGTCTTCTCCTATCATTTTGGATCTCCCCCTCCCCCTCCCACTTTCAAATCTCTTACTAGCTCTTCCTTCAGTTAGTCCTGACGAAGGGTCTCGGCCTGAAACGTCGACTGTACCTCTTCCTAGAGATGCTACCTGGCCTGCTGCATTCACCAGCAACTTTGCTGTGTGTTGTGCAAAAAAAGTAGTGAGGTAATATTCGTGGGTTCAGAAACCGAGTGGCAGAAGGGAAGAAACTGTTCCTTAATCATAGAAAACATACAGTGCAATACCTTATACTTTATTGTCACCAAACAATTGGTACTAGAACGTACAATCATCACAGCGATATTTGATTCTGCGCTTCCCACTCCCTTCAGCCCACAAAGCTGTGCCGAACATGTCCCTACCTGAGAACTACCTAGGCTTACCCATAGCCCTCTATTTTTCTAAGCTCCATGTACCTGTCTAGGAGTCTCTTAAAAGACCCTATTGTATCCGCCTCCACAACCGCCACCGACAGCCTATTCCACACACTCACCAGTCGATGCGTAAAAAAACTTACCCCTGACATCTGCTCTGTACTTACTTCCAAGCGCCTTAAAACTATGCCCTCTCGTGCTAGCCATTTCAGCCCTGGGGAAAAGCCTCTGACTATCCACACGATCAATGCCTCTCATTATCTTGTACACCTCTATCAAGTCACCTCTCATCTTCCGTCACTCCAAGGAGAAAAGGCCGAGTTCACTCAACCTACTCTCGTAAGGCATGCTTCCCAATTCAGGCAACATCCTTGTAAGTCTCCTCTGCACCCTTTCTATGGTTTCCACATCCTTCCTGTAGTGAGGCAACCAGAACTGAGCACAGTACTCCAAGTGGGGTCTGACCAGGGTCATATATAGCTGCAACATTACCTCTCGGCTCTTAAACTCAATTACACGATTGATGAAGGCCAATGCACTGTATGCCTTCTTAACCACAGTCAACCTGCGTAGCAGCTTTGAGTGTCCTATGGACTCGGACCCCAAGATCCCTCTGATCCTCCACACTCCCAAGAGTCATCATTAATACTATATTCTGCCATCATATTTGACCTACCAAAATGAACCACCTCACACTTATCTGGGTTGAACTCCATCTGCCACTTCTCAGCCCAGTTTTGCATCCTATCAATGTCGTGTTGTAAACTCTGACAGCCCTCCACACTATCCACAACACCCCCAACCTTTGTGTCATCAGCAAATTTACTAATCCATCCCTCCACTTCCTCAGCCACGTCATTTACAAAATTCACGAAGAGTAAGGGTCCCAGAACAGATCCCTGAGGCACACCATTGGTCACCGGCTTCCATTCAGAATATGACCCGTCTACAACCACGCTTTGCCTTCCGTGGGCAAGCCAGTTCTGGATCCACAAGCAATGTCCCCTTGGATTCCATGCCTCCTTACTTTCTCAATAAGCCTTGCATGGGGTACCTTATCAAGTGCCATGCTAAAATCCACATATACTATGCCATATGCACGACCTGCCTTTGACAAAGCCTTGTTGACTATTCCTAATCATATTATGCTTCTCCAAATTTTTGTAAGTCCTGCCTCTCAGGATCTTCTCCATCAACTTATCAACCACTGAAGTAAGACTCACTGGTCTATAATTTCCTGGGCTATCCCTACTCCCTTTCTTGAATAAGGGAACAACATCCGCAACCCTCCAATCCTCCAGAACCTCTCCCGTCCTCATTGATGAAGGAAAGATCATTGCCAGAGGCTCAGCAATCTCCTCGCTTCCCATAGTAACCTGGAGTACATCCCGTCTGGTCCTGGTGACCTATCCAACTTGATGCTTTCCAAAATCTCCAGCATATCCTCTTTCTTAATATCTACATTCTCAAGCTTTTCAGTCCACTGCAAGTCATCCCTACAATTGCCAAGGTCCTTTGCCGTTTTGAATACTGAAGCAAAGTATTCATTAAGTACCTCCTCTGTTTCCACCAGTTCCATACACACTTTTCCATTGTCACACTTGATTGGTTCTATTCTTTCACGTCTTATCCTCTTGCTCTTCACATACTTGTAGAATGCCCTGGGGTTTTCCTTAATCCTGCCCGCCAAGACCTTCTCATGGCCCCTTCTGGCCACCCTAATTTCATTCTTAAGCTCCTTCTTGCTAGCCTTATAATCTTTTAGATTCATATAATTACCTAGTTTTTTGAACCTTTCATAAGCTATTCTTTTCTTCTTGACAAGATTTACAACAGCCTTTGTGCACCACGGATCTTGTACCTACCATCCTTTCCATGTCTCATTGGAATGTACCTACTCAGAACCCCGCACAAATATCCCTGAACATTTGCCACATTTCTTCGGTACGTTTTCCTGAGAACATCTGTTTCCAATTTATGCTTCCAAGTTCCTGCCTGATAACCTCATAGTTCCCCTTACTCCATTTAAACGTTTCCCTAAATTGTCTGTTCCTAACCCTCTCCAATGCTATGGTAAAGGAGATAGAATTATGATCACTATCTCCAAAATGCTCTCCTACTGAGAGACCTGACACCTGACCAGGTTCATTTCCCAATACCAGATCAAGTACAGCCTCTCCTCTTGTAGGCTTATCTACATATTGTGTTAAGAAACCTTCCTGAACACACCTAATAAACTCCACCCCATCTAAACCCCTCACTCTAGGGAGATGCCAATCAATATTTGGGAAATTAAAATCTCCCACCTCAACAACCCTGTTATTATTACTCCTTTCCAGAATCTGTCTCCCTATCTGCTCCTCGATGTCCCTGTTACTATTGGGTGGTCTATAAAAAACACCCAGTAGAGTTATTGACCCTTTCCTATTAATTTTCCAAAATTATAAACAGAATAAGTGTTAATACAGAGAGAATGGAATAATTATATTATTAATAAACATGTACAAAAAACTTTCAAATAATACTGGTATAATAACCTTTCAAACTCTTAATATATTTATTCATAAAAAAAGAAATAAGAAGAAAAAAAAATACAAAGAAAAAAAAAGACTAAATACTAATCCCCCCCCCAAAAAAAGCAAACGAAACAAAACAAAGCTAGACCATTATCTTAAATCCAACACGTTCAATAATGTCGTCAACTCCGCTCCTCTATTCGTATATTTTTGGTTAATAAGAAGGATTTGGAAAGGTCAAATTACATTAAATAAATGGTTTCCAAGTCTCTTCGAATTTAACCGAAGGATCAAAAATATCACTTCTGATTTTTTCTAAATTCAAACATAATATAGTTTGGGAAAACCATTGAATTGGTCTCCTTCCAGTTCAATAAAATGGATCTTCTGGCCATTAAAGTAACAAATGCAATCATCGGACAGGCTGAAGAGGATAAAAATCTATGTTCTACCATTGGCAATCTAAAATTTGCCATAATAGGATGAGGTTGTAAATCAAAATCCAAAACTGTTGAGTGAATATCAAAAATATCTTCCCAGAAATTTTCCAAAAGAGGACAGGACCAAAACATGTGAGTTAAAGAAGCCACCTCAGAGTGACATCTATCACAAATATGGTTTATATAAGAATAAAAACAGGCTAACTTATCTTTAGACATATGAGCCCTATGCACTACTTTAAATTGTATTAGTGTATGTTTAACACATATAGAGGAAGAACTAAATAATTGAAAATTTTTATTCCATTTCTCTATAGGTAGGCAATGTTGAAGTTCCCTTTCCCATTCATTTTTAATTTTATCAGATACACCTGGCTGTAATTTCATAATCATATCATAAATAGATGCTATTAATCCCTTCTGAAAGGGATTTAAACCTAAAATCTTATCAATGATATCAGTAGGGTATGAGGCCGGGAAGGTAGGCAGCATGGTATTTAAAAAATTCCTTATTTGTAAGTATCTAAAAAAATGGGATCTAGGCAAACTAAAGTTATTAGATAACTGTTCAAAAGACATGAAACAGTTATCCTGAAATAGGTCATGAAAACATGTCATACCTTTCGTTTTCCATATCGAAAAGGCTTGATCCATAACCGAGGGTTGAAAAAAAAGAGATATAATTGAGCTTGATAATATAAATTCATTCAAACCAAAAAATTTACAAAATTGAAACCATATTCGTAATGTATGTTTAATTATTGGATTAACCATTTGTTTGTTCAATTTAGATAATACAAAAGGAAGTGAAGTTCCTAAAATGGAAGCTAAAAAGAACCCTTGTACAGAGTAGCCTTCAAGGTTTACCCAATGTGGACTTGGAATTATATTCCAGTCTCGTGTCCAAAATGTTAAATATCGAATATTAATTGCCCAGTAATAGAATCTTAAATTAGGCAGTGCTGAACCACCATCTTTCTTGGACTTCTGTAAATATTTTTTACTTAACCTGGGGTTTTTGTTTTGCCATATATAAGAAGAAAGTTTAGAATCAATAGTATCAAAAAAGGATTTAGGAATGAAAATTAGTATCTCTTGAAATAAATATAAAAATTTAGGTAAAATAATCATTTTGATAGCATTAATTTGGCCAATCGGTGATAGGGACAATGGGGACCATTTAGTAATCAGTTGTTTAGCCTGACGAATTAACGGTAAAAGGTTGAGCTTGAATAAATCCTTATGTCTCTTAGTAATTTTAACTCCCAAATAAGTAAAATAGTCAGTAATCACTCTGAATGGAGAACATCTATAAATAGGAACCTGCATATTTAATGGAAAAAGTTCACTCTTACCTCGATTCAATTTATAACCAGAAAAACTACTAAACTGAGCAGGCAGAGTTAATACTGCCAGAATAGATTTCCCTGGGTTAGAAATATATAATAGTAAATCATCTGCATATAGTGATAATTTATGTATCGTCATTTCCACGGGTAATACCAAATATATTAGGGGAGTCACGAATAGCAAGACCTAGTGGTTCCAGGGCAATGTCAAATAGTAGTGGACTAAGAGGGCAACCTTGCCTAGTACCTCGAAATAAATGAAAGGGTGGGGGGGGATCTTTGATTATTAGTAAATACCGAAGCCAAAGGAGCAAGATATATCGATTTAATCCAAGATATAAATATCGGACTAAAATTAAATTTCTCAAGCGCATTAAACAAGTATGTCCATTCGACTCTGTCAAAGGCTTTCTCAGCGTCCAATGAAATGACACATTCTGGGTGAAGGAGTATAAACAATATTCATTAATCTCCTAATATTAAAAAAGAGTAATGAGTTTTAATAAATCCAGTCTGATCAGCAGAAATAATTTGAGGCAATACATTCTCCAATCTCATTGCCAAAATTTTAGAAAAAATCTTAGAGTCCACATTCAGCAAAGATATAGGCCTGTAAGATGCACATTCAGTAGGATCCTTATCTTTTTTAAGAATTAGGGAAATAGAAGCTTGGTAAAAAGATTGTGATAATTTGCCTATGATACTGCATTCCTAAAAATTCTACATAATCAAGGAGTGAGTGTAGTAGAAAAAAAAATTTAAAATTCTACTGTATATCCATCTGGACCAGGTGCTTTACCTGAGTTCATCGAAGAAATAGCATTTTTTATTTCTTCTGCCATAATAGTTACATCTAATTTTAAATGTTCATTGGATGATAATTTTGCAATATTCAATTTGTTTAAAAATTCATACATGATGGTGGAATCATCAGGAAATACTGATTGATATAGGGAGGTATAACATTCTAGTAAAGATTTATTTATGTTTTATTTATTTATTTATCTATTAAGAGACTTGGCTGGCACCAGGGCAGGAATGGATTCTCAATATTCCTGGATTTCAGTGCTTTAAAAGGGATAGAGAGGGGGGATAAAGGGGAGGAGGGGTGGCAATACTGGTCAGGGATACTATACAGCTACAAAAATGGTGGGCAATGTAGCAGGATCCTCTTTTGAGTCAGTATGGGTGGAAGTCAGGAACAGGAAGGGAGCAGTTACTCTATTGGGAGTATTCTATAGGCCTCCTGGTAGCAGCAGAGATACAGAGGAGCAGATTGGGAGGCAGATTTTGGAAAGGTGCAAAAATAACAGGGTTGTTATCATGGGTGACTTTAACTTCCGTAATATTGATTGGCACCTGATTAGTTCCAACGGCTTAGATGGGGCAGAGTATATGGACAGGCCCACTAGGGGGAGTGCTATACTAGATCTAGTACTAGGTAATGAACCGGGTCAGGTCACAGATCTTTCAGTGGGTGTGCATCTGGGGGACAGTGACCACCGCTCCCTGGCCTTTAGCATTATCATGGAAAAGGACAGAATCAGAGAGGATAGGAAAATTTTTAATTGGGGAAGGGCAAATTATGAGGCTATAAGGCTAGAACTTGCGGGTGTGAATTGGGATGATGTTTTTGCAGGGAAATGTACTATGGACATGTGGTCGATGTTTAGAGATCTCTTGCAGGATGTTAGGGATAAATTTGTCCCGGTGAGGAAGATAAAGAATGGTAGGGTGAAGGAACCATGGGGGACAAGTGAGGTGGAAAATCTAGTCAGGTGGAAGAAGGCAGCATACATGAGGTCTAGGAAGCAAGGATCAGATGGGTCTATTGAGGAATATAGGGAAGCAAGAAAGGAGCTTAAGAAGGGGCTGAGAAGAGCAAGAAGGGGGCATGAGAAGGCCTTGGCGAGTAGGGTAAAGGAAAACCCCACGGCATTCTTCAATTATGTGAAGAACAAAAGGATGACAGGAGTGAAGGTAGGACTGATTAGAGATAAAGGTGGGAAGATGTGCCTGGAGGCTGTGGAAGTGAGCGAGGTCCTCAATGAATACTTCTCTTCGGTATTCACCAATGAGAGGGAACTTGATGATGGTGAGGACAATATGAGGGAGGTTGATGTTCTGGAGCATATTGATATTAAGGGAGAGGAGGTATTGGAGTTGTTAAAATACATTAGGACGGATAAGTCCCCGGGGCCTGACGGAATATTCCCCAGGCTGCTCCACAAGGCGAGGGAAGAGATTGCTGAGCCTCTGGCTAGGACTTTTATGTCCTCGTTGTCCACGGGGATGGTACCGGAGGATTGGACGGAGGCGAATGTTGTCCCCTTGTTCAAAAAAGGTAGTAGGGATAGTCCGGGTAATTATAGACCAGTGAGCCTTACGTCTGTGGTGGGAAAGCTGTTGGAAAAGATTCTTAGAGATAGGATCTATGGGCATTTAGAGAATCATGGTCTGATCAGGGACAGCCAGCATGGCTTTGTGAAGGGCAGATCATGTCTAACAAGCCTGATAGAGTTCTTTGAGGAGGTGACCAGGCATATAGATGAGAGTAGTGCAGTGGATGTGATCTGTATGGATTTTAGTGAGGCATTTGACAAGGTTCCACACGGTAATCTTATTCAGAAAGTCAGAAGGCATGGGATCCAGGGAAGTTTGGCCAGGTGGATTCAGAATTGGCTTGCCTGCAGAAGGCAGAGGGTCGTGGTGGAGGGAGTACATTCAGATTGGAGGCTTGTGACTAGCGGTGTCCCACAAGGATCTGTTCTGGGATCTCTACTTTTCGTGATTTTTATTAATGACCTGGATGTCGGGGTAGAGGAGTGGGTTGGCAAGTTTGCAGACGACAGAAAGGTTGGTGGTGTTGTAGATAGTGTAGGAGATTGTCGAAGATTGCAGAGAGACACTGATAGGATGCAGACGTGGGCTGAGAAGTGGCAGATGGAGTTCAACCCGGAGAAGTGTGAGGTGGTACACTTTGGAAGGACAAACTCCAAGGCAGAGTACAGAGTAAATGGCAGGATACTTGGTAGTGTGGAGGAGCAGAGGGATCTGGGGGTACATGTCCACAGATCCCTGAAGGTTGCCTCACAGGTAGATAGGGTAGTTAAGAAAGCTTCTGGGGCGTTAGCTTTCATAAGTCGAGGGATAGAGTTTAAGAGTCGCGATGTAATGATGCAGCTCTATAAAACTCTGGTTAGGCCACAATTGGAATACTGTGTCCATTTCTGGTCGCCTCACTATAGGAAGGATGTGGAATCATTGGAAAGGGTACAGAGGAGATTTACCAGGATGCTGCTCTTGTTTAGAGAGTATGCATTATGATCAGAGATTCAGAGAGATAGGGCTTTACTCTTTGGAGAGAAGGAGGATGAGAGGAGACATGATAGAGGTGTACAAGATATTAAGAGGAATAGATAGAGTGGATAGCCAGCGCCTCTTCCCCAGGGCACCACTGCTCAATACAAGAGGACATGGCTTTAAGGTAAGTGGTGGGAAGTTCAAGGGGGATACTAGAGGAAGGTTTTTTACTCAGAGAGTGGTTGGTGCGTGGAATGCACTGCCTGAGTCAGTGGTGGAGGCAGATACACTAGTGAAATTTAAGAGACTACTAGACAGGTATATGGAGGAATTTAAGGTGGGGGGTTATATGGGAGGCAGGGTTTGAGGGTCGGCACAACATTATGGGCTGAAGGACCTGTAATGTGCTGTGCTATTCTATGTTCTATGTTCTATCTCATCATGATCAACCGTCAAAGTATCATCTTGTTTACGAATCTTAATAATCTGTCGCTTAACCGAAGCCGATTTCAATTGATTAGCCAATAGTTTCCCAGTTTTATCACCATGTGTATAGAATTGACTCAGTTTTAGTTAATTGGCTTTCAATCCAAGATGATAGTAATAGACTATGTTCCATTTGAAGTTCAAATCTCTCTTTGTAGAGCTCCTGATTAGGGGCTGTGGAATATTTCTCATCAATTTCTTTGATCTTGTCAACCAGTTTAAGTATCTCATTATTACTTCGGTTTTGTAATCCAGCAGTATATGAAATAATTTGTCCACGAATGTATGCTTGAAAAGTATCCCATAGTGTCCCACTGGAAATATTCTCCGTAAAATTCGTTGTGAAGAAAAAATTAATCAGTTCCTCAATAAATTTAACAAAATCCAAATCCTGAAGCAAAGTAGTATTAAATCGCCATTGTCTAGAATTAGAAGATATATCCCTTGACTTATTAGATAGTTTTAACGGTGCATGATCAGAAATAGCAATGGAATCATATTTACAACCAATAACAAATGGAATTAATTGAGAATTGATAAGAAAATAATCAATTCTTGAATATTGATGATATACATGTGAGAAAAAAGAGAACTCTTTTTCATTGGGATGCAAGAATTTCCAAATTTCTGAGATTCCAGAATCAGTCATAAAAGAGTTAATAAGAGTAGCCGATTTATCCGGAAGTACTTGATTAAACATGGATCTATCCATCAAAGGGTTTAAACAACAGTTAAAATCTCCACCCTTAATCAACCTATAATCATTTAAATTAGGAAGAGATGTAAAAAGATTCTTAAAAAATTCGGCACAGTCAACATTCGGGGCATAAATATTGAGAATACTAACTTTTTAGCTAAATAACAAGCCAGTAATTAACAAAAATCTACCATTCGGGTCTGAAGCCATCTCATGATGAAAAAATGAAATTGACAAATCTATAAAAATAGAAACGCCTTTTACTTTGGTCTGTGAATTCGAGTGGTACCGTTGGCCCTTTCAGAACCTAAAATAACGTTGATTATCCTCTTTCCGGATATGAGTTTCTTGTACAAAAATAATGTGAGTGTTCATCCTATTGAATACTTTAAAATTTTTCTTCCGTTTAATTGGGTGGTTTAAACCATTTTTATTCCAAGAAACCAAATTAATAACCTTATCCATACTACTAAGCTCAAGCATAAGGTATGTAAAGGGTTAACCAGAGTACAAACTCATAACCCCGGAAGAGGAAGAAATGTTCAAAGAGGAAGCAGAAGTCACGACATTTCAGACATTTTGGTAGTTTCAGGTCAGCCCGTTTAAAAAGAAAAGCTAAATTGAAAATAAGAACAAAAATACCACCCCCCTTCCGCAAAAAACCGGAAAAAGGTCAGAAAGTGGCCAATGCTAAATCTACACCTAACTCTACCCCATCTTTCCAGGAGGCAACCCCAAAAGAAATATGTTTGTCATAAGAACCCTTTCCTATTCTTAACTTCCACCCGCAGAGACTCCATAGACAATCCCTCCATGACTTCCTCCTTTTCTGCAGCCTTGACACTATCTCTGACCAACAGTGGCACGCCCCCACCTCTTTTGCTTCCCTCCCTTTTCTTTCTGAAACATCTGAAGCCTGGCACTTGAAGTAGCCATTCCTGCCCCTGCACCATCCAAGTCTCTGTAGTGGCCACAACATCATAGCTCCAAGTGCTGATCCACGCTCTAAGCTCATCCGCTTTATTCATGATACTCCTCACATTAAAATAGACACATCTCAAACCATCGGACTAAGCGCATCCCTTCTCTATCACCTGCCTATCCTCCCTTTTACACTGTCTCCAAACTTACTCTATTTGTGAGCTAACCTCCCTTTCCTCCGTCACTTCAGTTCGGTGCCCACGTCTTAGCAATTCTAGTTTAAACTCTTCCCAATAGCCTTAGCAAACCTTCATGCCAGGATATTGGTCCCCCTTTGTACAGGTCACACCTGTCCC
This sequence comes from Mobula birostris, assembly GCF_030028105.1. Taxonomy (NCBI): domain Eukaryota; kingdom Metazoa; phylum Chordata; class Chondrichthyes; order Myliobatiformes; family Myliobatidae; genus Mobula; species Mobula birostris. Next base: position 53,400,565 of record NC_092379.1, read on the forward strand.
AGAAGAGGTCCCAATGATCCAGAAATCTGAATCCCTGCCCCCTGCTCCAATCGCCCAACCACGCGTTTATCCTCCACCTCATTCTATTCCTATACTCACTGTCATGTGGCACAAGCCGTAATCCAGCGATTACTACCTTTGAGGTTCTGCTTCTCAACTTCTTTCCTAACTCCCTGTAGTCTTTTTTCAGGACCTCCTCCCTTTTCCTACCTATGTCGTTGGTACCAAAATGTACCACAACCTCTGACTGTTCTCCCTCCCACTTCAAGATATCATGGACTTGATCAGAAACATCCCAGACCCTGGCACCTGGGAGGCAAACTACCATCCGCGTTTCTTTCCTGTGTTCACAAAATTGCCTATCTGACCCCCTAACTATAGAGTCCCCTATCACTGCTGCCATCCTCTTCCTTTCCCTACTCTTCTGAGCCACAGGACCAGACTCTGTGCCAGAAGCGCGACCACTGTTGCTTCCCCCAGGTAGGCCGTTCTCCTCCCCCCCCCCCAACAGTACTCAAGCAGGAATACTTATTCTTAAGGGGGACAGCCACTGGGGTACTCTCTAGTACCTGCTTCTTGCCCTTCCCTCTCCTGATTGTTACCCACTTCTCTGTTTCCTGTGGTCCCGAGGTGACCACCTGCCTATAGCTCCTCTCTATCACCTCCTCACTCTCCCTGACCAGGCGAAGGTCATCGAGCTGCAGCTCCAGTTCCCTAACTCGGTCTAAGGAGCTGCAGCTCGACGCACCTGGTGCAGATGTGGTCGTCTGGGAGTCCGGAAAATCCTTCAGTTTGGCTCCTGTACCTCCTTCCTGATGGTAGCAATGAGAAGAGGGCATGGCCCGGATGATGGGGATCCTTAATGATGGAGGCTGCCTTTTTCAGGCATTGATCCTCGAAGATATACTGAATGCTACAGAGGCGAGTGCCCATTATGGAGCTGACTGAGTTCACAATATCTGCAGCTTCTTTCAATCTTATACAACAAGTTCCTTTCCCTCCCCACCCCCTCTCCTTTATAGCTGCATCAATATGTTGGACCCAGGTTAGATCCTTAGGGATTTTGACACCCAGGATCTTGAAGTTGCTCTCTCTTTCCACTTCTTATCTCTCTGTGAGGACTGCTGTGAGTTTCCTCATCTTACCCTTTCTGGAAACCACTATCAGTTCTTCAGTCTTACTGATGTTGAGTGCAGGGTTGTTGCTATGACACCACTCAACTAGCTGGTATATCTCGCTCCTGTACCCCCTCTTGTCACCATCTGAAATTCTACCAACAATAGTTGTGTCGTCAGCAAATTTATAAATGGCATTTGAGCTGTGCCTAGGTGTAGAGAGAGAGAAGATCAGTGGGCTAAGCACTCATCCTTGAGGTGCGCGAGTGTTGATTGTCAGCAGGGTGGAGATGTCATTTCCCATCTGCACACATTGCGGTCTTCCAGTTAGGAAGTCAGGGTCCAGTTGCAGAGGAAGGTACAGAGGTCCAGGTTCTGGAGTCTTCTGGTCAGAACTCTGGGAGTGATTGTGTTAAATGCTGAGCTGTGGTCAATAAACAGCATCCTGACAGAAGTATTTGTTTTGTTCAGGTGATCCAAGGCCGTGTGGAGAACCAATGAGATCACGTCCTCCATAGACCTACTTTGTGATAGGCAAATTGCACTGGGTCCAGGTCCTTGCTGAGACAGGAGTTAATTCTAGCCATAACCAATCTCTCAAAACATTTTATCACCATAGATGTGGGTGCTACTGGACAATGGGCATTGAGACAGCTCACCTTACTCTTCTTGGGGACTGGTATGATTGTTGCCCTTCTGAAGCAGGTGTAAAATTCTGACTGCGGCACTGAAAGGTTCAAAATGTCTTCGAGCACAACCTGCTGGTTGCTTGGCACAGATTTTCAGAGCCCTATCAGGTACTCCATTGGGGCCTGGCAGCTCTTTAAAGATGCTCTAACGTCAGTCCCTGAGACAAGAGATCACAGGGTCATCAGGTGCTGTAGTTTTATTTTCCCTTTCAAAGTGTGCATAAAAGGCGTTGAGCCCATCTGGGAGTGAAGCATCACGACCACACATGATGCCAGGCTTCGCTTAGTAGGAAGTACTGGCCTGTAATCCTGGCTAGAGTTGACATACATACAATTCCATCTCCAGCTTCATGGGGAATTGTTCCTATGCTCATGAAGTAGCCCTCCGTAAGACATACAAGGTCATCTTGTATAGTCCTGGGTCACCAGACTTCAATGCTACAGATTTAGCTCTCAGCAGACTACGAACCTTCTGGTTCATCCATGGCTTTTTATTCTTGTGTACAGTGTGTTCTTGTAGATGCACACTCATCCACACAGGTTTTAATGAAGTCAGTGACAGTTATGGCGTACTCATTCAGACTCGACTCAAGTGCACGATTCCTTAAATTAACTTTTAAACCAGAGCAACATCCCCTCTTCCACTCCCTTGAAAGGGAACTGTACCAGCGACCAGAGTCCGTTCGTGTATTATCCACTTTGCAATGGATTTTTTAAATACCTTAAAATAATGTTACTAACTGTATGGTCCATAGATGAAGCTGTGGCTTTCAACTGTAGCGTCTAAAATGGGAATTTCATTGGAGTTCCTACACACGTCGCCTTCTTGGTAGATAATGTGCTGAGTTAAGAATGAGGCTTAAAACAAGGTAGTGGTTCTCTGTTCAGTAAAGCAGTGTGAATAGAATCGAAAACAAAAGCTTCTTAGGGAGAGCAAACAGGAGATAGATAGGAGTGACAGGGAGTTATTCACCCAGAGGCTGCAGGAGTTCGATAAGTGGGTGATGGTCAGGGAAGTGAGGGAAAGGGCTCAGATGGTAGAGAGCAGCCCTGTGTTCATCTCCACCCCCCCCCCCCCCCCAGTAATCATTATCTCATTTTGGATGCTGTTGAGTGGGGTGACCTGACAGAGGACAACCATGGCAATCAGGTCCCTGGCACCGAGCCTGGTTCCGTGGTGCAGAGGGGAAAGAGGAAGATGAGGAATCCGGTAGTCATAGGGGATTCCATAGTGAGGGGAACAGACAGGAGGTTCTGTCAGCCTGACAGAGTCACCCACATGGTGTGTTGCCTCCCAGGTGCCAGGGTACGGGATGTCTTGGATCAGGTGCAGAGTCTTCTGAAGGGAGAGGGTGAACAGCCAGAAGTCTTGGTACATGTTGGTACCAATGACATAGGTAGAAAAAGGGAGGAGGTCTTGAAGGGTGAATTCAGGGAGTTAGGTAGGAAGCTGAAAAGCAGGACCTCTAGGGTAGTAATCTCAGGATTGCTACCTGTGTCACGTGCTAATGAGCACAAGAATACCATGACCAGGCATATTAATATGTGGCTGAGAGACTGGTGTAGGGGGCAGGGATTCAGATTCCTGGATCATTGGGACCTCTTCTGGGGGAGGAACAACCTGTGCAAAAAGGACGGGTTACACCCGAACCCAAAGGGGTCCAATATCCTAGCGAACACATTAAATAGAGCTGTTAGGGAGGGTTTGAACTAATTTGGCAGGGGGATGGGAACTGGAGTGATAGGGCTGAGGAAGGGGAAAACAGAAATAAATCAAAGATAGCGTGCAACAGAGATTATAGAAAGAACAGGTAGGAGATGAGGCTTAATCACAGCCAGTGGCATGAGTTACAGGGCAATAGAGGCATGGTGCAGTTCAAACAGAAAGCAACAAATACTGGACTGAGAGTGTTATATTTGAATGCACGCAGCATAAGGAATAAAATTGACAATCTTGAAATTCAGCTATAGATTGTCAAATATGACGTGGCCATCTCTGAAACTTGGCTAAAGGATGGCTGTCATTGGGAGCTGAACGTCCAAGGATATACGGTGTATCGGAAAGATAGATTAGTAGGCAGAGGGGGTGGTGTGACTCTGTGTATAAGAAATAATATTAAATCATTAGGAAGAGAGGACATAGGATTGTAAGGTATGCAGTCTCTATGGGTTGAGTTAAAAACAAGAAGAGTAAAAGGACCCCAATGGCAGTTGTATACAGGCCTCCAAACAACAGCCGGGATGTGGATACAAATTACAGCAGGAGATAGAATAAGTATGTCAGAAAGGCAGTGTCATGATAATCGTTGGGGATTTTAACATGAAAGTGGATTGGGACAGGTCAGTACTGGACCTCAAGAGAGATAATTTGTAGAACGTCTAAGGAATGACTTTTTAGAAGAGCTTGTTGTTGAGCCCACTAGGAGATTGACTGTGCTGGATTGGGTGTTGTGCAATGATCCAAAGGTGATAAGAGAGCTTAAGGTTAAGGAACCCTTAGGGAAAAGTGATCACAATATGATCGAGCTAACATTGAAATTTGAAAGGGAAAATTTAAAATCCAATATGTGTGGATATTTCAGTGGAATAAAGGAAATTACAATGGCATGAGAGGGGAACTGGCCGTAGTTGACTGCAAAGGGACATTTGCAGGAAGGACAGCAGAGCAGCAATGGCTGGAGTTACTGCAAGAAATGAGGGAAGTGCAAGACGGATATATTCCAAATAAGAAGAAATGTTCCAAGGGAAGAAGTACACTACTGTGGCTGGCAAGTGAAGTCAAAGCCAAAGTAAAAGCAAAAAAGAAGGCATACAAGGAAGCCCGAGCCAGTGGGAAGATGGAGGATTGAGGAGTTTTAAAAACTTGCAGAAGGATACTAAGAAGGTTATTAGGAAGGAAAAGATGAATTATGAGAGGAAGCTGGTGACTAATATCAAAGAAGATACTAAAAGCTTTTTCAAGTATATAAAGGGTAAAAGAGAATTGAGAGTAGATATAGGACCAATACAAAATCATGCTGGAGATATTGTAGTGAGAGATGCAGAGATGGGAGAGGAACTGAATACGTATTTAGCACCGGTCTTCACAGTGGAAGACATCTGCAGTATACTGGACATTGAAGAGTGTCAGTAAGTTGAAGTTTGTGCAGTGAAAATTACGACTGAGAAGGTGTTCAGGAAACTTAATGGTCTGAGGGTGGATAAATCTCCTGGACCTGATGGAATGCACCCTCGTATTCTGAAGGAAGTAGCTGGAGAGATTGTGGAGGCATTAACAATGATCTTTCAAGAATATAGATTCTGGCATTGTACTGGATGACTGGAAAATTACAAGTGTTACTCAGCTATTTAAAAAGGGTGGGAGGCAGCAAAAAGGAAACTATCGACCTGTTAGCCTGACATCAGTGGTTGGGGAGTTGTTGGAATCGATTGTTAGGGATGAGATTACGGAGTACCTGGAGGCACATGACAAGGTAGGCCAAAGCCAGCATCGTTTCCCGAAAGGAAAATCCTGTCTGACAAACCTACTGCAATTCTTTGAGGAAATTACAAGCAGGGTAGACAAAGGAGAAGCAGTAGACGTAGTGAACTTGGATTTTCAGAAGGCCTTTGACAAGGTGCCGCACATGAGGCTGCTTAGCAAGATAAGTGCCCATGGAATTACAGGTAAGTTACTAGCATGGGTGGAGCATTGGCTGGTCGGCTAGAGAATGGGAATAAAGGGATCCTATTCTGGCTGGCTGCCAGTTATCAGTGGAATTCACAGGAGTTGGTGTTGGGACCGCTGCTTTTTACGATGTATGTCAGTGATTTGGACTACAGTATTAATGGATTTGTGGCTAAATTTGCCGATGATACAAAGATAGGCGGAGGAGCGGTGAATGTTGAGGAAACAGAGACTTAGATAGTTTAGGGGAATGGGCAAAGAAGTGGCAAATGAAATACAATGTTGGAAAGTGTATAGTCATGCACTTTGGTGGAAGAAATAAACTGGCAGGCTATTATTTGGATGGAGATAGAATTCAAAATGCAGAGATGCAAAGGGACTTGGGAGACCTTGTGCAAGATACCCTAAAGGTTAACCTCCAGGTTAAGTCAGTTGTGAAGAAGGCGAATGCAATGTTGGCATTCATTTCTAGAGGTATGGAATATAAGACCTGGGATGTGATGTCGAGGCTCCAAAAGGCACTCGTGAGACCATACTTGGAGTATTGTGTGCTGTTTTGGGCTCCTTACTTTAGAAAGGATGTACTGACATTGCAGAGGGCTCAGAGAAGATTCACGAGAATGATTCCAGGAATGAAAGGGTTACCGTATGGGTAATGTCTGGCAGCTTTTGGGCTGTGTTCCCTGGAGTTCAGAAGAATGAGGGGGGGATCTCATAGAAACATTCAGAATGTTAAAAGGCCCTTACAGATTAGATATGGCAAAGTTATTTCCCATGGCAGGGGATTCTAGGACAAGAGGGCACAACTTCAGAATTGAAGGATGTCCTTTTAGAACTGAGATGCGGAGAAATTACTTTAGTCAGAGGGTGGTAAATCTGTGGAATTTGTTGCCACGAGCGGCTGTGGAGGCCAAATCATTGGGTGTATTTAAGGCAGAGACAGATAGGTTCTTGATTAGCCGAGGAGTCAAAGTGAAGGCAGGGGAAGGGTTGGAGAATTGGATCAGCCCATGATTAAATGGTGGAGTAGACTCAATGGGCCGAATGGCCTACTTCTTCTCCTATATCTTATGGTCTTGTGGTCTAAAAGCCTTGCATTCGATTTGGATCTTTTCTAAAATTGCCTCTTTCTACATCTTCTGGTTCTGGATCTTTCTGCCTGCTGGAACATGTTTCATCCCATTCTCTCTGGGAACAGACTGATATCAGACACCTTTGTCTGGGGTAACCAGTGACCTGCAGCACTTACACTGGTGAGGGAGTGGGGTTTGAGTACTTGGAAAGTCTCCAGAGCAGCCATGTAATATCATGTGCTCTTTGTAGCTCTGTGTGACACGCCCAGAACCTGAAATAATACTGACTGGGAGAGCCAAACTGAGCCAAGTCACAGATTGACAACAGGCAGAAATGTCCATTCTGATACAGGCGGAAAGACAGGAAATTAATTGTCAGTCCGGATTCCTGGACAGTGCCCAGTTAGACAATGAGGAATTGTTCCTCCAACTTGGGCTGAATCTCATTGTGACAGCCTAATGTTAGAGACTAAAACTATTTAATTTAAAATGCTCTCTTTCACCCACTGATATCTTTTGTAAATCTTCTTGCAGGTTTGAAACATCAAAGAATTTCTGAATGGGTATCTTGAAAACAAAAACATCAGTTCTTCAGTGCAACATCAGTTCTGCTGTCTTTGTCAGCTCACCAGCATTTGAAAACAATCAGTCTCTGAATGTAGAGGAGGAGATGCTTGAGAAGACAGAACAACAGTCACAGCAAGGAGAATCCGAACACGTGTTCAGTGTAGGGGTGAGATTTGCATGAACCCACCTGGAGATAAAGCTTCTAATTGTCTTCAGATTATCAAAGGAGTGACCAGATATTCTCTTTGTAGCACCAATAGATCAGTTGTCAATCCTTGGAGATGAAGATGTATCTCATCCCAGCTGGATATGTGTTTTGGGTCTGAAAGGAAACATTCTGTTTTAACTCAGTGAAATTCACTGGAACCGGGGTGCTGAGAACACACCAGCGTTTGTTCACCAGAGATCAGTTCTTCAACTGCAATGATTTTACAAGGGATTCACTATGACTAACATCTGACTTGGTGAATTGTCAGACAATTGATATCATTCACCTGCTCTCAGTGTGGGCATGAATTATCTCACTCAGCCAACCTGCAGATATACCAGTGAGTTCACACTGGGGAGAGGCCAATGATCTGCTCTTTGGGAGAGGATATACTCAGTCATCCAACCTGAAGATACATCAACAAGTTCACACTATAGTGAGGCGGTTCACCTGTTCTGTGGGAAGCAATTGGTTCTGTCATCCAAACTGAAGATTTCAGACTGGGGTATCGGAGTTTGGATTTCAGTTCAGACACAGTCTGTAAGGAGCTTGTACGTCTTTGCCGTGACCACATGGTTTTCCTCCGGGTGCTCTAGTTTCCTTTCACAGTCCAAGGACATATCGGATAATAGGTTAATTGGTCATTGTAAATTGTCCTCTGACAGAGCTGGGTTAACAGGTGGATTGCTGGACGGAGCAGCTGATTGGGCTGAAGAGGCCTGTTCCATGCTGTATCTCCAAATGAAATCAAATAAAATCCACACCAGTGAGAGGCCGTTCACCTGCTCCTTGTGAGAAGAGATTGACTCACCAAGTCTACGTGCAGATACATAAACAGGTTGGAGAGAGAGATAGAGAGAGTTAGAGAGAGAGAGAGAGAGAGAGAGAGAGAGAGAGAGAGATAGAGATTGAGATTGTTCCACAGTTCAGTGTGTGGACAGGGATTCATTAATACATCCCACATGATGAGACAACAGCAAGTTCAAACTGGGGAGAGACCATTCACCTGCTCTGAATGCGGAAAGGGATTTACTTGCCCATCAAAACTGCTTTCACACCAGAGAGTTCACACCAGGGAGAGGCCGTTCACTTGCTCTGAATGTGGGAAGGGATTTACTGAGTCTTGTAATTTACTGGTGCACCAACGAGTTCACACTGGGGAGAAACCATATACTTGTTCTGAATGTGGGAAGGGATTTACTCAGTCATGTAACCTACTGACACACCAGCGAATTCATACTGGGGAGAGACCGTTCACTTGCTCCGAATGTGGGAAAGGATTTACTCTGCAATCTCACTTAAGGACACACCAGCGACTTCACACTGGGGAGAGGCCGTTCACCTGCTCCGAATGTGGAAAGGGATTTACTCTGTCATCTCACCTACTGGCACACCAGCGAATTCATACTGGGGAGAGACCGTTCACCTGCTCTGAATGTGGGAAAGGATTTACTCTGCAATCTCAGTTACGGACACACCAGCGACTTCACACTGGGGAGAGGCCGTTCACCTGCTCCGAATGTGGAAAGGGATTTACTCTGTCATCTCACCTATTGGCACATCAACGAATTCATACTGGGGAGAGACCATTCATTTGCTCTGAATGTGGGAAAGGATTTACTCTGCAATCTCACTTAAGGACACACCAGCGAATTCACACTGGGGAGAGGCCGTTCACCTGCTCTGAATGTGGAAAGGGATTTACCGGGTCATCTAACTTATTGGCACACCAGCGAATTCACAGTGGTGAGAGACCATTCACTTGCTCTGAATGTGGGAAGGGATTTACTCGGTCTTCTAACCTACTGACACACCAGCGAATTCACACTGGGGAGAGCCCATTCACCTGCTCTGAATGTGGGAAGAGATTCACTCAATCAGCCCACCTTGTGACGCACTACCGAGTTCACACTCGGGAAAGTGTTTAAATAAGCAGCCTGCTGGATATTTAACCCTCACAGTTTCTGAATCCAGAGACGCGTTCAAAAGTGACTGTTGGTGTCAGACTTTAATTATTGCTGCTCTCATCAAACCAAGTCTGCACTGTAGTCACTGGGATGGGAGGTGTTTCTTAATGTTGATGTAATGGGAATGGAGTTTAATATTCTGGATCAGTGGCAAATAAATGAGTTCTATTTTAAACATTGACTCAGGTACTTAGTTAACCTACAACACACCAAGTTTACCGTTCGGGGCCAACAGAGTCCAGCTGGTCCCTGCCCATGTTTCTGTTCCACCTCTGTCCTTTTAAATCCATCCCTGCTTTTCACCTCTCACTGTCCCTGTGGTGATGGGCTCCAAGTCGTCACCAGTTGTGGGTGAAAAGGTTGCCCTTGAATTTCCTGCATGACTTTCTGCAGACTGAAGACAAGCTCACTGCAGTTATGTCCGACATGTTCTTCATCCCTCAAATCTTTGTGTTGAGGAAGAATGGCATTGGTTGTTAACCACCCTATTCCCTGTTCTTTTCAGTGTAATACATGAGAGTACAGATGCTAGAAATCCAGAGTAATACTCACACAATACTAGAGGAACACAGGAAGTCAAAAGAAAATTTGAAAGAATGGGACAAAGGGGGCTTTTTGGGGTTTGCTACTGGAGACTAGTGGTGTTTCTGCACAAGTAATCTGGCTTCATGTCCAAACGTTAAATGGTGTGGCAAGTAACCAATGGCTTCATTCTAAGTACAGTTACAACTGTGTTCCAAATGTCCAATATGCTGACATCACTTACTCTTTTTCTTGGCATCAAGAGTTCCTAGCATGTCTAACAATGTCCTGTTGAATCTCTCAGGCTGAGGATCATCTTGAGGATGATATAGCATTGTTCTTGAACTTCTCAACTCCAAACATGCTCAGTAACTCATGTATGAGACTGCTCTCAAAATCCTTTCCCTGATCACTGTGCATCCTTCTCGGGAGGCCATAATGAATGAAGTATTTCTCCCAACAACGCTTCTGCAAATGTGGATGCTTTCTGGTCCTTTGTGATGCAGCCAGTCAGAATGCTCTCCATGATACATTCGTAGAAGTTTTTGTGTTTTAGTTGATAAACCAAATCCCTTCAAACTCCTACTGAAATATAATCACTATTTTGTCTTCATTATCGCTGCATCCAGGTTAGGTCCTTGGAGAAATGGACACCCAGGAACTTGAAATTGCTGACTCTCTCCACTTCTGATGCCTAGAACCATAGAACACTACAGCACAGAAAACAGGTCACTCGGCCCTTCTAGTCTGTGCCGAAACTTTATTCCACTAGTCCCATTGACCCGCACCCAGTCTATAACCCTCCAGACCTCTCCCATCCATGTATCTATCCAATTTGTTCTTAAAACTTAAGAGAGCCCGCACTTACCACGTCAGATGGCAGCTCGTTCCACACTCCCACACTCTGAGTGAAGAAGTTCCCCCTAAACTTTTCCCCTTTCACCCTAAAGCCTTGTCGTCTCGTGTTTATCTTTCCTAATCTAAGTGGAAAGAGCCTACTCGCATTTACTCTGTCTGTACCCCTCATTATTTTGTAAACCTCTATCAAATCTTCCCCTCATTCTTCTACGCTCCAAGGAATAAAGTCCTCTATGAGGATTGGTTTGTTTTCCCTCATCTTACCCTTCCTGAAGTCCACAATCAGCTCCTTAGTCTTGTAAGGAGTTGATTTAAAGGGTGACTCACTCTGGAGTTGTTCTTTACAAATCTCCAGTAGTACCCACAGAATCTAAGGAATGAGTGCAGAGCACACACAGTTCTTGGTCTTGGCCATGTGATTACCGCCTCTATCTTAGAAGGTTACCCCTCTATCTTGTGGGGTGTCAGGGAGGGGTAGCACCTCTGGTGGGGTAACATGTCATGTCCTTTTCAAGGCGGTTAGCCCACCTTTAGTCCCCACCTGGCACTCAGCTCTCACCTGTGGCTCCCCGTGGCTGTTTGCATGCAATAACGGCCACACCCTGGCCAATGGCTTCAACATGCTGGCTAAACCAGGTGAGGGTAGCCGACGGGTCTCAAACCCTCGGTGAGATAGGGAGTTGTCTATCCCAGCATGTGAAGACAGACTCCAGAGGACTGAACAGATGAGACCAATGTAAAGTCCAACAGTCAAGAAGGCGGTCTCTGCAAGTGTTGTGGAACGCGTAGAACAGGACAAGACACAGAAGACGTCCTGGTCATCCACTACGCCTAGTCCCATCTCCAGCCATCTCGGCTCTGTCTTGCTACTGGATCCAGATGGGAATTGGGGAAAAAGAGAGTGAGGCTGACACTGCGCAACTCTCCCTCACTTAAATCCAAATCACGCGCTAGTCTCGACACCATCTGGTGTCGAGGTCCTCATCGACGTCGACGATGGACGAACAATAGAAGGATCTGTTCATTCTGAGAGCCCATGTGTCGTACATAGTTACCTGACGTTTTTCAGACTGACATTTGTCCAGAGACTGTTTTAATCCTTCAGCTTTCTGGTAGTCTAACACCTTCAGTAGTCTTCTCTCACGCTGATCCCTTCCTCCACCATCAACTCTGCCCTCAAACGCATCTCTCCCATTTCACGCACATCTGCTCTCACCCCATCCTCCCGCCACCCCACTAGGAACAGGGTTCCTCTTGTCCTCACCTACCACCCCACCAGCCTCCGCGTCCAACATATAATTCTCCGCAACTTCCACCATCTCCAACGGGATCCCACCACCAAGCACATCTTTCCCTCCCCCCCAAATTTCTGCTTTCCACAGGGATTGCTCCGTACGCGACTCCCTTGTCCATTCGTCCCCCCCATCCCTCCCCACTGATCTCCCTCCAGGCCCTTATCCTTGTAAGCGGAACAAGTGCTACACCTGCCCTTACACTTCCTCCCTCACCACCATTCAGGGCCCCAGACAGTCCTTCCAGGTGAGGTGACACTTTACCTGTGAGTCTGCTGGTGTGATATACTGTGTCCGGTGCTCTTGGTGTGGCCTCCTATATATTGGTGAGACCCGACACAGATTGGGAGACCACTTTGCTGAACACCTACGCTCTGTCCGCCAGAGGAAGCAGGATCTCCCAGTGGCCACACATTTTAATTCCATGTCCCATTCCGATATGTCAATCCATGGCCTCCTCTACTGTCGAGATGAAGCCACACTCAGGTTGGAGGAACAACACCTTATATTCCATCTGGGTAGCCTTCAACTTGATGGCATGAATATTGATTTCTCTAACTTCTGTTAATGCCCCTCCACCCCTTCTTACCCCATCCCTAATTTAATTTATTATTATTTTTCTCTGTCTTTCCCTCTCACAATAACTCCTTGCCTGTTCTCTATCTTCCTCCGGTGCTCCCCTACCCCCTTCTTTCTTCCAAGGCCTTCCATCCCAGAATACTCCCCCCTTCTCCAGCCTTGTGTCCCTTTTGCCAATCAACTTCCCAGCTCTTGACTTCATCCCTCTCCCTCCTGTCTTCTCCTGTCATTTCGGGTCTTCCCCCCCACCCGACCTTCAAATCTCTCACTATCTCTTTTTTCTGTTAGTCCTGACGAAGGGTCTCGACCCGAAACATCGACTGTACCTCTTCCTATAGGTGCTGCCTGGCCTGCTGCGTTCACCAGCATTTTGTGTGTGTTGCTTCTTCCTATAGATGCTGCCTGACCTGCTGCGTTCCACCAGCATTTTGTGTATGTTGATCAAACAACAGAGAATGGGCCAATAGTTGACTTATGTCTGTCAGTTGGACACTGAGAAGGAAACCAGTAATGAAAGATCATTATGTGGACTTCATAGAGAGACACTTCAGGAACAATTTTGCTCAGCTGGCTCCTCCACCAGATCCCAACAAAGAAAACCGCTATTTTCCCAACTTGTGTTTACCACCCCAGAAACCTGCATAAGTACAAATTGTCTTTGATTTAAGTGTGCACTTCAAATGTGTATTACTGAACAATGCACTCTTGTGAGGTTCTGACCTCAATAACAGTCTGCTCGGGGTCTCGTGCTTCAGAACTGATTCCGTCACAGTGATGGCAGACATCAAACAAATGTTCCACAGCTTCCTAGTGAGAGAGGATCACCGACACTACCTCAGATCCTTGTGGTTTTGTGACCACCAACTAGACAATGAGATTCTGGAGACCCGTATGAGACTTCATGTATGCACTAACTGTCCCTCTCCTGCTGTGGCAATCTCTTGCCTTAAAAGGACAGCTATCAAAGGAGAGAAGGAATTCAGAACTGAGGTACATAGGTACATGGAGAGGAAATTCCATGTTGATGAATGTCTTCAATCATTCTCTAATGCAGAGGAAGCAGTCAATGTGCTGAAAGCGGTGCTAGATATGTTGATGTAGTCTAATCTCAGACTGCATAAGATCACATCCAACAGTGCTGAGGTCTTAGCAGCACACACAAAATGCTGGAGGAATTCAGCAGGCCAGGCAGCATCTATGGAAAAGAGTAAACAGTCGACGTTTCAGGCTGAGACCCTTCATCAGTCCACTCTTTTCCATACGTGCTGCCTGGCCTGCTGAGTTCTCCAGCATCTTGAGTATGTTGCTTAGATTTCCAGCTTCTGCAGAATTTCTCATCTTAGTGCTGAATTCTTGCAATGTTTCCCATCTGATTAAAAACCCTGAAGAAAGCTGCTGTCTCGGCTGATTTTTGAGAAATTGTTTAACTCGCTGCACAACTTGTTTAACATGTTTAATATTGTTAACATGCGTACTGCCAAGGCAATAGAGTCATCTTTAGTGCAAAGAGAAATGTGAAAAGTGACAGTAACAGAATTTCTCCGCATCCCTTTTAAATGGATTCCCCTCTATCCTGAGGCTGTGCCTTCTTGTCCTGGACTCCCCCACCATGGGAATGTGGTAAACCATGTATATATGTTGTAACTCGGTTACCTGTCTGGACACACACCTCTGCTGACTGCCCCTGTGGCTCCTCCCACAGAGTCCTGTATAAAGGTGTTCGCCTTGCCTCTCCCCCTCAGTCCGGGGGCAGACACTCACTGTGGAGGTCGTATTGTACAGCGAATAAAAGACTTGCAGTATTTTACCAAACCTCAGTCTTTTGGAGTAATTGAAGGTGCTTCAATTTTATTCGCTGTACATTCTAAAACATGGAACAGACCCTGAGACCAGACAAATTAGACCTCGATCCGCAAATGCCTGACGCTGGAAATGCTTTCAAACTCTGGTTGGCCTGCTTCGAAGCGTATCTAGAGGAGATTAAAGCGACCGACCCCGTAGCGAAGCGCAGAGTTCTACTCTCCAGAGTCAGTCCACGGGTTTATTTGCTGATCAGAGACCAGCCGAACTACGACAGCGCGATGAACGCACTCAAAAGACAATACCTGCAGCTGATAAACAGCGCCTATGCTCGGCATCGCTTAGCGACACGGCAACAATGGTCCGAGGAATCGAGTGCTGAGTTTGTCCGGGCCCTACGGACGCTCGTGCGAGCCTGCAATTACCAGGAGCTGACGGCGGCGCAGCATGCAGAACTCCTAGTGAGAGACGCCTTCGTTACGGGGACCAGGTCAGTGTACGTGCGCCAGCGGCTGCTGGAAAAAGCCGATCTTACCCTAAGTTCGGCGATCGAGCTGGCTGATACGTTGGAGGCCACTCTGCATAACTCCGAGGCTCTCCAGGCACGCGATCCCCCGATGGCCTCGTGGGCGCCGCAGACCCCGCAACCCGCCGGCGAATCGACCTCGGCTGCAGCCAGTCGTGAGTCTGCGAAGTGCTACTTCTGCAGACTGGAGAAGCACCCCCGGAAACGCTGCCCGGCCCGACAAACTACCTGTTCCAGCTGCGGAAAGAAGGGCCACTTCGCCAAGGTCTGTAAGTCAAAACCGCGAGCAGGATCGAGCAGCGCCGCGTGCGAGACGTGGGGGTTGCCATCTTCCCTGCACACTGCCACCACGTGCGAGACATGGGGGCCGCCATCTTCCCTGTACGCCGCCACCACGTGCGAGACATGGGGGCGGCCATCTTGGTCGGCGCCACCTCCCACCGCCTACAACCAACGGGTGCTCACGGGCCACCCCACCGCGCCGGACCAAGACAGCGACCCCACCCTGGCTTCCGTGACCCTCGACCAAAGCGCTCCCCACCAGCTCGCAAGGTCAATGATGGACATCCTGGTGGAGGGGCACAGGACAAGCTGCCTGCTTGACACAGGCAGCACAGAGAGTTTTATCCACCCGGCCACGGTGCAGTATTGTGGACTCATGATACGGCCGGTAAGTCAGAGGGTCACCATGGCCTCTGGGTCGCATACAACAGACATCCGGGGGGGTTGTGTAGCAACGCTAGTGGTGCAGGGCACAGAATATCGGGACTTTAAGTTACTGGTCTTGCCTCAACTGTGTGCCCCTGTGCTGTTGGGGTTGGACTTCCAGAGCCACCTGAAAAGCGTGACAATGAAGTATGATGGGCCCCTTCCGCCAATTACTGTCATAAATCCCCTGTATTGTAGAGATATTTCACGTACCCCGCTACTGACCACACACACACACCGACCCGCGCATCCCACCCAACATCATGCCAACTGCCACACTACCAACACCACTTGCGGCCTCTCCACCCTCAGGATCCCTCCCCCACCGCTGTTCGCCAACCTGACCCCCGACTGTAAACCCGTGGCAACTAAAAGCAGGAGGTACAGCGCGGGGGACAGAGCTTTCATTAAGTCGGAGGTGCAGCGGCTGCTCAGGGAGGGGGTCATTGAGGCAAGCACAAGTCCTTGGAGGGCGCAGGTGGTCGTTGTTCGGAACGGGGAGAAGAATAGGATGGTCGTGGACTATAGCCAGACCATCAATAGGTTCACGCAGCTCGACGCGTACCCTCTACCCTGCATTGCGGATATGGTCAATCAGATAGCACAGTACAAGGTGTACTCGACCATAGACCTAAAATCCGCTTACCATCAGCTCCCCATCCGCCGGGAGGACCGCCCTTACACCGCCTTCGAGGCAGACGGCAGGCTTTATCAATTCCTGCGCGTCCCCTTTGGTGTCACGAATGGTGTATCTGTCTTCCAGAGGGCAATGGACCAGATGGTGGACCAGTGCCAACTGAAGGCCACGTTCCCATATCTGGATAACATCACCATCTGCGGTCACGACCAGCAGGATCACGACAACAACCTCCAAAAATTTCTACAAGCAGCCAAATCTTTCAACCTCACCTATAACAAGGACAAGTGTGTATTTGGGACCACCCGACTTGCTATCCTTGGGTGTGTCGTGGAGAATGGAGTCATTGGCCCTGACCCCGACAGTATGCGCCCCCTGTTGGAACTCCCTCTTCCCAATACCCTCAGAGCCCTCAAAAGATGCCTGGGCTTCTTTTCATATTATGCCCAATGGGTCTCTAACTATGCAGACAAGGCCCGCCCCCGGTCAAGTCTACCACATTCCCCCTCTCTGCCGAGGCCCACACGGCCTTCAACCGCATAAAAGGGGACATTGCCAAAGCAGCAATGCATGCGGTGGATGAGGCCATTCCCTTCCAAGTAGACAGTGACGCCTCCGACTTTGCGCTGGCTGCTACCCTCAACCAGGCAGGAAGACCAGTGGCGTTCTTCTCCCGTACCCCTCAAGGCCCTGAAATTCAGCACTCTGCAGTAGAGAAAGAGGCCCAGGCCATAGTGGAAGCTATAAGGCACTGGAGGCACTATCTTGCCGGCAAAAGGTTCACCCTGCTAACTGACCAGCGCTCAGTCGCATTCATGTTTAATAATCAGCAGCGGAGCAAAATCAAAAATGATAAAATTCTGAGGTGGAGAATCGAATTCTCCATCTACAACTATGACATCATGTACAGGCCTGGGAAGCTCAACGAGCCCTCCGATGCCCTATCCCGGGGAACATGTGCCAGCGCGCAGATCGACCGGCTATACACCCTACATGTAGACCTTTGCCACCCGGGAGTCACCCAGCTTTTCCACTTCGTGAAAGCCTGGAACCTGCCTTACTCCCTTGAGGAGATCAGGATGATGACCAGGGACTGCCAAGTCTGTGCAGAGTGCAAACCGCACTTCTACCGACCTGAAAGGGCACCACTCATCAAGGCCACCCACCCTTTGAGCGACTGAGTGTTGACTTTAAGGGCCCCCTCCCCTCCACCGACCGCAATGTGTACTTTCTTAACGTAATTAATGAGTACTCGCAGTTCCCCTTCGCCATCCCCTGCCCCGACACCACTACCATGTCAGTTATAAAAGCCCTGCGCAAGCTCTTTACTCTGTTCGGATACCCATGCTATATCCACAGTGACAGAGGGATCTCGTTTATGAGTGACGAGCTGCGCCAATATCTACTGGCTAGGGGAATTGCAACCAGTAAGACCACGAGCTATAATCCCCAGGGGAATGGAAAGGTAGAGAAGGAGAATGGCACAGTGTGGAAAGCCACACTCTTAGCCCTCAGGTCAAAGGGACTGCCGGTCTCCCGCTGGCAGGAGGTCCTTCCCGAGGCACTCCACTCCATCCGCTCCCTGTTATGCACAGCCACCAATGCCACCCCTCATGAGCGGCTCTTTTCGTTTCCCAGGAAATCGACCACTGGAACCACCCTACCAACTTGGCTGATGTCCCCGAGGCCAGTGCTGCTTCGGAAACATGCGAGGAGCAATAAATACTCCCCGATAGTCGAGAGGGTTCACTTACTTCATGCAAACCCCCAGTATGCCTACATGGTTTTACCTGATGGGTGGGAGGACACGGTCTCCATCCGTGACCTGGCGCCCGCAGGAGCTCCGGGCCCCTACCCTGAACACTCCGTGGTGACTATTGACCCCGTACCCACCAATGTATGTACCTACGAGACACCGTGCATCCCAAACCCTATACAGACACCACACGACACTCCCATACCGGGCGCGACACACACGCACGAGGGATTACCGACGCCTAACGTGTTGGCACCTGAAGTCAGGCCGGAGCCAGCACAACCGCCATCGCCAGTGCTACGTAGATCACAGCGACGGACTCGACCGCCTGATAGACTTAACCTGTAAATATACCTCTTGTAAATATTGTCAGTCACTTCACCTCGCGGGACTCTTTTTAAAAAAAGCACCTTCAATTACTCCAAAAGACTGAGGTTTGGTAAAATACTGAAAGGTTTTTATTCACTGTACAATACAACCTCCACAGTGAGTGTCTGCCTCCGGACTGAGGGGGAGGGGCAAGGCGAACACCTTTAGACAGGACTCTGTGGGAGGAGCCACAGGGGCAGTCAGAGGAGCCACAGGGGCAGTCAGCAGAGGTGTGTGTCCAGACAGGTAACCGAGTTACAACATATATACATGGTTTACCACAGGGAAACATTGTTTCCACATCTGCTCTGTCTTAACCATTCAACATTCAAAAGGTTTCAATAAGATCACCCCCCGCCCCCGCCAATCCTTCAAAATCCAGTGAGTGCAGACCCAGAGCTATCAAACGTCTCTCGTATGATAGCACTCTCATTCCTGGAATCATCCTTGTGAATCTCCTCTGAATCCTCTCCAATGCCAGCACATCTTTTCTTAGATGAGGAGCCCAAAACTGTTCAAAATACTCAAGGTGAAGCCTCCCCAGTGACTTATAAAGCCTCAGCATCATATCTCTGCTCTTGTATTCCAGACATCTTGAAATGAATGCAAACATTGCATCTGACTTCTCACCACTGACTCTACCTGCAAGTTACCCTTTAGGATGTTATGCCCAAGGACTTCCAGTTCCCTTTGGCCTCATTTTCTAGTGGTCCTAGGTCCTACATCCACTCTCATCTCTCTATTTTTTTACATACTTGAAAAAGCTTTTACTATCCACTTTGATATTGTTTGCTAGCTTGCTTTCATATTTCATCTTTTCCCTCCTAATGATTCTTTTAGTTGTTTTCTGTTGGTTTTTAAAACCTTCCCAATCCTCTGTCTTCCTATTAATTTTTGCTTTGTGTGTGCTTTCACATTAGCTTTGACGTCCCTTGTACAGTTGTACTACTTTGCAATTTGAGTATTTCTTTGTTTTTGGAATATATCTATCCTGCACCGTCCTCATTTTTCCCAGAAACTCATGCCATTGATGCTCTGCTGTCATCCCTGCCAGCACCTTCTTCCAATGTACTTTATCAGTGGTTGGAAGATATTGGAGTCCATTATTAAGTATGGGATTTTGGGGTACTATGAGGCACATGATAAAATAGGGCAAAGTCAACATGGTTTCCTTGAAGGGTGATCTTGCCTGACAAATCTGTTGGAATTGTTTGAGGAAATAACAAGCAAGATAGACAGATGAGACTCAGTGGATGTTGTTGACTTGAATTTTTAGAAGGCCTTTGACAAGGTGCTGCACATGAGGCTGCTTAATAAGATAACAGCCCATAGTATTACTTGAAAGGTTCTAGCACGGATAGATGATTGGTTGACTGGGGAAAAAAAGAGGGCCTTTTCTGGTTGGATGCTGGTGTTCTGCAGAGGTCAGGTGTTGGGTCCACTTCTTTTCATGCTATATGTCAAAGATTTGGATGTCAGAATTGATGGCTTTGTGGCCAAGTTTGTGGATGAAGATAGGTGGAGATGTTGAGGAAACAGGGATCCTGCAGACAGACTTAGATAGATGAAAAAAATGGGCAAAGAAGTGGCAGATGGAATACACAGTGGCACGCAAAAGTTTGGGCACCCCGATCAAAATTTCTGTTACTGTGAATAGCTAAGCAATTAAAAGATGACCTGATTTCCAAAAGGCATGAAATTAAAGATGACACATTTCTTTAATATTTAAAGCAAGATTACTTTTTTTATTTTCATCTTTTACAGTTTCAAAATAACAAAAAAAAGGAAAAGAGCCCAAAGCAAAAGTTTGGGTACCCTGCATGGTCAGTACTTAGTAACACCCCCTTTGGCAAGTATAAGAGTCTTTCAATTCTTGTTTGGGGGATTTTCACTCATTCTTCCTGGCAAAAGGCTTCTAGTTCTGTGAGATTCTTGGGCCGTCTTGCATGCACTGCTCTTTTGAGGTCTATCCACAGATTCTCAATGACGTTTAGGTCAGGGGACTGTGAGGGCCATGTCAAAACCTTCAGCTTGTGCCTCTTGAGGTAGTCCATTGTGGATTTTGAGGTGTGTTTAGGATCATTATCCTGTTGTAGAAGCCATCCTCTTTTCATCTTCAGCTTTTTTTTACAGATGGTGTGATGTTTGCTTCCAGAATTGCTTAATAGTTAACAGTTTAACAGTTGGAGAGGTGTTCTTTTCATGAAATTCTGCACCCTTTTTTCTCCAAACATACTTCACTCATTGCAGCCAAAAAGTGGTATTTTAACTTCATCAGTCCACAGGACTTGTTTCCAAAATGCATCAGGCTTGTTTAAATGTTCCTTTGCAAACTTCTGACGCTAAATTTTGTGGTGAGGACACAGGAAAGGTTTTCTTCCATGAAGGTCATATTTGTGCAGATGTTGCTGAACAGTACAACAGTGCACCACCACTCCAGAGTCTGCTAAATCTTCTTGAAGGTGTTTTGCAGTCAAACGGGGGTTTTGATTTGCCTTTCTAGCAATCCTATGAGCAGTTCTCTCGGAAAGTTTTCTTGGTCTTCCAGACCTCAACTTGACCACTACTATTCCTGTTAACTGCCATTTCTTAATTACATTACGAATTGAGGAAACGGCTACCTGAAATGCTTTGCTATCTTCTTATAGCCTTTGTCTGCTTTGTGAGCATCATTTATTTTAATTTTCAGAGTGCTAGGCAGCTGCTTAGAGGAGCCCATGGCTGCTGTTTGTTGGGACAAGGTTTGAGGAGTCAGGGTATTTATAAAGCTTTGAAATTTACATCACCTGGCCTTTCCTAATGATGACTGTGAACAAGCCATAACCCTAACAAGCTAATTAAGGTCTGTGACCTTGGTAGAAGTTATCTGAGAGCTCAAATCTCTTGGGGTGCCCAAATCTTTGCATGGTGCTACTTTCCTTTTTTCACTCTAAAATTGTACAAAACAAAAATAATACAATAATCTTGCTTAAAATGTTGAAAAGAACATTTCGTCTTTAATGTTATGACTTTTGGAGATCTGCTCATCTTCTACTCACTTAACTATTCACAGTAACAGAAACTTTGACCAGGGGTTCCCAAACCTTTGCATGCCACTGTAGTGAGGGAAGTGTATGGTCATGCACTTTGGTAGAAGGCTTTGCCTATTGCCTGTCGCCGGGGCTGGGGTCGAAGTGCTCGGCAGAGATGGTGCTCGGTGTCGGAGGGCTGGTCGGAGGCTCGAAGTTTTCCGACGGACTCAACAGTCGGCTGTGGTCAGGTGCTTCCAGGGTGCTGCATTGGCAAGTTTGCAGCGCTGGAGGTTCATGGCAGGAAGAGAGTTTCTTCCTTCTACCGTCTGCCTGAGATGATGGGACTTTCGAGAGACTTTGAGACTTTTTTTTCACCGTTCCCGTGGTATATTCTTCATCAAATTACGGTATTGCTTTGCACTGTTGTAACTGTATGTTATAATTATATGGTTTTTGTCAGTTTTTTCAGTCTTGGTTTGTCTTGTATTTCTGTGATATCATACCGGAAAAACGACAACGAGCTGCAGGCCAGCTCCATAGGCCAGTAACCAAGGTGATTATCCCAACGGCGGAGCAGGCGGAAGAGGAGACATCTCCCAACTGCTGCAAAGGCGGATGAGGATGCCCAACAATGGGAAGGGAGGCTTGCGCGCACGCCGCAAGAACTGCCGTAGATCCACAACACTCAGGGCTTGTCTACCTAGCGTGTGAAGCCTGGATTCGGCAGACTGCGCGGAAGAAACCATCACTGGTTCAACGGGCAGAAAGGCGATTCTCAGCAATGCGTCGTGGAGCGCTAAGAGGGCACAGTGAGACACACAGAACACTGCTGGCCATCCACTGCATCCTGACCTATCTCCAGCCGTCTCGACTATGTCTTGCCACTGGGTCCAGATAGGCCGGGACGAGAGAGTGAGGCTGACGACCTGCGCAACTCTCCCTCACGTTAATCCAAGTCAAGCGCAAGTCATGACTTCACACCCAACGCGCAGCCTAGAGTCCTGTGGCGATGGGGGAGCGGCGAAGCAGCAGGTACGGATACACTGGAGGCTGTAGTCACAAACCTGCACACAGGTGACCCAGGACATAGGGTTGCTCTCTACTGGACCGAAGCAGCAGTTGAGTTCGGCAGCCCCCTGGGTGTCTGAGCAGCCCTCTTTAGGATCGCTCTGCTCACCTCCATGGAGGAAGGGGCTGGAAAAGGTGCCTCAAACATAGTCTGCTTCACTTCACCCTGGCCAGCTTACCGCGGCTGGTGGGGATCCCTCATAGCGGTCGACCTACAACAGTGAAGAAGAAAGTGATGGTGCTCAACCTTGGCACATGGAAGGTGAGAGCTCTGTGAGATAACATCAAGGCAGACAGATCAGAGAGAAGAACTGCACTGGTTGCAAAAGAGCTAGCTCGCTACAATGTGGACATAGCAGCTCTCAGCGAAACGCGCCTAGCAGACAAGGGCCAGCTGACAGAACGTAGTGGTGGATACACGTTCTTCTGGAGCGGTCGCAGCAGTGCTGAACGATGAGAAGCAGGCGTGGGATTTGCCATCAATTCTAACCTCGCCTGTAAACTCACCAAGCACCCAGAGAGCATCAACGACCGCCTGATGACACTTCAGCTCCCACTTGCAAACAAGAAGAGAGCTACGCTGATTAGTGCCTACGCTCCCACCATGACCAACCCAGATGACATTAAACACAAGTTCTATGAAGAACTCGACGCCCTCATCTCAGCAATCTCACAGTCAGAGAAGCTCATCGTTCTCGGGGACTTCAATGCCAGAGTAGGGACAGACTACCAAACCTGGGAAGGGATCACTGGAAGACACGGCACTGGCAAGTGTAACAACAACGGGCTTCTGCTCCTCAGGACGTGTGCCACACACGACCTTGTCATCACCAACACCCTGTTCCGCCTACCCACCCGTAAGAAGACGTCATGGATGCACCTACGCTCGAAGCACTGGCATCTGATTGACTACATCATCACCAGGAAGAGGGACAGGATGGATGTCAGAGTGACGAGAGCCATGTGTGGTGCCGACTGCTGGACCGATCACCGCCTCATTGTGTCCAAGTTCAGGCTTCGCATTCTGCCCATGAGAAGATCCCAAGGGCAGAAGACTGCAAAGAGGCTGAATGTCTCCAAGCTGAAAAGCAGCAGGGTTGCAGAAGAATTCGTCGATGACCTTGAAGGCAGACTGCCAAGACACACCACAGAATGACGGGACCAGCGTTGAGGAACAGTGGACGGCCTTCAAAGACGCTGTCTGCACTACCGCCCTCGAACATCTTGGACCAGCAACCCGAAGAAGCCAAGACTGGTTCGATGAGAACGATGAAGAAATACAGGCACTACTAACTGAGAAACATCAACATTACAGAGCGCATCAGAACGACCCCACGTCGCTAGCCAAGAAAGATGCCTTTACCAACGCAAGAAGAAAGGTGCAGAAAAAACCGCGTGATGCAGGACAGCTGGTTCAGCAAGAAGGCCGATGAAATCCAGGGCTATGCAGACAGCCACGACATAAAGCGCTTCTATGATGCACTTAAGGCTGTATACTGACCCCAGTCCTCCGACTCCTCACCTCTCCTCAACGCAGATGAGACGCAGCTGCTGACAGAGAAGAAGCAGATTCTGGATCGGTGGGCTGAGCACTTTAACAACGTCCTTAACCGCCCTGCCGACATCAACGACGAGGCCATTGCCCGCCTGCCCCAGGTAGAGATCAACAAGAACCTCGACACCCTCCCCACAGTAGATGAAGTCAGGAAGGCAGTGAAGCAACTCTTCTGTGGCAAAGCGCCAGGACCCGATGCAATCTCTGCTGAGGTATACAAAGCAGGAGGCCCTGTCATGATGCAAAAGCTGACTGTACTCTTCCAGTCCATGTGGAAAAAGGGACAGGTCCCGCAACAGCTGAAAGATGCCAGCATAGTCCACATCTACAAGAGGAAGGGCAACTGCCAGTCTTGCAACAACCACCGAGGCATCTCCCTCTTGTCCATTGTGGGGAAGATTCTGGCCCGCGTCCTGCTCAACCGCCTTCTCCAACATCTTGAGCAAGGTCTGCTCCCAGAAAGCCAGTGCGGCTTCCGTGCTGAACGTGGGATCGCGGACATGATTTTTGCTGCGCGCCAACTCCAGGAAAAATGCCAGGAGCAACACAGCGACCTCTTCGTGACCTTTGTCGATCTAACCAAGGCTTTCGATACGGTCAGCAGAGAAGGCTTGTGGAAGATCATGGAGAAGTTTGGCTGCCCCAGCAAGTTCATCACAATCGTCCGGCAGTTCCACGACGGTATGATGGTGAAAGTTCAGGATGACGGCGACGAGTCGGAGGCCTTCCCAGTGACAAATGGCGTCAAACAAGGCTGCGTTCTTGCCCCGACTCTGTTCAGTATGGTATTCTCTGCCATGCTGACAGATGCCTTCCGTAACTACGAAGAAGGAATCCACGTCAGATACAGGACTGACGGCAGGTTGTTCAACCTTAGGCGCCTGCAGGCAGTTACAAAGGTGCAAGAGATTGTCATCAGAGACTTCCTGTTTGCTGATGACTGTGCACTCAATGCCAGCACAGAGCAGGAGATGCAGCGTGAAATGGATTGCTTCTCACAAGCCTGCAACAACTTCGGACTCACTATCAGCACCAAAAAGACCGAAGTTATGTACCAGACTGCCCCAGGAAAGCCATACCAGGAGCCGCGCATCACGGTGAAGGGCCAGAACCTCCAAGCAGTCAACAACTTCACCTACCTGGGCAGCATACTCTCTCACGCAGTGAACATAGACGCTGAGGTCAACAACAGGATTGCCAAAGCCAGTGCCGCCTTTGGGAGACTCCGTGAGAACGCCTGGGAGCGGAGAGGACTCAGCCTTACCACCAAGCTGAAGGTCTACTGTGCAGTGGTCCTTACCACCCTCCTTTACGCCAGCGAGACCTGGACTGTCTACAGCAGACACGCCAAACAGCTCAACCGCTTTCACCTGAGCTGTCTCTGCAGACTCCTCCACATCAGGTGGCAGGACAAAGTCCCCGACACGGAAATCCTGGAACGAGCTGGGCTCTGCAGCGTCGACACCCTCCTGCTGAAAGCCCAAGCCAGGTGGGCTGGACATATGGTCAGAATGCCAGACAGCCGATTGCCTAAGCAGCTGCTGTACGGAGAATTGTGTCAGGGCAAGCGCTCAGTCGGGGTGCAGAAGAAACGTTACAAAGACTGCCTCAAAGCGTCCCTCAAAGGCCCGGGTGTCGACATCAACAGGTGGGAGACGCTTGCCCTCGACCGTCCAGCTTGGCGCAGCAAGATCACCACAGGAGCCCGTGCAGCTGAAGTCAGGCGCATCATCGAGGCACATGTGGGCGAACCTTCAAGGCCCGGATTGGCCTCATCAGTCACCTCCGGACCCACAGCCACCAATCTCCCATTTGACTTTGAACCCACGGTCATCTTCGACTACGAAGGACGAACAACAACGACAACAAACAGCAACAACTGGAAAAACCCTTCACCTGGACCAGTAGTTGTTGCATCTTCCTTCCGTATGACTCTCTTACCTCGTTCACCAAATATGGTGAATTATTTTGAATGTCCCAGCTCAGTTCTGCGGCAGGAAAATCCAGGAGGTGAGGATTTAATATCCCAGAGAGAGCGGGACCGATCTGGAAAGCGAACTCAATGAGGGCGCGGAGGCAGCTTCACGCCAAGTGCGCAGGCGCGGCATATTTAGCCGGCTTCTGACGGAGGACGCATGTGTGGGACGACACAGAGGTGGAGAGGCGGCCGGGTTACGCCGTTAACCGCCGCCGGTGTCACCAATGCGCAGGTGTGCTGGCCGTTGCCGGCTGCTACCGCAAGCGCGAGCGGAGGCGGTTCGCGCGGTCTGCGGGGGGGAGGGGAGGGAATGGTGGAAGAAACGGGGCTTCTGGCGGGAAGGTCTGAGAATTGGGAGGCGTGTGAGGGCAGAGCTGGAATGGACAATGGTCCGAGAGGAGGGAGTGATGTGATGGTCTGAGGGAGAGGGTGTTGGAAAAAATTGGCGGGTTTGATAGTTGGAAGAGGGCGTGCGGGGAGTTCATCATTGTTGTGGGTAAAGGATAAAGATAAAATTGGAGTTATTGTTCTTCCCTGAGGTGAGGCAAATTTTACAATACTGAACAGTGATTTAGCAAAAGTGAACTGGAAGTAATTACCAATGAATTGATCCACTTGACCCGAAACAGGAGTGTGTGGGCCATGGCAGTCAAAGCTCAAACCAGGCATGGTACCTGATGATGATGATGAACTGGAAGCAGCTAATTGAAGGTGAATGGGTGTTGGAGAAGCAGAGACAGCCAGAGAGCAGATTCAGGGTAAAGATGTTCCCCCTAAGAGAAAGGGAAAATTGGAAGGTTGTGTTAGTCCCTGAGAACTCAATGCTGTAGTAAGTCTAGTGGTCAAAGAAAGAGTTAGATTGCAATTAGAAAGAATATTAGGACCAAAATTGCTGACCTATTCATGGAGGCAGAGGATATGGTTCATGAAAACATTATCCAGTTGTGAAAACAAGAACGACCATGTAGTTCAGGAGGTGTTAGCTTTTAGCACCTTTCAGAGCCAGTACATCTCCAGACCGTAATAAGTTTATCAGAGGTTAAAACTAAACAGGAAAAAAATTGTGGAGTCTCTTGGATCAATGATGGCTGCTTGAATAATACTGTTCTATGAGAAGGGCAAGAGGGATACACAGAGTAATAAAAGTTGTTAATAGTGGGTAAATTATTGGAATCATTCTGAAGGACAGATTCACCCTTCATTTATCAAGGCACACGTGATTTGATGGCAGTCTACATACATGTGTTACTGACAGGTTAGTTGTGATTCATATTTCTTAGTCCTGAAACAATAACCCTGTTTCTCTGTACCATGGATACTTCCTGACGAGTTCCTATTTCAGAGTTCCAGCATCAGCAGGTTTTTGATTTTGTTGTTTATCACTGAATATTGTGAGGAGTTAGTATGAGGTTCTGTGCAGGGAGTGTATTGTCCGTGGATTTCATCAAAGTCGTTAATCAGGATGACAGGATGTTCAAAATAAAACCACATCAACACCAACAGGATCCAAGAAAAAGTGATGAATTGGCTCCAAAATGGACTCAGTGGCAGGAATCAAAGGATAATGCTTGGATTGTTTTTGTGACTGCACATCTGTTCCCAATACAGTTTTATGTCACACCAAGTACTTCTTGCTTTTGTAATACATATTACTAAAAATTGGTATAGGGAACAAGATCAAGTAATTTGTAGATTGACTATATTGTTGACAATGTGGAAGATAGCTTTCATCTGCAGGAATGCATTGATGGACTTATCAGTTGGGCAGCAAAGAGTGACTGGAATTAAGTTGAGAGAGGCGTGGGGAATGTATTTGACAACAAGGCATTAATTGGGAGGGTGTACTGAGAACTGTGGAGGAATAAAAAACCCTGGAAACATCTTAATGTAGCATGAATATAGACAATACCCAGCTACAATCAGCACATCATCTGCAACACTTGTAGACCCAACACACAACCTATGTTACCATCAAGAACGTTACTACTCCATCCCTCATCTACATTTCAGTAAATCTGACCACCTGGCTGTGCTGCTTTGTCCTCTATACAAATAAACCTTGAAGAGCCTGGCACTGGTGAAAAGGACTATGAAGAACTAGACAGCAGAGACAGAAGACCGCTTTGAGTCAGTGGACTGAATCATGATCAAGGATTCGTCAGCTTACCTAAATGAGTATCCCATAGTCATCAATGAAATGACTTCATAGAAGTGTATTGGTGATTATGTACCCATAAAGGCATTCCAAGTCTTTCCCACCAGAAGATGTGAATGAACCATGAGATGCTAATCATCTGAGGGGAGGGCTGTTTAGGGCTGGCAACCAAGAGACATAAGAACTCTAGGTATGACCTCTGGAATGCAATTGTGAGTGCAAAGAGGTAATTTTGAACTAAACAATCACAGATGGATGCTTGAAGGTTTAGAAAGTATTGCTTTCTGCATAGTGGCAATGACTCATCACTCACAGATGAACTTAATGCCTTTGTTATAAAGGATAAACATGATGCACTCATATGAGCCCGGAAACTCCAGGTGACCCTGTGTTCTCAGTTTCAGAGTCCAACATCTGCGCTTCCTTCAAGAGGGTAAATCCTCAAAAGGCACCTGGTTCAGACAGTGTGCCCGGGTATTAAAAATGTGCAGGCTATATAGTATGGGTATTTACAGACATTGTGTGGGCACGTGGCCAAGTGGTTAAGGCATTGGACTAGCAATCTAAAGGTCGTGAGTTTAATCCCCAGCTGAGGCAACGTGTTGTGTCCTTGAGCAAGGCACTTAACCACACAGTGCTCTGCGACGACACTGCCAAGTTGTATTGGCCCTTGCCCTTCCTTTGGACAACATCGGTGTCATGGAGAGGGGAGACTTGCAGCATGGTCTTCCATACAACCTTGCCCGGGCCTGCGCCCTGGAGAGTGAAGACTTTCCAGGTGCAGATCCATGGTCTCGCAAGACTAACAGATGCCTTATTATATTATTACAGACATATTCACCCTCTAATGCCTTGGTCTGTGGTTCCCACCTGCTTCAAATAGTTATCTATTGTACCAGTGCTCAAGAAAAACATGGTGACCTGCCTCAATGACTATTGTCTGGTAGCACTTACATCAACTATAAGGAAACACATTAGGAAACTGGTTTTCACACTAATCAACTCTTAGCAATGACCTCCATCCACTTCAATTTGCTTAGTGCTGCAATAGGTCAACAGCAGATGCAATTTCTATGGCTCTTCATTCCACTCTGGTCCATCCGGAACACTGGAGTACATTCATCAAGGTGCTGTTCATTGACTACAGCTCAGTATTCAACATAATCATTCCCTCCAAACATCAGCAAGTTTCAGGACCTGAGCTTCTGTATCTTTGCAACGAAAATCTTCAACTTTTCCATCAGCAAACTTCCATCAGTGAGAATTGCAAACAATATGCCCTCCTCACTAGCCATCAACACAGGTGCACCTTAAGTCTGTATGCTCATCCCCACCCGACTCCACTCCCTGTAAACACATGACTGTAGGGCTGAGCAATGCCATGTACAAACCCTCTACCAAGACCACTGTTGTTGGATAAATCACAGCGGTGGTTAAGGGTGAACATTAGTGGATCTGTGGAGAAGGTCAGCAGCTTTATGACCTGTCTAGGGTCCAGCACATACAGTAGATACAATCACAATGAAGGCACAAGAGTGTTTACTTTCTTAGGAGTTTAAGAAGGTTCAGCTTGTCACCAAAGACTCTAACAATCTTCTACAGATGTACTGTTGAAAGTTTTCTGACTAGTTGCATCATGGTCTGGTACAGCGATTTGAGTGTTCATGAATTTAAGAAGCTGTAGAGATTAGTGGGCAGAGATTAGAGCCTAATACATCACAGGTACATGCCTCCCCACCATTAGTAGTATCGATATGAGGCACTGTCTTAAGAAGGGAATGTTATTCAAAGATCTCCACCATTCAGACCATATCATCTTCTCACAGTTACCATTAAGGAGTTAGGTACAGATGCCTGAAGACCCACATCACCAGTTTCAAGAACAGTTACTTTCCTTCAACCCTACAGCTCTTCATCTTGTACGGCCCTAATCACTACCTCATTTGGGCAACACTGTCCACTTTGCGCTTCAATAGACTTTTTTTGCTTTAATTGTTTGTCTTTTTAAATAATTTGTGTTTATTTTTCTTATGAATATTGTTTTCTTAATGCAACATGCCTGTGAAGGTACTGTACATAATTTCTTCATTGCATCTGTGCATACGTGTACTTTAGCATGTGACAATAAACTCAACTTTGACTTTGGTCATTAAAATAAAATATAAAATTATGGAAACACTCAACAGGCTTCAGTTAGACCTGCAGCATGAACTCTGTTTCTCTTTCCATAGATGCTACTTGGATTTCTGGTTTCCAGCAATGGCAATTTTGTTTTTATTTTCACTTAATGGTAAGTCTGCCAGCCAGTGATGTTGTGCCATCTGAACTGAGCTTCAGGGCGAATGCTCCCGAGTTTAAGTCCAGCCAGCTCCGTGCACTCTTTCCATCCATACTGAGCTGAGCATCGAGCTAGCAACTCAGCCTTGTTAAAAAATAACAGACACACACTAAAGAAACAGCAAGGTTGTTGCCTGATGCCCTGGTGAGGCACGGGAGGAACAGCAGCCTAATGGTGGCGTAGTTAATGTGGGTGGTTTAGTAAGATGTATGGTCTGCTTCTTAGCAGACATACCCTTGACGCTCTTTGTGTTTATATCAGAACTTTATAAGACCTGTAGTGTATAGTCTAATCTGCACTATTGCATAGATGTGGTTGCACAACAGAGTGTGTGGGGGAGATATTACAAGAATTTTCACTGGGATTTAAAATTGTTAACTAGAAGAGAATAGAAGGGTTGTTTTCATTGGAATGGAAGATGGTGCAGGCAGATTTTATTGTCTAGAACAGGGGTGGTAAACCTTTCTGAGAGTGTGTGACCAACTTGCCAATAATCTTAAGAGAAATTCCCTCGTGCTATGGTAATTTTGAGCAGAGATTATCATTGATTGATGAACTAATAACAATAATTATGGATACTTTTAAAGAAAAAGGATGAGTTCTGTTGTTTATTTACATTTATGATTATTAATAAAAATATAACAAATTGAAATAAATGGGGCAATTTACAGAATCTGTTCAAAAATATTTACATTAATTTAAAATTGAAAATGATATCATTTATGAATGATTTTGTTATGTAACCATTTACTATCCAAATACTGATGTGTACACTGGGTCCGCAAAGATTTCAAAACATATTATTCAACATCAAGTGTTCTTGTAGCCATCTAAGCTAGTACCAAGCCTGTGTGAGAATTTTGCTGTGGAAACCCATCTCATTGCTATCAGATTGTTTTTTTTTTGATAAAAGTCATTTGATGCTTCATTTAGCAGTAAAGATAATGATTAGATTTTTTTACATTATGAATGGATTTTGAAGAATCAAGGGGTGGCACTGCATGCTAACAAAGTTTTTGAGAGTGTCATCAGTTTGCCACCTGTCGAATAGAATAAACTGAAAGGACTGAGAGCTCAAAACCAGGACATGTAGATTTAGAATAATGGTACAGAAGGTTTTTGATGCAGAAGTTGGTAGGTTTCTGCAAGTCCCTGCAGGAAAGAACAGTTGAGGCAGTAACTCTCATCATATTTTAATGGTACTTAGACAGATCCTTGAACTTTAAGCTGCAGGGGAGCATGAACTTAATGTTGGAAAGTGGCATTTTATTTAACAACATGTAAATAGGCTGTATGGCTTTTTTTGTGTCATAACTTTTCAAACTTTGTATGTGCAAGATAACACAATTCTCTGAGACAGGCCAAATGGTTTAGCTGCCTTTTATATTTCTGTCATGTTTTACCTTCCCTCTGTTTCTTCAGAATGATTGCATACAATTAGACAAATCAGCTGTGGCATAGAAACTGTAGATTTGGTACAGTCACATTGCTGTCCTTGGTCCTATTCATCTTGAAGGCATCAAGAAACTGTCCAACGTTGCTTTTCCTACGGATGTCCAGCAAACATGCAACAAATTTTGAACAGGAATGTTCCCTTGGGGCCCTGAGTTTTGATATCAAATATTTTGAGTTGATTCCCATCAGTGGTGGTGAAATTGTTCAAGGCAGCATTTCTACTCGAAGCAATAGGATTGCTTCAAGTCAGTGGACTGGGCTGTGTTCAAGGACTCATCTGTGGATCTGAATGAATACACACTGGTTGTCATGGACTTTATAAAAACAGTTGTAGACAAGTGGGTCCCAATAAAATTATTCAGTCTTCCCCAACCAGAAGCTCTGGATGAACCAAGAGATCTGCAATCTGCTAAGGGCCAGATCAGAGGCATTCAGGTCTGGCGACCAGAAAAGTTGCAAAAGGTCCAGGTACAATCTCCAGAAAGCCATCCCATGGGAAAAGTGGCAATTCCAGATGGAACTTGAATCAACAAACAAAGAATGCTGTACAGTTGTGACATGGCTTAAATGCTATGACCTCTTGTAAAGTAAAATCAAGCGACATAGGCAACAATAGGGCTTTGCTTCCAGATGAGCCTTGCTCACTTTGACCATTAAAACATGCAGGAACCAACACAAACTCCTGATAGTCTTGTGATTTAAGTCTCTGAGGCAGACGTGCAGCATCCTTCAGGAGGGTGAACCCACAAAAAGCATCCAAGCCAGACCAGGTACCTAGTCAAGTATTAAAGACTTGTGCTGATCAAAAGGCTAGAGTGTTCATTGAGATCTTTAACCTCTCGCTTTGGCAGTCTGAGATACCCACCTGCTTTATACCAGTGTCTAACAAGAATGCGATAACCTGCTTCAATGACTATCGTCCAGTAGCACTTACATCTACAGTGATGAAGTGTTTTCAGAGTTTGATGATGAAACGTATCAATTCCTGCATAAGAAGTGATTTGTATCTACTCCAGTTTGCCTGCCATTGCAACAGGTCCACAGCAGATGCCATCTCATTGACTCTTCACTCAACCCTGGAACAACTGGACAGCAAAGGCTCTTTATCAGGATGCTTTTTATCAACTGCAGCTTGGCATTTATTATTTATTTATTTATTAGAATATAGCATGGAATGGGTCCTTCCAGCCCTTCGCGACACACCACCCAGCAATCCCCCGATTTAATCCTAGCGTAATCATGGAACAATTTACAGTGAGCGATTGATCTACCAACTGGATGATGGGAGGAAGCTGGAGCACCCGGAAGAAACCCATGGGGTCACAGGGAGAACGTACAAACTCCTTACAGACAGCGGTGAGAATCGAACCGGGGTTTCTGGTACTATAAAATGTTGGTTTAACCACTACTCTACCATATCATCCCCTCAAAACTAATCAATCAGCTTCAAGGCCTTGGCCTCAATACATCCTTTTGCATTTAGTTACTCTATTTCCTCACTTGCAGACCCCAGTCAGTTTGGATTGGCAACATCTCCTCCACAATCTCTATCAGCAATCTCTTACTCAATGTCAGCAAGAACAAGGAGTTGATTATTGACATTAGGAGGAGGAAACCAAAGGTCGGAGGATTAAAGTTGGAGAGAGTTAGCAACTTTAAGTTCCTCCGTGTTATCATTTCAGAGGACCCGTCCTGGGCCCAGCATGTGTGCAGTTAAAAAAGCAAGCACGGCAGCGATTCTACTTCCTTAGGAGTTTGCAAAGATTTGGCATAACATCTGAATCCTTGACAAATCTCCATAGATCTGTGGTGGAGGATATATTGACTGGCTGCATCACAGCCTGGTATGGAAATGCCAATGGCCTTAAATGGAAAATCCTACAAAGGTACTTGGTACAGCCCTGTCTGTTACGGATAAAGCACTCCCTACCAGTGAGCACTGCTACACGGTGCCTTGTCGCGGGAAAGCAGTATCCACCCAGGACATGCTGTCTTCTCACTGCTGCTATCAGGAAGAAGATACAGGAGCCTCAGGACTCACACCATCAGGTTCAGGAACAATTATTACCCCTCAACCATCAAGCTCTTGAACCAAAGGGGATAAATTCACTCAACTTCACTCTCCTCATCATTGAAATGTACGCAAAACAAATGGACTCACTTTTAAGGGCACCTCATCTCATGTTTTCAATATTGCTTTTTATTCATTATTATTTCTTTCTTTTTGTGTTTGCAAAGTTTTTTGTCTTGCATACAGGTTGAATGTCCAGCTGGTGCAGCCTATCATTGATTCTATCATGGATTTATTGAGTATGTGAATGAATCTCAGGGTTGTATATGTTGACATTTATGTCACTTTCAGTCAGTAAGACAAAAGAGCTGATTGTGGAATTCAAGAGGGTAAGATGAGGGAACATGAATCAATCCTCATAGAGGGATCAGAAGTGGAGAGAGTAAGCAATTTCAAGTTCCTGGGTGTCAAGATCTCTGAGGATCTAACCTGGTCTCAAGATATCAATGCAGCTGTAAAGAAGGCAAGACAGCAGGTAAATTTCATTAGGAGTTTGAAGAGATTTGGTTTGTCACCTAAAACACTCAAACTTCTGTAGATGTATTGTGGAGAGCATTCTGACAGGCTGCATTACTGTCTGGTATGGGGTGGGGGAGAGCTACTGTACAAGACCGAAAGAAGCTACAGGAAGTTGTGAAATTAGTCGGCTCCATCTTGGGTACTAGCCTCAATAGTATGCATGACATCTTCAAGGAGTGGTGCGTCAGAAAAACAGCATCCATTATCAAGGACCCATCACTCAGGATATGCCTTCTTTTCATTAGGTACCGAAGCCTGAAGGCACACATTCAGCAAATCGGGAACAGTCTCTTCCCTTCTGCCATCCAATTCCTAAAAGGGACATTGGACCCTTAAACACTACCTCTTCTTTATATCGTTTCTGTTTTGCACTATTTTTAATCTAACTGTTTAATATACTTACTGTAATCGATTTATTTTTTTCTCTTTCTATATTATCACGTATTTCATGGTACTGCTGCTAAGTTAACAAATTTCAAGACACGTGCCGGTGATAATAAACCTTATTCTAATTCTTTGATGATAAATTTACTTTTAAATTTACCATTTTAAGGGCGAATAAATGCTGAATATAGTGCAAAGCTGCAAACAAATCCAGTAAATAATATTTACTGCAGTGAACTACATACAGTCAGAGTCGGTATTTCTGTGAATGTGAAAATGATTTCAAACTAATTGTGTTGACAGAGAATGAGTTCCCTGAGTGAGTGTGTTCTGCATTCTCTCAATCGCTGGGAAAGCAATGCCCTTCTGATACGTTGTCAATGTTGATACAATTAACAAAAGTAGTAATTATTTTTAAAGGATTGGGAAATGTTGATGCTCGAAGGGAACCTGCTATACTTGTAAATTCAGAAGTGTGATGGCTGGGTCAATTGGTAAGGCAAATAGTATTTGCTCTTCTTTGTTGCTGGAGAATTTGAGTATAAAAGTAATGACATTGTACAAAATAGGGCATTGGTGAAATTACATCTGGCATATTGTGTACAGCTTAGATCTCCTTAGCTTAAAAAAAAGAGAGATACCTGCTATAGAGTGCACCGAAGGTTAAATAGTCTTGGGTTGAAAGCAATGACATGTAGAGGCATTGAGCATATATACAGTGAAGTTTAGAAGGTGATCTTGTTGAAATTTCAAAGATCCTGAGGGAATTTGATCGATGTTGAGTAGATATTTCTCTTTGGGAGACATTTAGAATCAGGAGGCATAGGTTTAGAATATGTGCTTGCTTATAATTCCTTAAATAGTGGGATAATATTTGTTATCTACCGGCCTGTGGGAAGTGGAATAGAAACAGGTCTTTGGGCCTATAAAGTCCATGCCTGTCATGAAGTACTTATCAACACTAATTCCTTTTACAAGCACTTGGTCCCTGCTCATTAGGTAGTTGTGAGAGTACCCACCTTCATCAGCCACTCAGGATTTCAATCACCCTCTGGTGAATAAGTTCTTTCTCTGATCCCTATAAACCTGCTATAGACCTCTCCCCTTCAATTTTAAATTTTTTACCTCGATGATGGGGAAAAGTTTCCTATCTTCTCTATCTGTACCCTTCATAGTGTTGTGTGCCTCTGTCAGGCACTTTTTCAGCCTCATCCACCCCAAGATAAAAACAGCCTATCCAGTCTGTCCTTAACTGAAATGCTCCATCCCTGGCAACATCTTGGTAAATCTACTTTGCACCTTTTCCAATACAATCACATCCTTTCTCTAATGTGGTGAAAGAGAACTGTACACTTTACTCCAGATATAGCTGACCAAATGTTTTATAAGCTAATATTATAGCCTTTCTGCTCCAGCTAATGAGGAAACATAGGAAGCATGGTTAGTCAGCTTGTAGGTGATATAAAAATTGATAGTATTGTTGATAGTAAAGTAACTATTTTGCTATTTTCATTAAGTTCTTTCAAGATCTTTAGCTGTCCACTATTTATGGGAGATGTTTAATGTCTTTTGTGAAGTGAGACAAAATATTTTGTTACTTTCTCTTCCATCTCCATATTAATTATATTTTATCCTATCTATGTAATAAACCAAAATTATTTTAAGCTGCTCTTTTCTTTTATGCCCATCTATGGAAGTGTTTACAATCCACTTGCAACTTGCACTCTAGTCAATTCTCAAATTGGAACATAGAACATTACAGCACAGTACAGGCTTTTCAGTTCATGATGTTGTACCAACCTTTTAACCTACTCCAGTATTAATCTAACCCTTCCCTCCTTCATAGCCATCCAAATTTCTATCATCCATGTGCTAATCTAAGAGTTTCTTAGATGTTCCTAATGTATCTGACACTACCACTATCCCTGGTATTCTGATATCTGCACTGTTCCTTTGCAGTCCTGCTGAAGGGTCTTGGTCTAAACAGTGACTATTTATATCCCTCCATTCATGCTGCCTGACCTGCTGATCTCCTCCGCATTTTGAGTCTGTTGCTCAAGATTTCTAGCATAAGACCATAACATATACGAGCAGAATTAGGCCATTTGGTTTATCGAATTTGCTCTGCCATTTTGTCATGGTT
Organism: Mobula birostris; assembly: GCF_030028105.1. Lineage (NCBI taxonomy): Eukaryota > Metazoa > Chordata > Chondrichthyes > Myliobatiformes > Myliobatidae > Mobula > Mobula birostris. The sequence continues at coordinate 53,437,575 of NC_092379.1, forward strand.
GATCTATTTTCCCTCTCAACCCCAATCTGCTGCCTTCACCTGTATCTCTTAATGCCATGACTAATGAAGAATCTATCAACATCTTCCTTAAATATACCTATTGACATCATCTCCACAGCTGCTTGTGGCAATGAATTCCACAGATTCACCATTCTCTGGCTAAAGGGATTCCTTCTCATCTCCGCTCTAAAAGGATATCTGTCTATTCTGAGGCTGTGTCCTGAGATCTTAGAGTTCCCCATAATGGAAAACATCCTCTCCACATACACTCTATTGAAGCCTTTCAACATTTGATAGGTTTTAATGAGGTCACCCCTTATTCTTCTGAAGTCCATTGGGTATTGAATCGAATTGACTTTATTACTTGCATACGTGAGGAGTAAAGATCTTTACATTACGTCTCTGTCTAAATGTGTAATTTATAGTAATTTTTAATAAATAGTATGTACAGTAAGATATACGACAGAACAGTAAATATAACATAGGAATACAATTGTATCAATGTGAATTAATCAGTCTGATGGCCTCGTGGAAGAAGCTGTCCCGGAGCCTGTTGGTACTGTTATGTACCCCGTAACTGGGTTGCCAAACCAGCAGAAATGGACCACGTGTTGGAGTCTGGTTTCGCAGAAACTGATAAAGTTTTATTAAGGAAATAAGTAACACAGTACTCTAATCGTAAGGATATAAATGCAACAGGTTAGCAATGATAAAACACACATATACACAGAACTAGGGTAATAGGAATCAACCAAGCTCTATCGCAGTCTAGGGGTAAAATGATCAGTCTCAAGTGACGCAGAGTTCAGTTCAGCTTAGTACAGTTCGCAGTAATCGCTGTTGTGCCATTGGAGAGAGAGAGAGAATGCAAATTTTGATTCAAACAGACCTTTGATGTTCTTCGCAGTTAGCTTTCGGGTGAACCCTTTTATGTCTTCTGTGGTCACCGACTGTGACCCCTCCGTTCTGGATACGACTGTTCTTCCGTGGTGAACCCGGCACCCAGGCAAGGGCGGACACACACACCAAGTTCCTGCCGATCGTCCCTTTTCACCCTGTCAGTCTATGGTCGGTTCCGCCAAACCAGACCTCCAACTCCCACCAACTTGTGGGGGCACACCACTCTTCCAGGGTCTCGTTATCTCGTGATCTCGTGGTGTGTGTCGTGCCTTAGCGAACCTGTTCTTTTTATCCCCCTGCTAGGGTGTCGCCTGTCCACCAAACTTCAAACAGTTCAGGTTCAAAGCAATCGGTCTGTCAATATCTGAAATGTGTTTCTTTCTCGTTAATCTCTCTCTTCTCACTTATTAGCATTTTTAATGTTTCTCCATTGTCTCACTTATCTCTCTCTCATTAGCTTCAATCTTCTGATAACTTGGTTTTTCGTCACAGTACTGATTCCTGGATGGTGGCAGCTGGAACAGTTTGTGTTTGGGGTAACTTGGGTCCCCAATGATCCTTCGGGCCCTTTTTACACACCTGAATGTCCTGAATAGTGGGAAGTTCACATCTACAGATGTGCTGAGCTGTCTGCAGCATTCTCTGCAGAGTCCTATGATTGAGGGAAGTTCAGTTTCCATACCAGCCAGTGATGCGGCCAGTCAGGATGCTCTCAGTTGTGCCCCTGTAGAAAGTCCTTAGGATTTGGGGGCCCATACCAAACTTCTTCAACAGTCTGAGGTGAAAAAGGCACTGTTGTGCTTTTTTTCACCACACAGCCGGTATGTACAGACTACATGAGACCCTCGGTGATGTGTATCCCAAAGAACTTAAAGCTGTTCACCCTCTCAACCCCAGATCCATTGATGTCAATAGAGCTTAGCCCGTCTCCATTCCCCCTGCAGTCCACAACCAGCTCCTTTGTTTTTGCGACATTGAGGGAGAGGTTGTTTTCTTGACACCACTGTGTCAGGGTGATGACTTCTTCTTCTCTGTAGGCTGCCTCATTATTGTTTGAGATAAGGCCAATCAGTGTAGTGTCGTCAGTGAATTTAATTAGCAGGTTGGAGCTGTGAGTGGCAATACAGTCATGAGTATACAGAGAGTAAAGGAGGGGGCTTAGTACACAGCCCTGAGAGGCACCTGTGTTGAGGGTTAGAGGGGCCGAGGTGAGGGAGCCTATTCTTACCACCTGCTGGCAATCTGACAAGAAGTGCAGGATCCAGCTGCATAAGGCAGGGTGAAATCCGAGGACTCTGAGCTTCTTGTTGAGCCTGGAGGGAATTATGATGTTGAAAGCTGAACTGTTGTCCAAGAGCAGCATTTTCACATAAGCACCCTCCTTCTCCAGATGTGTAAGGACAGTGTGTAGAGCTGTGGCTATTGCGTCATCTGTTGATCGGTTGTGTCGGTAGGTGAATTGTAGGAGGGTCCAGTGTGGGAGGCATCATGCTGTAGGTGTAGTCCTTGACCAGCTTCTCAAAGCATTTGTTTATTATTGAGGTGAATATGATAGTATGCCAGTTGTTCAGACATGTTATCTTGGTCTTTTTAGGTGAAGGGACAATGGTGGATGTTTTGAAGCAGGTGGGCACACCACGCCTGAAGAGGGAGAGATTAAAAATTTCTGTAAACACACCTACTCATTGGAAACACCTACATACTTCAGTCTCAAAGGTGACCAAGGTGCAGGTCTCTTCAGCTGCTTTCTTTGGGGTCTCAGTGTTGCCAATATTGAACCAAGTGTAAAAAAGATTTAGCTCATCTGAGAGAGAGGCAGTGATGTTGGAAACACCACTGTGTTTAGCTTTGAAGTCTGCGATGGTGTGCAGACCTTGCCATAAACTGTGTGCGTTGTTGGTGGAAAGTTGGATCTGGATCTTTTCCCTGTATTGTCGCCCAGAGATGTCAAACACTCCACCTTTCAATCCCAGAATCATTTTCGTGAACCTCCATTGAACCCTGTCCAATGTCACTGCCCCTTTTCTTAGATAAGGGGCCCAAAATTGCTCAGAATACTCTGAGGCCTCATCAGAGCTTTATAAAGGCTCAACATTACAACCTTGCTCTGTATTCCCGTCATCTTGAAATGATTGCTAACATCACATTTGCCTTTCCTCACCAACAACTCAACCTGCAAATGAACATTTAGGGAAAACTCCACGAGGACTCCCAAGTCCCTTAGCACTTCAGAAATTTTAATTTCTGTTTAGCAAATAGTCTACACTTTTATGTCTTATATAAAACTGCATAATCATACACTTCCCTACATTGTATTCCATCTGCCATTTCTTTGTCCATTCTCCTAATCTGTCTAAATTTTTCTGTAGCCCATCTGATTCCTCAAAACTACCTTCTCCTCCACCTATCTTTACCTTTTGTTGTTTTTTTTTAAACTTCTCAGTTTTCTGTATCTGCAGAATCTCTCGTGACTCTGATTTGTTGTTAATGTATTTCTCTGGCATTACAATAGCAGACCTGCGAAGTAGTGACAGGCGCTGCTCAATGCAACTTTGCAGAAGGTCGATTGCCCAGATTCCCAGAGCCTGACGTCAGACGTGACGTCACCGATAGTGGGCGGAGGTTTGGAGCCGAGTGCCGGAGTGCCGGGGTGCCGGGCCGCCGGGCCGCCGGGCCGCGATGCTGGGATGCCGGGGAGCGGTTCCTGACGGGGGAAAGAGTCGGTACGAGCGCCTCAAGCGTCGCGGTGAGGATAAACCCTCCCCAGCCCCGTCCCTGACCAACCTCCCCGAGCTGCCGCCGGCCTAAAATGTACACGGCAGCGCTTATGTATCGGTGGTGGGGAGCGGTCACTCGCGCCCGTGTAATTGTGATCGACGAGGCAGCCATTGATTCCACAGTAACACACACAGAATCCCAAAGGTACAGTACTCAGTAGGCCAGAAAAGGGTAAACGGTCGACGTTTCGTGCCAAGACCCTTCATCAGGACTGGGAAGAAAAGAGATGATGTCAGCTTAAGATCGGGGGTGGGGGGGGGGGGGGTTGGAGGGGAAGAAATACAAGGTATTAGGTTATAGGTGAAACCGGGAGGGGTGAAGTAAAGAGCCAGAAAGTCGATTGGTGTACGAGATAAAGGTCTGGAGAAGGGGGAATCTGATAGAGGACAGAAAGCAGGCATCCCACCCTGCAAAAGCTCATTTCAGGGAGGTAGCACCATCAATTTGCGGGAGACTTCCGGGAGAGGTGGGATGTCTGCAATAGAGTAGCTCCTTAGCGGCCGGCCAGCTAGTTTAAATAACGTTAGCTATGCTAATGAACGAATGACACCTGTGAAGCTCACCTCAACACATCTTTTACAGTCTTAACCCACCATGGGCAAGAGAAAAGTCACTGTTGCAAACAGTGCAGTGAACAACACTGTCATTATTTTGACCCCTATGAGGCAGGGGTACACTTTAGTGTAGTCTGGGGTGACGTACGTTTTATATATTTTTTTGGAACACTCTGCCATGGCGCACACTCTCTCTCTCTCTCTCTCTCTCTCTCTCTCTCTCTCACGTCACTCGTGCGCTCTCAAGCGCTCTCGCTTGCTTTCTCTCTCGCTCGCTCTCGCTTGCTTTCGCTCTCTCGCCTGCGCTCTCTCTCTCGTCTCTTTCACGCTCTCTCTTGCTTTCTCTCGCTTGCTCTTAAAAAAAATTGATTTCCGTGATATTGTATATCATTTGTGGGCATCAGAGAGCCACTATTCATATGCCGGAGGCTCCCGGAACTTCTGGGAGAGGTGGGATGTCTGCAGAAAGCCATGGAAGAAAGGGAAGGGGGAGGAGCACGGGAGGGGGGTGAAGGGTAGATAAGGAAATGAGGTGTGAGAGAGGACAATGGGAATGAGGCAATTACCGGAAGTTTGAAAAATCGATGTACATGCCATCAGGTTGGAGGCTACCCAGATGGAATATAGGGCGCTGCTACTCCAACCTGAGTATGGCCTCATCATTAGAGGAGGCCATGGACTGACATATGAGATTGGGAAGTAGAATTGAAAAGGCTGGCCACCGGGAGATCCAGCTTTTTCTTGTTGACAGAGAATAGGTGATCAGCGAAGCGGTTTCCCAATCTACAATTCTACTTCCCATTTCCATTTCAATATGTTAGTCCATGGCCACCTCTACTGCTGCAATGAGGCCACAGTCAGGTTGGAGTATCAGCGCCTTGTCGGGGTCGTCTCCAACCTCACGGCATGAACATTAATTTCTCCAACATCCGGTAATTCTCTCTCCCCCCACCGCTTCACCATTTCCCTCTCTCACCTTATCTCCATACCTACCCATCACCACCTGCTGGTGCTCTGCCACCTTCTTTCTTTCATGGCCTTCTGTCCTCTCCTATCAGATTCCCCTTTATCTCTTTCACCAATCAACTTCCCAGCTCCTAACTTCACCCCTCACCCTCTCACAGTTTCACCTACTACCTTGTACCTCTTTCTCTGCCCCCCCTCACCTTCTTACTCTGACCTCATCCCTGTTTTCCAGTCCTTATGAGGGGTCTTGGCCCGAAACATCAACTGTTTGCTCTTTTCCGTAGATGCTGCCTGGCCTGCTGAGTTCCTCCAGCGTTTTGTGTGTATTACTTTGATTTCCAGCATCTGCAGATTTTCTCTTGTTTATCGATTCCACAACACCTGGTGCACCGGCAGATGAACTGAGAGCCGGTGGTGTGGCTTCCAAAGCCTGCCAAGTTCTCCAGTCCTAAATGTGGGCATGCAGTGGAATTCAGACTGGATAAATAGGAACTGAGTTACACTCCAGTAAATAAAACTAATCTCTGATCTCACTGCTGATTATAACAGATGATGCAAGAACAATTGCCTTTTTAACTTTGGTAGGTGAGGACAATAAAACTTTGTGAAGAATTAAACAATGTAGTTTTAGTGTAAGTGCAGTAGTTGGCATGTATTTGGCAAAAAGTTCATTTTCTGTGTATCACTATGATTCCAACATAGAGTTATGATAAGAAAATGGTGATTGACCGTTTTTTTAGTTTGTTGGTGCTGTGACTGGAAAAGGATGGATATAGTATGTTTGAACTTTCAGAAGGACTTTGAAAGGTGTCACACAATGTTATGGAATAAAATTAGGATGGCACAGTAGTGCATCATCGTAACGCCATCACGACACCAGTGATCAGGGTTCAATTCCTGTCACTGTAAGGAGTTTATGTGTTCTCCGTGACTGTGTGGGTTTCCTCTGGTGCAGTTTTTTTAAGTTGATTGATCATGGGTGTAATTGGGCTTTAAGGGCTGTACCTCCTGTTACTGTATGGTATCTCCAAAAAAAGTGAAAATGAGGGGTTGGCGGTACAGTATCCTTAAGGTGGTTAAAGGCTAGAAATCCCATTATGATAGTAACCTCCCTGTTTGCTGGAGAGATTGTGGAAATCAAAATGCAAACCATTATATTTTCTGGGAATGCCCCGTTATCAAAGACTATTGGAGTGGGATACATAATGCCCTACAAGACATCTTTAAATGTGAAATACCCTTAGAAAGTAAGACCATATATTTTGGGTATATACCTCAAAAATGGTTGAAAGGAGATAAATATTTAATGAATATACTGCTGATGGCTGGTAAAAAGACCCTTACCAGGAAATGGTTATCACAGGAGAGCCCAACTTTAAGTGTATGGATGGAAGTTACAATGGACATTTACAAAATGGAGAAGATAACAGCATCTGTTAATCGTCAGTTGGAGCAATTTGATTCATACTGGAAAAAATGGTTTAACTACATAACACCTCATAGGCCTGATTTTATTCTCACAAGTCAATGAATATGTTGTAAAAAAAATCACTCCCTACTCTGTACATAGTTTTCTTCTTTCGATTGTTCTTTCTTTCCTCTCCTTTCTATAAGTGTATCAGGTAAATATTATGTGGAGATTTGTGACAAATATGATTCTATGATAAATATGTACAGTAGCTGAAGAATCTTATGGAATTGTTTGTTTGATGATGAACTTCAATAAAAAATATATTACAAAAAATGGTGGTTAAAGGCTGATTCCGCCTCTACCGCCCAACAGAAACGAGCCGCCCCTTTCTTGGTAAGATCAATCAGGGAGCAGCCAACATTTCTAATAAATCCCCTATAAAAGTTCGCAAACCCCGAGAATCTCTGAACCTGCTTGACAGAGGTGTGAGCGGCCAGTCCCGAACGGCACAGGTTTTATCTAGATCCATGAACAGGTCTCCCTGGGAAATAACAAATCCTAAAACAGAGACTGTAGGAACATGTAAATTCTTTATCTTGACAAATGCATTATTCGCTAATAAACACCGAAGGACCTGCCGAACATGGGATACCTGTTCCTGGCAAGAACTTGAATTTAAAAAATCAAAATATCGTCCAAGTACACAGAGTCAAACTTGTTTAACGTCGCCCTCAGGACATCACTGATGAACGCCTGAGAAACTGCCGGGGCGTTATTAAGCCCAAAAGGGCATAATTAGGTATTCATAATGCCCGGTGGGGGTATAGAACGCTGCTTTCTATTTATCTCGCCGTGGAGTCAGAATTAAATTGATCCATTTAGTGAAAACTTTGGCCCCCTGCAATAAATCAAAGGCTGATTTCGTTTATGGCAAGGGGTAATGATTTAAACAGTAACCTTGTTAAGATTTAATAATCAATACACGGTCTCAAGCTGCCCGGCCTTCTTGGTTACGAAGAAAATCCCCCGCCCCTGTAGGAGAAGTGGAAGGTGCGATAAACCCCGCTGCTAACGCCTCCTTGAGGTAATCGTCCACAGCCCGTCTCTCAGGAGCAGCTAGAGAAAGAACAGTCTGCCTCGGGAAGGGCAGTAACGCAATGGCGGATCATAATTACCACGGGGTGACAGCGAGGTAGCCTTTTTTATTTTGCTAACAGCTCCTAGGAGATCTGAGTTTCAGGTCATCTCATTATGACCTAACTCAAGACGGTTTGATTGAGGTTCAGGGGTCTTCATTTTGGTCTCGGGGGGTCAGGACACATCCTCGCACTTCTGGGAACCCGGCGAGAAACACACATTCTGGCACGCAGGAGCCCAATGAATAATAACTCCCCGGGACCAATCAATCACAGGGACACCTTGGGTACCCAGGAATAAGAGGGATCTAACCAAGTGAAACTTTAATGTCTCACGGTGATTGCGTATCCTGAGGCCGAACCTCCGAAAATGTAGCAAACCGGCTCCGCACCATCCAAGGCACTGACGACGAGAATATGATCAAGCTCAGAGAGAGGGACCCCATTTGTCGTGCGACCCCACAGTTACCCGCTGAACCCGAGTCACCAAATGCTCGAATGTGAAACTCCACAGCTTCCCCGGGGAAGTACTAATGGGACACGCCCCAGGGACTGTCACTCTCCCCTGGAGTTTCCCGACCTCCTGGGTGAAATAGCCCGATAATGCCCCAGCCCCCACACAGCATAAGTAACGTCTCTCTTTAAATTTTCGGCCGCGACCAGTAACCGAGAGCCGTGTTCTGCGCAAATGCATTAGTTCCACGGCGTCAGGTGAGTAGGTCGGCGAAGGACCTGCAGGAGGAAATGGTGAGGTTGGAGGAGGGCGAGGGCAGGAAGGATAGAAGCCGGGGGATCTGCTGACGCCGCTCTGTCAGGTGCATGGCCAAATCGATCGGGTCCGGTGTAGGATTGCGAGCTGCCAGTTCATCTCTTAAATTATTGCTGAGCTCATTGTAGAACACGCCACCACAGCTTGGCTGTTCCACCCACTCCCTGGAGCCGAAGTTCTGAATTCACCACGCTTCTCGGCCGCTGTCTTACGCCAAGAAGACTTGCAGCCGACTGCTGCACACTGATGTGGTGATTTAGGGCGTCGATAAATGGACCAATAAAGGAGCATTCGGGTCCTCTCCCTCTCCCACACCTCGCTGTTGCCCATTCCAGAGCTTTAACGGAGAGGAGGGAAAGAATGCAAGCCAATTTACTTCGTTCGGTAGGAAACCTGTGCGGCAGGGCATCCAATCGAACCTTAGAGAACACTAGGTTATAAACCCGGGGCACAAAGGACTCCCGTCAAAGCCCTCTGGAGTAGGCAGACTTAGGGAGGTATCGACACTCTTTCCCCAGAGGTCGAGGCATACCTGACCCCTGAGCTTTTAGAATTTCCTCGATGGCCGATGGAGACATGGTCATTGTGTGCAGCTGCTCCTCGTGCCTACCGACCGCGGCACTCTGCTTTGCCAGATCAGATCGCACGTCGTATCCTGCTGAGTTCATTCTCCCGGTTCGGTCGTACTGTAAAGATAATTAGGATCGGTACGTCGCATCCGGAGTTTCTCCGGTTAGCGGACGATTTCCCTCCGCGCCTCTCTGTCGTAGAGGGGAACCGCGTACGAGGCAAGTGACAGCAGTGGTTTGCCATTGCCTTCTGCCGGGTGAGTTTCCAAAGAGATCACCAGCTCGTAACCCAGCATGGATGGAAAGCGTGCAGGGGAGCCGGCTGGATTCAAACTCGGGACCTTTCGTCCCGAAGTCTGGCACTGATGGTAACTAGCGAACTCAAATGCAACATTCAAGGAGACTTCGGCAACTCAAATAAAACTAAAGATTTATTGCAAAAACATAACTCGGAAAACTAACAAAAACTCAGGCAAACAATGAACAGAAATTTCTGAGAATACACAGGAGAGTTCGGTCTGAGTTCCACCCGAGAAAGAAGCACAGCGATCCAACAAAGAGGAGTTTGCATGCCCCCCTCCCTCCGAAATGTACCCTGAAGCACGTAGGAATTACAGACATTGACAATACCATGCTAATTAAATTAACTCAGATTGAATCCAAGTGATAAAAACGAAGAGTTAAACAAAGCCCATGATCACAAATGAGATACCCGGAGAACAAAGTGAAAAATCAGGGCTTAGTGCAAAGACAAACACTTAAACACTAAACAGTCCAAGGCATATCCACAAGTTCACATTGAGGAAATACAAACCATAGTAAGTGACAGAGAAAGAAAATCTAATTGTGACATTGGAACTCATTTCGTTGACTGCAATGTTGTCCTATCACCAACCTCTCCTTGCCAGCAGCCTTACTACACACTGCCTCTGCTTGTAAGCTAACTACCCCACCCTGTCACTCTGGTTCCCAACCCTTGCCAAATTATGTGAAACCTTTCTGAACAGCTCGAGCAAACCTGCCCGGAAGGACAGATTCCTGCTATTCACTATTACTAATCAAGACCCAACAAACTCTGCTTTAAATTTACCCAATTACTGGCAATAACTTCCAAAGATTCACCACCTTCTGGCTAAAGGAAATCCTCCCCATCTCTGTTCTAAAGGGACGCCCACCCATTCTGAAGCTGCACCTTCTAGTCCGACACTCCCCCATGACAGGAAATATCCTTTACACATTCACTCTGTATTCAGTAGGTTTCAATGAGATCCTTCCTCCCCCACCCCATTCTTTGAAAATGCGACAAATACAGGCCCAGAGGCATCAAATGCTCCTCAAACGTTGACGTATTCAGTCCTGGAATTATTCTCGTACACCTCTTCCGGACACTATCCAATGCCAGCATGTCTTTTCTTAGAGAAATGGCTCAGAATGGCTCTCAGTACTCCAAGTGCTGCCTAACCAACGCCTTACAAAGCCTCAGCATTACATCCTTCTTATATTCTTCCCTCTGGAAATAAATGCTAACATTCCTTCTTATATTCTTCCCTCTGGAAATAAATGCTAACATTCCATTTGCCTTCCTTATCAACCTGCAAGTGAACCTTCAGGGAATCATGCAGGACTGCCAAGTTCATTTACACCTCTGATTGCTGAATTTTCTCCCCGTTTAGAAATTAGTCTTCACACTTACTCCTTCTACCAATGAGCATGACCATACACTTCCCTACATTATATTCCATCTGCCACATCTTGGGCCATTCTCCTAACCTGTCCAAATCCTTCTGGTTTCTCAAAACTACCCGCTTCCTCGAAACGACCTGCCCCTCCACCCAACACCACACAGAGAGTGAGAGGTGAAAAGCAGGGATGGATTTGAAAGAAATCTTGTGGAACAGAAACATGGGCAGGGACCAGCTGGACTGTGTTGGGTCCTAACTGTACACTGGGTGTGTTGTAGATCAACTAAGTACCTGAGACAGTGTTTAAAATAGAATTCATTTATTTGTTTCAGATCCAGAATATTAAACTCCAATCCCATTAAATAAGAAACACTTCCCATCCCAATCACTGGGGCGCAGACATGGTTTGATGACAGCAAAATAATTAGTTTGACACCTACAATCGCTTTTGAACGTGTCTGTGGACTCAGAAACTGTGACAGTTAAATATCCAGCAGGCTGCTTATTTAAGCACTTTCCCGAGTGTGAACCTGGTAGTGCGTCACAAGGTTGGACGACTGAGTGAATCCCTTCCCACATTCAGAGCAGGTGAACGGTCTCTCCCCACTGTGAACTCGCTGATGTGTCATCAGCTGAGATGACTGAGAGAATCCCTTCCCACACGTGGAACAGATGAATGGCCTCTCCCTAGTGTGAACTCGCTGGTGTGCCAGTAGGTTAGATAACTGAGTGAATCCCTTCCCACATTCAGAGCACGTGAATGGTCTCTCCCCCGTGTGAATTCGCTGGTGTCTCAGAAGACAAGATGACAGAGTAAATCCCTTCCCACATTCAGAGCAGCTGAATGGCCTCTCCCCACTGTGACTTCGCTGGTGTGTCTGTAAGTCAGATGACTGAGTAAATCTCTTCCCACATTCAGAGCAGGTGAAAGGTCGCTCCCCAGTGTGAACTCGCTGGTGGATCTGCAGCTGAGCTGACCGAGTGAACCCTTTCTCACAAATGGAACAAGTGAACGGGTTCTCTCCAGTGTGACCTCGCTGGTGTCTTATCAGATGAGTTGACCGAGTGAATCCCTTCCCACACACAGAACAGACAAATGGGCTCTCTCTGGTATGAACTCGCTGGTGTGCCAGAAGGCTAGATGACCGAGTAAATCCCTTCCCACATTCAGAGCAGGTGAACGGTCTCTCCCCAGTGTGAACTCGCTGGTGTGCTATTAGGTTAACTGACTGAGTAAATCCCCTCCCACATTCAGAGCAGGTGAACGGTCTCTCCCCAGTGTGAACTCGTTGGTGTGCCAGCAGGTGTGATGACCGAGAAAATCCCTTCCCACATTCAGAGCAGGTGAATGGACTCTCCCCAGTGTGAACTCGTTCGTGTGCCAGTAGGTTAGATGACTGAGTGAATCCCCTCCCACATTCAGAGCAGGTGAACGGTCTCTCCCCAGTGTGAACTGGCTGGTGCCTCATCAGCTGAGTTGAAGTCGAGAATCCCCTCCCACACACCGAGCAGATGAACGGTCTCTCGCCAGAGTGAACTCGCTGGTGTGCCAGCAGGTTAGACGACTCAGTAAATCCCTTCCCACATTCAGAGCAGGTGAACGGTCTCTCCCCAGTGTGAACTCGCTGGTGTGCCAGTAGATGGGATGGCCGAGTGAATCCCTTCCCACATTCAGAGCAGGTGAACGGTCTCTCCCCAGTGTGAACTCGCTGGTGACTGATCAGCTGGGCACGCTGAGAGAATCCCTTCCCACACACGGAGCAGGTGAATGGCCCCTCCATGATCTGAACTCACTGGTGTACAAGGAAATATCTGGTCACTCCTTCAATTACTTGAAGATACAGGTAGGTTCATGCATATCTCACCCCGACACTGAATACGTGTTCGGATTCTCCTTGCTGTGGCTGTTGTTCTGTCTTCTCAAGCATCTCCTCCTCTACATTCAGAGACTGATTGTTTTCAAATGCTGGTGAGCTGACAAAGACAGCAGAACCGACGTGTTTTTGTTTTCAAGATCCCCATTCAGAAATTCCTTGCCGTTTCCAACCTGTAAGAAGATTTACAAAAGACATCAATGGGCGAAGGATAGCATTGTCAATCAAATAACTGAGCTCTAACATTATACTGCTGCAGCAAAGTTCAACCCAAGATGGAGGAACAAATCCTCATTGTCTAACTGGGCATGGTTTGGGAATTCCAACTGACAACTAAATTCTTCCTTCAGTTAGTCCTGACGAAGGGTCCTGGCCTGAAATGCCGACTGCACCTCTTCCTAGAGATGCTGCCCGGCCTGCTGCGTTCACCAGCAACTTTGATGTGTGTTGCTTGAATTTCCAGCATCTGCAGAATTCCTGTTGTTGACAACTAAATTATCTATCTTTCTGTCTGTATCCGAATGGACATTTCTGCCTGTTGTCAATCTGTGACTTGGCTCAGTTTGTCTCTCCCAGTCAGTATTATTTCAGGTTCTGGTCATGTCCCACAGAGCTACAAAGAGCACATGATATTACATGGCTGCTCTGGAGACTTTCTAAGTACTCAAACCCCCCCTCCCCCACCAGTGTGAGTGCTACAGGTCACTGGTTACCCCAGACAAAGGTGTCTGATATAGGTCTGTTCCCAGAGAGAATGGGACTAAACATGCTCTCACGGGTAGAAAGATCCAGAACCAGGAGAGGTAGAAAATTGGTGATTTGCTGAAGAACCAAAGTGAATGCAAGGGTTTTGTTTTCTATTCTATTCAGCACTAATTGACATTTTAATTGGATGAACGGAGCACCAGCAACACACAAAAAGCCAGAGGAATTCAGCAGGCCAGGCAGCATCTATGGAAAGGAATAACCAGTCAACATTTCAGGCCTAGACCCTTCATCAGGACTGGGAAAAAAGCTGAGGTCAGAGCAGGAAGGCCATTGGGGGGGGGGGGGTGGGAACGGCAGGATGGGAGGAAGGAGTACAAGGTGATAGGTGAAACCAGAACAAGAAAAGTGAGAAATCTGACAAGAGAGGACAGAAGACATGAAATAAAAGGAAGGGGGGGGTGAGCATCAGAGAGAGGTTATGGGCAAATAAGAAGGGAAAGTGTAAGAGAAAAACAAGAATGAAGAATGGTGAAATGGGGGTGGCGGGGGGAATGATTCCCGGAATTTCATGAAAGCAACGTTCATGCCCATACTCCTCCAACCTGAGTGTGGCCTCAACACGGCAGTAGAGGAGGCCATGGACTGACGTATGGGATTTGGAAGTAGAATTGGAAAGGCTGGCCACTGGGAGATCCAGCTTTTTCTTGCTGAGAGTGCACAGGTGCTTGGTCAAACGGTTTCCCAATCTACGTCAGGTCTCACCGACATACAGGAGGCCACACCAGGAGTACCAGACACAGTGCATGACCCCAACAGACCTTTCATTCACTGGTGAACCCTTGCATTCACTGGTGAAGTGTCACCTCACCTGGAAGGACTGTTTGGGGCCCTGTATGGTAGTGAGGGAGGTGTAGCATTTGATCCACTTGCAAGGATAAGTGCCAGGAGGGAGATCAGTGAAGAGGGACGATTGGAGAGGGAGTTGAGTAGGGAGCGATCCCTGCAGAAAGACTAAAGTGGGATGGGGGAGGTGGTGGTTAGGGAAAGATGTGCTTTGTGGTGTGATCCCATTGGGGATGTCGGAAGTTATGGAGAATTATGCACTGGGCGCGGAGGCTCAACTGAGAACATTATTTTCCAAGAAGTTCTATAACCGTGACTAACTCAATTTCTGTTCCGTTCCACATTCGATTCAGATAGCTGAAGCTCGGCTGTGTCTGGGAGATTCAACTGTTCCCATTCCCTCGGTCTGCGTTTCCAGACACACCACGTGAACTGAGGGGAAATCCTAGCCAGAAGTACCTGTCGCAGAGCTACGCAGGAGCCGAGAAATAGCGCTCAGCACCTGGGGCCCGGGTGCGAATCGTGGGAAAGAGAGTGAGGGAAACGAGCAGGACCGTTCCGGGGTTCAGAGCCACGGTGTGTCCGGCGACCGTAGCAACTGTCCCTCAGTCAGGCTGCGGACGCGGGTGCTGATGTAACCCCGTCCGAGCCCCGCTCCTACCTGCCGCGAAGTTCCAGAGCCTTTTGTCCACTGTGCGCATGCGTGATTTTGGCTACGGTCTGTGACCTCAGCCCATGCGCAGTGTGATCGGCGGGTCTCCGCCAGCGAATTCTGATGCGCTGAGCCTTCTGGGTATGCAAGGTGCCATTTATTGTGTAAAAAAAAGCGCTGATACCCTTCTCCCAGAAATTTCAAATCCAGTCAATGTTTTTATGTGAAGAGCTCAGCAGCTACTTTAACAAGCTCCCACAAACAATATACTCGATATCAACAGGTATTCCGTATTTTAAGGGACAAAGTCCACACACAAATCCAGGTATAAAACCAAAACACGAGATTCTGCAGATGCTGGAAATATAGAGCACAGCAGGCCAGTTAGCATCTACATAGAGGAATAAACAGTCGATGCTTCAGGCCGAAATCCTTCTCCAGTCCTGAAATATCATAGAACCATAGAACCATAGAACATTACAGCACAGAAACAGGCATTTTGGCCCTTCTTGGCTGTGCTGAACCATATTTCTGCCTCGTCCCACTAATCTGCACCTGGACGATATCGCTCCATACACCTCTCATCCATGTACCTGTCCAAGTTTTTCTTAAATGTTAAAAGTGAGCCCACATTTACCACTTCACCTGGCAGCTCATTCCATACTCCCACCACTCTCTGTGTGAAGAAGCCCCCACATGTTCTTTTTAAACTTTCCCCCCTTCACCCTTTTCGCTCCACTGATGCTGCCTCGCTGCTGAGTTCATCCAGCATTTTGTAGGAATAAACTTTTTTTTGTTCCAGTCAATCAGTTTCCCAATGTTGCCGATCTTTCATTTGCAACGACATCCTCCTGGTCTTATTCTCTCCTCCTCTCCGTAGCCCCAAGCCCTGCCTTGCGCTGGCCCCTGTTTGCTTCCTGATCCTGCTCCGTTGAAGATTTACCGACCGTTTCTTCTCATACTGTGGAGGGGACCGGTGTATTGCAGCCACCCAGCTGTGTGAGACAGAGGCCATTGAAATCAGTGAAATTATCCCATATCGTTGAAAAGAGCGCGGAACCACTCATTTTACTTTGGGATACAACACAGTAACACAGTCCCATCCAATGAGCCTCCACAACCCAATTGCATTCGCGTAACCTACTATTAACCTACTTTACTGCTCCTCTTTGGGATGTGGGAGGAAATCGGGACACATGGAGGCAACCCACGAGGAGAACGGACAAACAGTGGTGCGGATTGAATCTAGGTCACTGCGCTGTAAAGTGTTACACTAACCGCTATGCACTAATGCCCACAGGGGAATGAATATCGGGGTAAAATTTAGCGACACGTGTGTGTGTGAATAATCAATTTATTTTGAATTATGAATTTTCAGATCATCCCTTATGACAGACTACGTTTTACTTCATCGGACAATTTTGTCCAGGTCAGAAAATACACTAACACAATCGACATGATTCAGGACCATAAAGCATAGGAACAGAAATAGACCAATCGGCCCATTGAGTTTTCTCCACCATTCGATTATCACTGATTTATCTATCTTTCCTCTTGATCCTGTTTTCCTGCAATCTCCCTGAAACTTTTGACGCCCTTACTAATCAAGCACGTGTCAACCTCCGTGTTAAATACATCGAATAACTTAGTTTTCACTCTGACTTTTGAATTTTCAGATGTATGGGTGAGGCGGTGTTGGAGGTGAGGGAAAAGGGCGCACCGGAGTAGAGAGAGAGGCGTCCCAGATAGATGATGGGAGTGGAGGGAACACCCTTCTGACATAGTGTGATGGGGTGTTAATTCCCAGGATGGCGGGACTGTCATATGTTGAAAGATTGGAGCGACTGGGGTTGTATACTCCGGAATTTAGAAGGATGAGAGGGGATCTGATTGAAATATATAAGATTATTAAGGGATTGGACACGCTAGAGGCAGGAAACATGTTCCCAATGTTGGGGGAGTCCAGAACCAGAGGCCACAGTTTAAGAATAAGGGGTAGACAATTTAGAACGTAGTTGAGGAAAAAATTTTCACACAGAGGGTTGTGGTTCTGTGGAATGCTCTGTCTCAGAAGGCAGTGGAGGCCAATTCTCTGGATTCTTTCAAAAAAGAGTTAGATAGAGCTCATAAAGATAGCGGAGTCAAGGGATATAGGGAGAAGGCAGGAACAGGGTACTGATTGTGGATGATCAGCCATGATCACAGTGAATGGCGGTGCTGGCTCGAAGGACTGAATGGCCGACTCCTGCACCTATTGTCTATTGTCTATTGTGTGAGGCGGATGAGGGTGTCAGATACAGGGAGACGAAGAGAGGCTAAGGGGGGGGAGAGGACATTACAGAGTCAGGATTGGGGATGGCACAACAGAGGATGGAAGGGGAAGAGGCAGGAAGACAGGTGGGGGCGACGCTGAGATGGGTAATGGGGATAAGGGGTTACCCTGAGACGGGGGTAGGAGGCAGAGGTCGACCCAGAGAAATGTTAGCGTTAAGAGGAAAATGGTTAGAAGGCGGCCCGCAGATAGGTGAAGGAGAAGACGATGGAGAGATGGAAGGTGCGAAGGGCAGAAAAGGAATAAAGGACGGGCAAGTTGGGGTGTCCCAGAGAAAGCTGGAGAAGGAGTGACCCAAGTACTGAGTGAGAAGAATGCAGGCATCCCAGAGAAGAGGGCGATCCAAGAGCAGGTGGGTGGGTTAACACAGAGGCAGGTAGCAGGGGGCAACATAAAGACCGGGAAGGGTGCGGTTAGTGGTTGGAAGGGGGACATTCTAGAGTGGGGTGTGGTGAAGAGGGAGACCCAGTATCCTGGGGAATGAAGCGACGCGTGGATATCTAGTGGGGGTGGTTGAGAGGGCAGGGGCAACGTTGGGTGAAGGGGAGACACAAGAGCAGGGGTAACCCAGAGTTCTGCTGAAGAAGAAAGGAAGGAACCAAATAGACGGAGGCCTTCCAAAGATAGGTGGGTGGGGTAACCGAGGGATCGGGGTGGGGTGTTTAATGGGAAAACCAGATTCGTGGAGAGATGAAGGGAAGGGGCTATGGCGACAGAAGACTATGAGGAGGACGAGTGGGGAAGCAGGGGGAGGGAGTACTGCAGAGGACTAGAGACAAGGCGGGAGGAGGTGTTCGACCCATAGACGAGGGGCGTCCCAGATTGGGGGTGGAGGATGATGGGGAAAGGTCATCCCAAAAAACGGTGCGGGAGAGGGAAAATGGGGCATCCCATAGATGGAGTAAAGGGAAATGAGGGAATCTGAGATTCGCAGGTGGAGGGTTCCAAGAGTTCTGGGGTGGGTCAGGGGACATCTTACAGATGGACAGAGTAGAATTTCCGAGATATGGGAAGGGGTGAAGTGAGTGTGTTCATCCATCATCGACGTCGATGAGGACCCCGTCACCACTATGATGGTGTCGAGACTAGCGCGTGATTTGGATTTAAGTGAGGGAGAGTTGTACAGCATCAGCCTCACTCTCTCTTCCCAATTCCCATCTGGATCCAGTGGCAAGACAGAGTCGAGAGGGTTGGAGATGGGACTAGGCGCAGTGGATGACCAGGACGTCTTCTGTGTCTTGTCCTGCTCTACACATTCCACGACGCTTGTAGAAACCACCTTCTTGACCATTGGACATTCCATTGGTCTCGTCCGCTCAATCCGCCGGAGTCTGTCTTCACATGCTGGTGTAGACAACTCCCTCACCTGGTTTAGCCGGTTTGTTGAAGCCGTTGCCCGGGGTGTGGCCGCTGTCGCATGCAAACAGCTATGGCGAGCCACAGGTGAGAGCTGAGTGGCAGGTTGGGGACCAAAGGTGGACTAACCGCCCTGAAAAGGACGTGACATGTTCCCCCACCAGAGGTGCTACCCCTCCCTGGCACCCCATACACCCCGAAGGGAGTGTACCAGAGACGGAAAGAGGTGAAGGAGCGAACAAGAGATGGAAGAGGCAGGGGCATCCAAGAGACGTGGAGGAACTGGATAACCCTGGGAATTGGGAGAGAAAGATGTGGGGGGCCATTTAAGTGTGGGAGAGGGAAAAACCAGAGAGTCAGGTAGGAAGGAGGGTGGTGAATGTGGCAGTAGGGTCTGGGGATGGGGTAAGGGACATCCAAAAGACAGGGGTAGTGAGCAGCAGTTCAGAGACGGGGGTGGGGGGTGAGGATGGGAGCAAAGTGGCAACGCAGAGACGGGGAAGAGCACAGGGGGAAGAAGGACGACCTATACATCCACAGGTGGATGTGTGGGGCATAGTGGAGGCAACACAGGGTCAGTTGGAGGGAATAGTCATTTATACAGTGCAGGGTGAATGGGGTCGTCCCAGAGACACTGGCGGTTTGGGGTAAGGGGAGGTGATCAAGAGACCTTGATGGACGAGAGCAAGGGGTGGTAGAGACCGACTGAGGAGGAAGGCAAGAGAAAGGGTAAGCAGTGGGTGGAGGAGAGGGTGAGGGGTGGGTGGAGGGCCAACACAGAAACTGGTGTTGGGGTGGGATGAGGACGACCCACTGGTAGGTAAGGGGGCGAGTGAGCGGTCAAGAGACTGGGGAGAGGAAGGAATGGGTCTTACTGGGATCGGGGCAGAAGGGAGAGGGTTGAGGATGGATATTGAGGGTGGAGGGACGACCTGTAGGTGCAGAATCTGAGTGGCAAAGGGGAAACCCAGAGGGGACAGTGCAAAGATATGATACATTGAGTGAGAAGTAATCCAGGGAAGGGGGCAATGGGGGGGGGGGTGGGCACTGACATGGTGGAGGGGGGAGCGTGGGTGAAAGAGATGAGAGGGACAAGAGAGGGAAGCAGGCGTTCTGAGATGGCCTGAGGGTGTAGGGGGCGACAGAGAGAGCAGGCTATGTAGGAAGAGTTTGGGGTAAGGGAAATTAGGTCGACCTGGAGAAGGGGCTGTGGAGAAACTGTGATGAGGGAGAAATGGAAAACGGGCGACCCAGGGAGGGGGTGAGAGAGAGCAAGGGCTGCCAAGGGACGGAGAGGGGAAATGGAGCATAAGGAATACAGGCTTGAGTGGGACCCAGAGTCGGGGGATGATGCTGGAGGTGTGGCCCAGATATCCAGGACTGAAAGGGCAAGGGGAACCCTATGATGAGGGTCTGATGTGTGCATAGACACGGAGAGGAGTAATCCAGAGAAGTAACATTGAAACAGCAGAGCTGAGGGGCGGGAAAGAAGGAGGGGGGAAGGTATGGGTGAAACGGAAGGAGGGGTGAAAGAGGTTCAGCAGAGAGGGGCGGAGTGCGCAAGTTGGCGACCTGGAGATGGAGAAGGACGAAGGAAATGGTTAGGGTAGGGGGAGGGAGAAACAGGAGATGAAGAGACCGCTGGAGCAACGGGAATTGGGGGTCCATCCAGAAACGGGAGCAACTGAAGGCACGACCCAAAATGTGTGCCACGGGGTGACCCAGAGGTTGGGTGGGGCAAGGGGACAACGGAGAGGGGGGGGTTGTCAGTGTGAGGATGGTAGGGCCAAGGGGTAACAGGGATTCAGTGCTGAGTGGGAAGGATTGACCCAGAAATGAGGGGTGGGGTGGGGTAAGGGAGAAGCGGGTAATCTGGGGAATGAGAAGGGATGATAAAGATGCAGTGAGGAGGGGGGTGGAAAGGGAAGAGGCTTGAGTGGGAGCGACAAGACAGAAATGGGGTTGAGGTTCAAATTTCAATGTAAATTTTATTATCAAAGTACATATTGGTCACCATATTCTACCCTGAGATTCATTTCCTTGCGGGCATTCATTGTAAATACAAAAAAACACAACAAAATTAATGAAAACCGCACGCAACAAAGACAAACAGCCAATGTGCAAAAAGAAATAAAAGAACAAAAAGGTCATAAATATTGAAAACTTGAGTCGTAGAGACCTTGAGAGTATGTGGTATCAGTTCAGTGCTGGAGTAAACGAAGTTATCACCTCTGGTTCAGAAGTCTGATGGTCATAACAGCTCCTGAACCTGCACGACCTAAGGTACGAGGGAGCGACTTATAGATATGTGTAAGGTGGGAAGAAAGTGGCCAAGAGATTAGGGAGTGGGGGTACTGGAACTGGGGTGGGGTGTTGGGTGTTGAGAGTGGAGGGGCGAGCCAGAAATATGGAGTTGAGGGGCAATGGAAAAACAAGGGACGGAGTGGGGTGGGGTGGGGAGAGCGCTAACACAGAGAATGGGGCGATGGGATGATGCTGACACCAGGGCGGGTCAGGGACAGGAGACGGGGAAGTGGGCGTCCCGCAGACAGGAAAGGTATAAGGGTCGACAGGGACATCAAGGAGGGGAAACGGAAACCTTTCCGAGTTTACCCTCTTCCTGCCCATCCGTGGGGTCCCTGATCTTGGAAGTCAAACCGGCCCTCTCCAGGATCTAATCGATCTTCCTTTTCGGAGTATATGACTAAAAAGACACCAAATGTCAATAATTACAATTAAGGATGCATTTCCAGGCGATGTGTTGTAGCTCCCTGATGGAGGAGGTGCTGGACCCCCCACTGTGGTTCATGGTGACACCATCATCTGCAGAGAGCGTTGGCTGCTCCAGGAACTCAAACTCACAGCTGATAAACTGGAAAGCGAGCTTCAAATATTGCGATGAATTAGGGATGGGGAGTGCAGTCACGCCCATCAGATTAACTACTTCGAATTCTGTCTGTGGCCGGGGACAAGACGATGTGACTGATGTGAGGCAGGTAAGGGGAAACAAGAGGTAGTTATGGAGTATTCTTAGCCCTTGGGTTTACTCAACAGGTCTCAGATTCCTGCCCCCTCTGATGATCAGAGGGTGGACTGTAGCAAGGATGACAAACGAAACCCAGGCACTGTGGTTCAGGGGGAGAAGAGAAATGTAAATAATTGGAGATAGTATAGTGAGGGTAATCGACACAAATCTCTGTTGCAAAGTCCCGAGGTCCATTTGCCTGGCGCTCTGGTCGGGACATCTCATCCGACCTGCAGGAATTTTGTGATCCAAGTATCGTTGCTAATGAGGGCACAGATGACATAAGAAAAACAAGGAAAGAAGTTCTGCGGAGGAAATTTCAGCTGCTTGAGAATTAAAACGCAGAACCAAAAGAGCTAATAATCTCTGAATCGTTACTTGAGCCACCTACAACCGGACACAGAGCTAGTCCGATCAGGGATGCCAAGGCGTGGAGCAGAATTTACTGGGTGAAGTGGGTTTGAATATGTGGGACATTGGCACCCGTATTGGGGAAGGGAACAATTGTTCCAATGGGTCGGGCTCTATCTGAACCAAGTTTTTCCAACGTGACGGGCTCCACCAGAACCAAGTTGTTCAAAGGGGAACGGGCTCTGTCAGAAACAAGCTTTTCAACTGAAGCGACCTCTATCTGAGCTAAGTTATTCTAATGGGATGGGCTGCAACTGAACCACGTAATTTCAATGGGAGGGACTCTGTCTGCACCAGGTTGCTCCAACGGGACGGGCTGCAACTGCACCAAGTTATTCCAACGGGACGGGATCTATCTCAACCAAGTGCTTCCAAAGGAACGGGCACTATCTGAAGCAAGTTGTTCCAATGGGCCGGGCTCAACTTGAAACAAGTGCAACCAATGGGGCAGATCCTATCTGAACCAGGTTGTTTCAATGTGACGGAGTTTATCTGAAACAAGTTTATTAAAATAGTCGGGCTCTATGAAACAAGTTGTACCAATGGGACGGGCTCTTCCTGGACCTGTTTTTTCCCAGTGCAACTGGCTCCATATGAGCCATGTTGTTCTACGGAGCGTGCTCCACCTGAATCACGTTGTTACAAAGGAAGGGCTCGGTCGGAACCAAGTTGTCCCAATGGGACGGATTCCATCTGAGCTACGTTGTTCGGATGGAACAGGCTCTGGGCTGAACCAATGGGATGGTTTCTGTCTGATCTAACTTGTTACAATACCGGGGTTATCTGAACTAAGTTTATTCAAATGGTCGGGTTCTATGAAGCAGGATTTTCCAGTGGGGCGTACTCCACCTCAACCAAGTTGTTCCAATGGGCCAAGCTCTATGTGAACCAAGTTGTCCCAATGGGACGGGCATTATCTGAACCAACTTCTTCCAACGGGAAGGGCTCCACTTGAAGAAGTTTTTTTCAAATGGGGCGTTCTCTACCTCAACCAAGTTGCTGCGATGGGCCAAGCTCTATCTGAAACAAGTTGTTCCAATGGGACGGGCCTCATCTGAACCAATTTCACCCAACGGGACGGGCCACAATGAACCGCGTTGATCCATTGAGATGGGCTCGATCTGACCCAAGTGCCTCCAGAGGGACGGCCACTATCTGAACCAAGCTGGTCCAAAGGGACGGCCACTATCTGAACCAAATTGTTCCAGAGGGACGGCCACTAACTGAACCAAGTTGTTCCAGAGGGACGGCCACTATCTGAACCAAGTTGTTCCAGAGGGACGGCCACTAACTGAACCAAGTTGTTCCAGAGGGACGGCCACTATCTGAACCAAGCTGGTCCAAAGGGACGGACACTATCTGAACCAAGCTGGTCCAAAAGGGTGAACCTGAACCAAGTCCTTCCAAAGGTACGTGCTCCATCCGAACCAAATTGTTCCAATGGGACGGCCGCTATCTGAACCGAGCTTTCCCATTCGGACGGGTTCTCTCTGAACCAAGGAAGTCCAACGGGACGGACTCTGTCTGACCCAAGTTGTTCCAAAGTGATTGGCTCCACCTTCGGCAAGTTGTTCTAATGGGAAGGGCTCTATTTTTTCCCCAGTGGAGCTGGCTCTGTCTGAAGCAGGTTATTCCAATGGGACGGGGTCCAACTGAAACAGGTTGTTCCAATGGGACCAGCCAAACCTGAACCAAGTTGTTCCAAGGCGAAGGCTCTATCTGAACTACGTTGTTCCAGTGGGACAGGCTCCATTGTTCAAGTGAGACGGACTCCATATGAACCATGTTGATCCATTGGGATGCACTGTATCTGAACCAAGGAGTTCCAGTAAGAATGGCTCTATCTGAACCAAGGAGTCCCAATGGGAAGGGAAGGGAATCTGAGCCAGGTTTTTCTAAGGCGGCGGGCTCTATCTCAAGCAAATTGTCCCAATGAGCGAGGTCAACCTGAACCAAGCTCTTCCAGAGGGACGTGCTCCACTTGAATCAAAGAGTTCCAATGGTACGGGCTCTGTCTAAACCAAGTTTTTGATATGGGGCGGTCTCTATCCAAAGCAAGCCGTCCGAATGATATGTGCTCCAACAGAACCAAGCTGATCCACCTAGAACAGGCCCCATCTGACAGCTCAACCCGAGCCAAGCTCTTCCAAAGGGACATGAACCACCTGAAACAAGTAGATTCAATGGGATGGACTCTATCTGAACTGTCCGATGGGTCGGGCTCTGTCTCAACCACAGAGTTCCAATGAGACGGGTTCTCTCTGAACCAAGTTGTTCTGATGGGACGAGCTCTGTCTGATACAAATTCTTCCACTGAGACGGGCTCTATCTGGCCCAGGTTTTAACAATGGGACAAGGTCTCTCTGAACCAAATTGTTCCAATGTGATTGTGTCCACCTGAACTAAGTTGTTCCAAGGGGACGGGTTTCATTTGAACCAATTTCACCCAATGGGATGGGCTACAGCGGGATCCAGATAAATGATATTTTCCAGTGGGACGTACTCCACCTCGATCAAGTTGTTCCAATGGGACGGGCTCTTCTGGAACCTGTGTTTTTTTCAGTAAGACCGGCTCCATATGAACCATGCAGTTCTACTGAAACGTGCTCCAGCTGAACCAAGTTGTCCCAAATGGGACGGGCTCTATATGAAGCAGGTTGATCCAATCAGACGTGCTGTACCAAACCACGTTTTTCAGATGGGATCTGCTTTATCTGAACCAGGTTCTTCCAACAGGACAAGCTCTATCTGAACCAAATTGTCTCAACCTGAACCAGGATGTTCCAATTGGATGGGTGAACATGAATCAAGTTGTTCCAATGGGACGATCACCACCTGAACGAAGTTGTTTCAATACATCAGGCTCTATCTAAACCACGTTGGTTCAATGGAACGGGCTCCATTCGAGCCACGTTTTTCATTTGTGAGGGGTCTATCTGAACCAGGTTCTTCCAATAGGACAAGTTCTCTCTGAACTGTTTTTCCAGTGGGACGGTCTCTACTGGAACCAAGATGTTCCAATTCGACAGGGTGAATATGAATCACGTGGCTCCAATGAAACGGGCACTATCTGACCCAAGTTGTTCCAAAGGCAAGGTTCCTCCTCAACCACGTTGTTCCAACAGAGCAGGTTCCGGACTGCATGGGATAGTCTCTGTCTGATCTGAGTTGTTCCATTGAGATGGGTTTTTCTGAACCAAGTTTGTTCAAATAGTCGGGCTGTATGAAGCAGGTTGTTCCAAGAGGATGGACTCCAGCTGAACCAAGTTCTTCTAAAAGGACGTGCTACACCTGAACCAAGTTGTTCCAGCGGGACGGGCACAATCTGAACCAAATTGTGCAGTATTCAGTACAGAAAAGATCTTGGTGATTGTAGGGATGACTTACAGTGGATCGAAGAGTTTGAGCATGTAGATATTAAGAAAGAGGACGTACTGGAGCATTTGGAAAGCATCAAGTTGGATAAGTCACCGGGACCGGATCAGATGTACCCCAGGCT
Organism: Mobula birostris; assembly: GCF_030028105.1. NCBI lineage: Eukaryota > Metazoa > Chordata > Chondrichthyes > Myliobatiformes > Myliobatidae > Mobula > Mobula birostris. Next base: position 53,463,040 of record NC_092379.1, read on the forward strand.
ACTGTGGGAGGAGAGGGAGGAGATTGCTGAGCCTCTGGCGATGATCGTTGCATCATCAATGGGGACGGGAGAGGTTCCAGAGGATTGGAGTGATGCGGGTATTGTTCCCCTATTCAAGAAAGGGAGTAAAGATAGCTCAGGAAATTACAGACTAGTGAGTCTTTCTTTAGTGGCTGGTATGTTGATGGAAACGATCCTGAGAGACAGGGTTTATGAACATTTTGAGAGGCATGATATGATTAGGAATAGTCAGTGTGGCTTTGTCAAAGGCAGGTCGTGCCTTACAAGCCTGATTGAATTTTTTTGATGTGACTAAACACATTGATAAAGGTAGAGCAGTAGATATAGCGCATATGGATTTCAGCAAGGCATCTGATAAGATACCCCATGCAAGGCTGATTGAGAAAGTAATAAGGGATGGGATCCAAAGGGACCTTGCTTTGTGGGTCCAGAATTGGCTTGCTCACAGAGGGCAGAGTGGTTGTAGATGGGTCATATTCTGCATGGAGGTCGGTGACCAGTGGTGTGCCTCAGGGATCTGTTCTGGGACCCCTTCTCTTCGTGATTTTTATAAATGACCTGGATGAGGAAGTGAAGGGGTGGGTTAGTAAATTTGCTGATGACACAAAGGTTGGAGGTGTTGTGGATAGTGTGGAGGGCTGTCAGGGCTTACAGCGGGACATTGATAGGATGCAAAACTGGGCTGATAAGTGGCAGGTGGAGTTCAACCCAGATAAGTGTGTGGTGGTAATACTATTACCATTAATACTATAATTAATGGTAATTATAATTGAGGATCAGAGGGATCTTGTGTCACAACGAATTCGGCACCGCAGTAGATACAGCAATTGCGCTTGTGAATTTGCAAGTGTCAGCTAATTATTATTTATTAGGTAATCATGATAGTATTTAACTCCATACTTGACGTCGTAGAGCTTGTTGAGACTAGGACAGAGCCCAACAACGCCTCGCTGCCCGTTTGCTTTCAACCTTTCCTGAGAAATTGGACTTTCGAGTCAACTGACTTTGAAGACTAGCGGTATTCGTTTAATGTTTAGATTTTCTTTTCAGCCGCTGAGTAGGCTTCATTTCCCTTTTGAGAGTTTTAGTTAACAGCCCTGTTTGGACTAGCGTTTATTGTTTATCTTCCCTTTAACACTGTTTGCAATAAACTTTGTGAACTATCGACCTGCTTCAGTGTCTCTCACTACGCACTTGGGCCATGTCCGAACCTAGTAATATCTTGGGGTTTGAGTCCATGGGACGCTCAAAGCTGCTGCGCAGGTTGACTCTGTGGTTAAGAAGGCATACGGTGCATTGGCCTTCATCAACCGTGGGATTGAGTTCAAGAGCCGAGAGGCAATGTTACAGGACCCTGGTCAGGCTCTGACCAGGTAACCCTGGATAATTTCAAAAGTACGTACATGTTCGGCACAGCATTGTGGGCCGAAGGACCTGAATTGTGCTGTAGGTTTTCTATGTTTCCATGTCTACACCTGAACCAAGTTGTTTCAGATGGACAAGCTACACATGAACCAAGTTGTATCAATATAGCCGGCATTGATCTAAAGGGGAGGCTCTATCTGAACCATATTGTTACAATCGGACGTGCACCACCTGAACCAAGTTGACCCAATAGGTCGTATTCTATCTGAACCACGTTGTTCCACCTGAACCAAGATGCTGCAATGAGCCAGACTCCCCCTGAGCCAAGTTGTTCCAAAGGGACAGGCTCTATCTGCAGCAAGTTGTTCCAAAGTCTCGCCATCCACCTGAACCAAGTTTTTCAATGGGACTAGCTCTATTGGAACCACGTTGTTCCAACTGGACGGGCTCGATCTGAACCAAGTGGTTCCAATAGGATGAGCTTCACACTACTAGGGTTGTTGATAGGTCTTTAAACTAAACAATGTGGTGGGGGAATGGGTTCAACAGCTTGGAAAAGTAAGGATAATATAAAAGGGAACAAGAACGCAAGAGAGGTTCAGGAGTCTCTTGAATAAAAAGGAAAGTTAATAACCCATCTCCTTCTACCTGAGGCCTCGAACTTATCAACCACCCCTGCAGTGGAGCATTTTCTGGAGGTCCAAGATGCCGACTTCTACAAAGAAGGAATCCCTATGCCTCCACGACCACTGGACTAAATGTGTAAATACAGGAGGGGACTATGTTGAAAAATAAATGTGCTAGGTTTTCTAAAATCGATTCCTTCTACCTTAGGCCATGAATTTATCAGTCACCCCTCGTAACTTTAAGCAGCATGGAGACTATTGAAAATAACGGTGGCGAATACAGGACTAGAAGTGTTATATGTGGATAACTGCAGTATATAAAATATGTTAGAAGATCTTCTAACGCATTTAGAAATTGACAGGCATCACTGAGACATGTGTTATGTACCCCGTAACTGGGTTGCCAAACCAGCAGAAATGGATCACTCAGCTGGAGTCTGGATTACTAGAACTAAGAAAGTTTTATTAAAGAAATAAGCAACACAGTACTCTAATCAAAAGGATAATGAATGCAACAGTTCAGCAATGATAAACACACATGTACACAGAATTAAGATAACAGGATCAATCAAGCTCTATCGTTGTCTAGGGGTAAATGACCAGTTTCAAAGTGACACAAAGTTCAGTTCAATTTAGTCCAGTTCAGTTCGCAGTAATCGTTGCCATGGCAATGGACAATGGGGGGAAGGAGAGAGAGAGCAAAACGAATGAATATTCAACACAGCTTCCACACAGACCTTCGCAGTCAGCTTTCGGGCGAGTCCTTTGTGATGTCATCTGAGGTCACCGACCGTGACCCCTCCGTTTCCAGATGCGATTGTTTCCCTGCGGTGAACCCGGCACCCAGGCAAGGGTGGACACACACCAGGTTCCCGCCGATCGTGCCTTTCCACCCTGTATGTCTATGGCCCGGTACTTCCCACCGACTTGTGAGAGACGCACCGCTTCCAGGGTCCTGTTACCTCGGGTGTCGTGTATGTCCTGCCTTAGCAAACCTGTCCCTTTTTATCCCCCTGCTGGGGTATCGCCTGTCCATCACTTCAAACAGTTCATTGTTTTCCTTATCTCTCTCTCTCCTGAAGACAGATGGCAGACCAACTGCTGATCCCACTGGTGCCAGCACAGGACAGCTACATCTTAATCTATGTGTATTCTTGTCACACATGGCTGAAAGAAAACTACAGTCGAGACCTTCATATTCAAGGATACTCATCGTATCAAAAGGACAGGCAGGTGGGTAGTGGGGGTGGATTAGCTCTATTGGTGGGAAAAGAAAAATGAAATCGAACCCTTAGAAAGAATTGACATAAGATTGGAAGATGTAGGATCCTTGTAGGGAAAATTAAGACACTGCAAGGGTAACAAGGACCTGATGGGAGTTGTATACAACCTCTGAATAGTAGGGAGGATGTGGGATACAAATTACAACTGGAATTAGAACAGACGTGCAAAAAAAGACAATGTTAGCGAATTGGGAAGCTTTTACGAAGCATCAGAAGACAGCAAAACAAAAATACAAGGAGTAGAATTAAATCTTTTGACCCTTATGTCTGTTTCGCAGGAGGGATAATAAGAGGAGGGGTGAAGTACGAAGGTAATCTAGCCAATAATAAAAAGAGCATATAAAATTTTAATCATATATGTAGGAAAGGTACTTTGCATCTGGAGTTTCTCCGGTTAGCGGACGATTTCCCTCCACGCCTCTCTGACGTAGTGGGGAACCACGTACGAGGCAAGTTACAGCAGTGGGTTGCCATTGCCTTCTGCCGGGTGAGTTTCCAAAGAGATCACCAGCTCGTAACCCAGCACGGATGGAAAACGTGCAGGGGAGCCGGCTGGATTCGAACTCAGGACCTTTCATCCCGAAGTCCGATGCTGATGCCACCACGCCACCAGCCGGGTCAATCATATCTATAAAGAGTGAAAAAGGGGCAAGGGCGATCATTGGACTGCTAGAAAATTATGCTGGTGAGGTAGTAATCCGGAACAGAGAAAAAAAATGATGGTCAAACTGAAGAAGTATTTTGCACCAGTGTTCACTGTGGGAGACACTAGCAACACGCACAAAGTTCGAATGAGTTGGGGGCAGAAGTGAGTGCAGTCGCTATAACTAAGGAGGGGGTGCTCGAGAAGCTGAAAGGTAGGAAGGCAGATATGAAGGTACTGTAAGTCACCTGGACAGATGAATTGCACCCAAGGGACCAACATCCGGTGCTGCTGGCAGATCATCAATTCGGTGAAAGACGCTCTTTGGTCGGCCCGAAACTTGATGGTCTGCCAGCTGACGGAGATGTCCGTGACTGAATGCTGCCGACTGGCACACTCTCGTCTGCAGGAGTACGTTCTGAGGGATGCACTCAAACTTGGTGCAGCCACCGCGAAGGCCCGGTGGGGAAGGACCACAGTTTAACGTTCATCACCCGTAGGAGGGGGAGAGGTTGGGTGGGGAGGAGACCTACCCTCATCAGCGGTGTGGACAGATAATCAACATGGTGCCCAAGGAGTGGGTGCAATTGTTAATTTGGGAAAGTATTAGAGCCATTGCCTGCCTTTATTGTTGAAAATTTTGATTGTTAATAAGTTTTAACACTTGACCAAGGGTTGAGAGTAAACACATGATTTACTGTAAACATCTTTCATTTGTAAATGAACAGAGTCAACGCAAAATTTTATTGTTAATAACTGTATTGAATAAGGACTCACAGTCAACGAATGGTTTTCTTTTTCTGTATGTAATTATTTTTATTTTGTAATATTTCTGAATAAAGTATTTTTGGAAAAAAAAATGTTTTGAAAGAGGTAAGAGCTTCTGAAACTTGGATTTTCAAAAGGCCTTTGACAAAATGTCACTCAGGAGGCTGAACAAGAGCCCGTAGTATTACAGGAAGGATACTAGCATGGACTGAAGATTGGCTGACTAGCAGAAGGTATGCAGTGGGAATAAAAGATGCTACATATGGTCATACAATTTGGTAGGGGGAATTAAGGGATAGATTATTATCTTAAAGGAGAGCAAATTTGGAAATTGGATATACAGAGGGACCTGGGAGTCCAAGTGCAGGATTCTCTAAAGGTTAACTTGCAGTTTGAGTCAGTCGTAAGGAAGGCAAATGCAATGTCAGGATTCATTTCCTGGGAAATAGAATGGATAAACAAGGATGTAATGCTGAAGCTTTATAAGGATTGCTCAGACTGCATTTAGAGTATTGTGAGCAGATTGGGGCCTCTTACCTAAGAAGGATGTGCTGGCATTGGAGAGGGTCCAGAAGAGGTTCGGGAGAATGATCCCTGGAATGAAAGATGAGGAGCATTTGATTGCACTGGCCCTGAGCATGATGAATTTTACAGTAATGAGCTGCCATCTCCTTAAAACCCGCCGAATGTTGAGAAGTCTAGATAGAGTGGACGGAGAACATGTTACCTGTATGGGAATGTTTTGGACCAGAGGGCACATTCTCAGAATGAGACGTTCCTCTAGAGATGAAGAGGAATTTCCTCAGCCTGTCGGCGGCGGATTTGCGGATTTCATTGTCACAGAGCGAAAGAGATGGGAGGAGAGGGTGAGAGTGGGTAAGTAGAGCGAGTGAGGTGAGTGGATGAGAGAGAGGGAGGGCGGAGAAAGTGAGAGAGGCCGGGGGAGCGAGGGAGGCAAGGCAGAAAGAGCGAGAGTGAGGAGGACAGAGAGGAAGGGCGAGGGTAAGAGAAGTGTGGGGAACTAAGTGAGAAGGGGATGAGCAAGAGAGCAGGCGAGCAAGCAAGGAATGTGACGGCGAGGGAGAGAGAGGAAGGGATTGCTGGGGGCGAGCGAGAGTGGGAATGACAGGGAAGGTGGCGGAGTTTAAAAGGTGAAAGGAGAGCGGCAGAGAAGGTCAAAGGGTAGGGGAGAGTAACAGAGGGGACGGAGAGAGGGACGGAAGATCTGAGAGGGGTGAGGATGGGAGAGAGGGATGTAGAGCGAGTGGGGGAGTGATGGCGATCAACCGGGGTGAGGGTAGAACAAGAGACAGAAGGCTAGAAAGAGGTAAGGGGACGCAAGACAGGTGAAGGGCAGCGAGAGGCAGATAGGGTGAGCAAGAGGGAGAGTGTGTGAGAGGGTAGGGGCCCGAAAGGACAAGAGAGGGGGAGTGGAGGGGGTAAGTAGAGTGGGAGGGGCAAAAGTGAAGTGAGGGGGGCACGATTGGGAGTGCGAGGGTAATTAATAACATATATAGAGGAGATCAGTAGTGAGGGGGAAGGAGAGGGTGACAGTGACAGACGGGGTAGGAGAAGCGAGAGGGTGAGTGAGGGGGAAACCAGGTGGTGTATAACGTAGAATGGAGAGGGGTAGTGCCTGGGAAAGGAGAGGGGGAGTTGGGGAAGAGGAATGGGGGAGAGAGGGAGCGTGGAAGGGAACAAAATAGAGTGGGAGGGGGAACAAAAGTTAAGTGAGGTAGAACAAGAGGGAGCAGTTTGGAATGAGAGATAACGTATAGAGAGGACAGTAGACCGAGAGAGATTTCGGAATGAGAAACAGAAGGGGAGTGTAAGGCGTGGAGGTGTAAACAATAGAGTGAGGGATGGGAAGGGAGAGCAAAAGAAGGGAAGAGGAGCAAGAGATAGGTAAGAACATACAAACTCTGAGGGATGAAGAACATTTCCAATAGAATTGCAATGAGCTGGTCTTCATTCTATAGGAAGTCATGCAGGAAATCCAAGAGAGACCTCTTCATCCACAGAGTGGTGACGGTTTGCAACACATTATCCAAGGGAGAGTGAAACATGATGAACATGGAAGAAATAGTGGGGTCTCCCAGTGACCGCTCATTTTAATTCTACTTCCCATTCCCATTCCCATTCCGACATGCCAGTCCACGGCCTCCTCTACTGCCAGGATGATGTCACACTCAGGTTGGAGGAGCAACATCTAATACTCCGTCTGGGTAGCCTCCAGCCTGATGGCACGAATATCAATTTCTTGAATTTCTGATAATTACCCTCCTTCACTATTCCTCGTTTCCGTTTCCCTGTCTCACCTTATTGCCTTACTTGATGTTACTCCCCCTTCTCTTTCTTCCAAGGTCTTCTACCCTCTGTCGGACTCCCCCTTCTCCAGCCCTTTATTTCTTTCACCAATCAACTTCACAGCTCTTTACTTTACCCTCCCCCCTCCCAGTTTCACCCATCACCTACCACCTTGTAGTTCCTCCTCCCCTCCCCCCAACTTCTTAATTTGACTTCTCATCTTCAGGTTGAAGGGTTTTGGCCCAAACTGTTTACTCTTTTCCATAGATACTGCCTGGCCTGCCGAGTTGCTCCAGCACTTTGTGTGTGTGTGTTGCTTGGGTATGAAAGGTCTGCTGTGGAACAAAAACACTGCCAGTGACCAACTTGGCTAAGTTGACTCCTTCCTGTACACTGGGTGTATTGTAGGTTCACTAAGCAGCTGAGATAAAGTTTAAACTAGAACTGATTTATTTGTCACACATCAAGAATATTAAGCTCCTGAACCATAAAAGGTGAATGTCAGAGGAAGAGACTCCTCCCAGGCCCAGTGACCAGGGTGCAGACCGGCTGTGATGACCAGCAGCAATAATTGCAGAGACTGGCGCCAACTGTCACTTTTGAACTTGCCTCTGGGTTCGACAAAAGTGTTGGTTAGATATCCAGCAGGCAGCTTATTTAAACACTGAGTGTGAACTCGGTAGTCCCTGAAAAGGTTGGATAACTAAGTAAAGCTCTTCCCTCATTCAGAACAGGTGAATGGCCTCTCCCCAGATTGAACACGTTGGTGTGTCATCGGGGTGGATGACCCAGTGAATCCCTTCCCACATTCAGAGCAGTTCTCCCCTCAGTGTGAACTTTCTGGTGTGTTCGCAGATGAGATAATTGAGTGAATCTTCTCCCACATTCAGAGCAGGCAATCGGTCTCTCCCCAGAGGGAATATGCTGGTGGATCAGGAGATTGAATGAATGAGTGAATACCTTCCCACATCTAGAGCAGGTGAATGGTCTCTCCCCAGTGTGAACACGTTGGTGATTCCGAAGATTGGATGACTTAATGAATCCCTTCCCACATTCAGAGCAGGTGAATGGTCTTTCCCCAGTGTGAACTTGATAATGTGCTTGCAGATGAGATAACTGAATGAATCCCTTCCCACATCTGGAGCAGGTACATGGCCTCTCCCCAGAGTGAACTCGCTGGTGTCTCAATATAGTGGATGAGTCAATGACCTGAGTTCAAAATCTACCTTCTGGGTACTTCCAGGGTGCCATCAAATATTCTCGTTTCCATCTGCTACAGCTGAGAGCCACAACTACATCTGAAGCCTGTACAGTTAGTAGTATCATTTTAAGGTGATTAAAAATCTATCACTACTTAAAGATGACAGAACTCAAAAACTCGGAACAGACTCTGGTTGCTGGTGTGATTGCCCTTTAAGATAACTGAAGAGAGGATGTTGCTCTATTTTAAAAGTTTGTCTAAGGAAGCGTGGCTTTTGACTCAAAATGCCATCTTGCTGGCAAACGAAATTGAAGATCTCAGAGCTAGATTGTTGTACCAGAGGGACATTAAAAGCTGTTCTATTTTTTGTTTCATGGAATCTTGGTTAAACCCCTTCATAACAGATGCAGCATCACAGCTTGATAGGTTCACAATACACCGCCAAGGTAAGACTGCTGAGTCTTTTAAAGGCAGAGAAGGTGCAGTATACTGTCTGATTAACTCCTCCTGGTGTAAAACTGTTGCATTGCTGTCTCACTCCTGCTCAATCAGATGTCCATTTCACCCGCCGCGGGGGATTTCTGCAATCATCTTGGTAGCAGTATACGCCCCACCACAGGCCAGTGTAAAACAGGCTCTGAACGAACTGAGCGACTTGATCAACAGGCATGAAACAGCACATCCTGATGCCTTCCCCATCATTTTAAGGGGATCTTAACCAGCCAGCTTGTAAAAGTCTCTAACTATTCCCAACAAATCACTTGCAGAGGACCACTGTTACACCACCATCAAACACACTTATCGTGTCACCCCACACCCACACTTCGGGAAGTCTGATCACCGACTGTACTTCTACTCCCTGAGTACAGGAAGAGACTGAAGACTGCGGCACCAGCAGTGAGGACCAAGGAGGTACGGACAAGGGAAGCACTGGAGCGCCTGCAGGACTGCTTTGAATCGGTGGACTGGACTGTATTCAGGGATGCATCTTTGAGTCTGAATGAGTACGCCACAGCTGTCACTGACTTCATTAAAACCTGTGTGGATGAGTGTGCCCCTATGAGATCTTACTGTACATTCCCAAATCAAAAAGCCATGGATGAACCAGGAGGTTTATCTGCTGAGGGCTAGATCTCTGGCGTTCCAGTCTGGCGGCCCAGGTCTGTACAGGAACACCAGGTACGGCTTATGGAGAGCTATCTCAAGAGCAAAGGAACAATTCCGAATGAGGTTGGAGGTGGAATTGGAGGTACGTCAGCTCTGGCAGGGTTTGCAGGGTGAAACCCAACATCATGAACAATGCTTCACCCCCAGGTGAGCTCAACGCCTTTTACGCTCACTTTGAAAGGGAGAATAAAACCACAGCTATGAGGATCCCTGTAGCAAATGGTGACCCTCTGATCTCTGTCTTGGTGGCCAACATCAGAGCATTTTCCAAACGGGTGAACCCTCAACACAGCAACAGGCCCCCGATGGAGTACCTGGTATGACTCTGGAAAGCTGTGCCAACCAACTGGCGAGTGTGTTCAAAGATGTTTTCAATCTCTCAGTGCCACAGTCGGAGCTTTCTGCTTGCTTCAAAAGGGCAAGAATTATAGTGTTGCCCAAGAAGAGCCGAGAGAGCTGCCTCACCAACCATCATCCAGTAGCATACACTTCTACAGTGACAAGTTGCTTTGAAAGATTGTTTATGACTAGAATCAACTCCTGTCTCAGCAAGGACCCAGACCCACTACAATTTGCCTATCGCCACAATAGGTCTACGGTGGACGGGATCTCTCTGGTTCTTCACAAAGCCTTGACCTGGTTATTGACTACAGCTCAATGTTAAACACAGCTCATCCTTTCCACAGTTCCGAATGGAAAAACTCCAGAACCTGGCCTCTGTACCTCCCTCTGCAAGTGGACCCTCGACTTCCTAAACAGAATACCACTGTACGGATTGGAAATAACATCTCCCCCTCACTGGCAATGAACACTGCCTCGCCTCAGGTGTGAGCTTAGCCCACTGTTCTACTGTCTCCACACCCACGACTGTGTGGCTAACCACAGCTCAAATTATTTTTTTTAGGCCATCAACTTTTTTGCTGTTGAAGTTTCTGTAGCAGGCAATTTCTTTTTTACAAGGTCGAGTTGCTAGCTCGACACTCAACCCAGCAAGGATGGAAAGCGTGCCTGGGGAGCCGGCTAGGTTCGAACTCGCGAGCCTTCACTCTGAAGTACGGCACTGATGCCACTGCGCCACCAGCTGGGCACAGCACAAATGGCATCTATAAATTGCTGACGACTATTGTTGGCAGAATTTCAGATGGTGATGAAAGGGTGTACAGGAGCAAGATATACCAGCTCGTTGAGTGGTGTCACAGTAGCAACCCTGCACTCAGCGTCAGTATGATCAAAGAGCTGATTGTGGACTTCAGAAAGGGCAAGGCAAGGGAAAACACAACAGTCCTCAAAGAGGGATCAGAAGTGGAGGGAGTGAGCAATTTCATCTTCCTGGGTGTCAATATCTCTGAGGATTGAGCCTGGACCAAAATACTGATGCAGCTACAAATAAGGCACAACAGCGGGTACATTTCATGGAGTTTGAGGAGGTTTGATATATCACCAAAAACACTTGCAAATTTCTACAGATGTACCGTGGAGAGCATTCTGACCGGCTGCGTCACCGTCTGGTATGGGGGGGGGGAGAGAACTACTGCACAGGATCAAAGTGAGCTGCAGAGAGTTGTAAGTGTAGTCAGCTCCATCATGGGCACTGGCCTCCAGACTGTATATCCAGATCATCTTCAAACACCAATGCTCAGAAAGGCGGTGTCACATCAAGTACCCTCATCACCCAGGGCATGCCCTCTTCTCATTGTTACCATCAGGTAGGAGGTACAGGAGCCTGAAGACACACACTCGGCGATTTGGGAACAGCTTCTTCCCCTCTGCCATACGATTTCTGAATGGGCATTGAACCCAGGAACACCACCTCACTTTTTTTCCTATTTTGCACTACATATTTCATTTAAATAAATACATACTTACTGTAATTCACAGGCCTTTTCTAGTATTAAGTATTGCTGCCGCAAAACATCAAATTTCACAACGTTTGCCCGCGATATTAAACTTGACTCTGATTCTGAATTAGATAGCTGGAGATCGGCGGTGTCTGCGCGGCCCATCGGCTCCCATTTTCCCCGTCTGCGCTTCCCAGCGCGCCCTGCGGATTGGCGGAGAAAGCGTTGGAAATACTGTGTGAGCCACGACTGCCTCCGAACCCAGAAACCCATCTACCCATCCTGGTCCCGGGGATACGCACACACAGTAGACATGGGGCTAGCAGCTTTGCTTATCGGCAAGAAATTCCCCGGGGCCAGGGTGCTGATCATGAGCAGAGAGGGGAAAATATCTGCACTGTCCCGGGGTGTAGCGATACTGTACAATGTACTCGGGATAGCTTGTGCCTCACTCGGAGAGTGGAACCCAAACCCAATCACACCTCCGCCCGGAACCCCGCTCCTACCGGCTGCCGACCCCCCCCCCCCCAACAGCTTTTCGTCCGGTGAGCGCATGCGCAAACCCAACCTGCGCCTCCCAGCGCCTGCGCACTTGATCCGCAGTTTCACCACCCGCTAATTCCGAGGCGCTGAGAGTTGAGAGTGGGAGAGGTGTCATTCAGATTATCCGCTCACCTCTGCCTCATGCATTATATCCAGTCAATATTTTCATGTGGAGAACTCAGCAACTACAAAAAAAAAAGCAAGCTCCCAAAAAAAAACAGTTGAGAGTACAACGTACTCAAAGAAGTAGAGATATATTTTCCGCCATTCGGATTCCAAACGTTGCTGATCTTCCAGTGTTGCCATATCTTGCTCTTCTGACTAACTCTTCTTATTTATTTGTTTATTTATTGAGACACAGTTTGAGCCCTTCCAGCCACGCCGCCCAGCAATCCCCTAATTTAATCCTAGCCTAATCATGGGGCAATTTACAACGAGAATTAACCTGCCAACCGGCATGTCTTTGGGCTGTGGGAGAAAACCGGAGCACTCGGAGGAAACCCACACGGTCACAGAGAGAACGTACAAACTTCTTACAGCCAGCAGCGAAGTCTCTTCCCCCAGCAATTTCTGGCCTGTTGAAGTGCTACCCAGCACTGGCCCCTCTTTGGTTTTTTAACCCTGATTAACTGGGCATCTATCTAATGGCTCTGCATTCTGCTCTCAGTCATTAGAGAACAGGGGCGTATTTCAACAAGCCAACTGCATGGCAAGCAGCCCTCCTTGAAAACGACCCACAACCTAGTAGAGCAGTGAAAAAGGAGTTTAACACCCCATCACATTCTCCCATGGCCCACAGCCCTAAGGAACAAGATATACCTGGGACAAAATTCCAGTGAGCTCATCTGCTACTTCTTTAATCTGCAGAAATCCATGCAGAAATTTCAAGGTTAACCTTGTTGGCGAGGAAGAGCGGCAAATCAGTGAACAGGAATGGAAGCAGCCATTTTGTGAGACTGTCCTTGAAGCCCCCATTTTGTGAACTGCTTGAAATGATTTCTCGCTCTGGGATAATTTAACCTGAGCATTGGAATGTGGATGCAAGGAGTTTTCTGACAATGACCTGCTAAACCTGAGGCAAGTAGCTATTTATTTAGTAAAATGACAGCAGGAGGCACAGTGTGGGTCACCTGGTTTGAACCAGTCAGAAATGAAAAGAACAAAAAGCACAAAGCTGAAGGGAAAGGCCACAGAACAATGCTGGTTGTAGCCCTAGACCAGAGGCAATAAGAGGGTGACCTAGGTAGGACAGGTGACCTCAAGCCAAAGGGATGAAAATGCAATATCTGAACTGATTCAAATGCAAAGCAGCAGCAACTCTCCAGAAACCAACCTTCGTGGATGTGGAGTACCCCACAGACACGTGGAGACTGAATTGCGAGCACGAGGAACACCTGGCCAGCATAGACTCATTTCCCAGGTAGTACCTTCTCTCTTCATTGACTGTTTGTGGAGGGTCAGGGAAACTTCGTAGGTATGCACACAGGTATTTGGTTGCGTAAATTCACATGTTTTTGGTTGATACAATAAAGGTACTTGTCGGTAAATACAGATTCTCATTACCACAAAGAGGTAAATTCTTGTGATAACCTCTTCACCGACAATGTGGTGACCAGTTGGACTTAATAAGACTGATGTGGGCCAGCTGACAGAGTGGGTTCTCAACTGTTCTGTGTTGCACAGACAATAAGGAACATGGGATTTCAAATAGAACTGACAGGTGTGTCACAGATCCACAATATTAAATACCACTCTCATTTAATACATGTGGAATGTCAGAGTAAATCCCTTTGCTCACTCGGGAGACAAGTGTGACCTGTCCTTACTGGGAACTTACTGGTGCCTCACAAAGTGGTCTGGCTGAGTGTAACCCTTCGCACATTCAGAACAGGTGTACAGCTACTCCCCCGTGTGAACTCGCTGGCGTTTCGTTAGCTCAGGTGACTGATTGTATCCCTTCCCACATTTGGATCAGATGAGTGGACCCTCGCCAGTGTGAAATGACAAATGTGATTGAGGTTGTGATGACTGACTAGATCCCTTCTTGGAGTCAGAACAGGGGAATAGCTGCTCTTCAGTGTTAATTTTTTGAAGTTTCCTCAGGTTGGATATCTGAATGAATTCTTTCCCACAGTCAGAACATGCGACCGTGATCTTTGTTTCATGAACTCACTGATGTGTCTTCAGGCTGGATGCCTTAATATATCACTTCCCACAACTGCAGCCAGTGTACGGCTTCTCTCCAGTGTGAACTTACCAGTGTTTTTGCAGATTGCATCCCTGGGTGGATCACTTCCCACCAACGGAGGAAGTGAACAGCCTCTCCTCAGTGTCAAGTCGCTGGCCCTCAGCTATTCGGCTGTGGAGTGTATCTCTGTGGTGGGACAGATAAACCACTCAATCTGGTTTAAGATCCTGGAAGTGTTAGAGCCGATGGAGATTCTTCAACGGCTACGTCCACCTCAGGGCAGTGGCCCTCATTATAAGGTTCAGGCCTCTCTATTTCTTTCTCTCTCTTTTGTGGACTTTGCAGGCGCAGGAGCGCATACCTGTTCTGTCTGATTTCACCTTGCAATGGTCTGATCACAAACGATTGAGGTGCACGCTGCCGGACTATTGTTCCTTTGGTGAATTAGTCTGAGACCCAAACAGCTTCACCACTCCTGAGTGGCGGCAAAGATTTTGCTCTGTGTCTGAGATCATGCATCAAAACTTCTGACAATTTCTCACTTTGTTCTAAGTCCGGTAAGTGAGATTGGAGAAGGGAAGGAAGAACGGGCAGGCTTGTTCTCTCAGTCTTTGGCCCATTGTCAGCTCTAATGGACTGTAGCCATTTGCAAGAGGTGTGGAGCGATAAGCTGGCAGTGCTTTGTAAGGGTCCTTTGCCTTCAGTAGGAGACTCTTAACAGTTTGTGCTGTTCTTTCCACTGCTCTATTTGCCTGTGGGTACTGTTGACAGCTTGTCTGGTGTTTGAGCTCATAGACCCCAGCAAAGGCTTTGAATTCTGAGCAACTGAATGTGGACCGTTGTCTGACACAAGTGTCTCTGGTATTGCATGTGATGAATATAGTTTTCGAGTACAGTACCACGGCTGCTGAGGATATAGAGGACAGCTTGTCCACCTCAACACTAGATGAGTAGTAATCCACAATGAGAGGATATTTGTCTCCTTTCAGCTTGAAAATGCCCGTGTCTGTCTGCAATTTACCATGGAAAGTCTGGGAATTCTGTGGGACGATAGGTTCAGTGTGATTTTTGTTCAATTTTCTACATGCTTCACATTGCTTTACATAACGTCCCAGCTGTGTGCTCAGACCAGACCACCGCATGGATTGCTTTGCTCTTAGGTAACAATTTTTGATGCCTTGATATCCTCAGTGGATTTGACTGATGATTTGGGTGTGCTTAGAAGCAGGAATGACGAGTCTGGAGCCCTTTAGCAGCGAACCATCAAGGATGGTGAGTGGGTCTCCTTCCAGCCAGTCAGGCCTCAGTTCATGAGCTCCTTTTGGAACAACTGGCCATCCATTGCTCACAATTTTGCTTGGCCTTGCTGCAGATTTGGTCCTTTTTCAACTCTGTGAATTTTGCCCAGTTTACTCCGCGATGCAGGAAAGCTAAGTAGATGTTGGCATCTTCCATGAGGGCAGAGTCAGCTTCCATATACTCACTTTTGCACAGCATCCTTGATAGTGTCTGGTGTTGTGAAAAGATTTTCTGTGGACATGCTGAATGTAATAACGCTTTATTAAGTAAGTAGATGTATGTACTGCAGGTATTTTCCTGCTGTTTATTTATTTATTATTTGATTTATTTGGACTACAAAAGTTTTCTTTTCTCTCCCTTTCAGTTTGACTGACTTCTCTGCTGTGTCTGTTATCTCTATGAACTTCCCAGGCCAGAGGCTCACAGATTCTTCCAATGCATCCACTTTTGAGTGTAGCTTAAAGGCGTTGCCGAGCAACCCTGGCCCTGTCTCAGTTCAGCCCCATGGTGCATAGAGTTAGCAATGACCATAGGCTGTTTAGGTTGATATGAACAAGAACAGTCTCACTGTAAATTCCTTCCTGGTGGGGAGCTCTGTTGGTCTGTAGCACCAATTCATCATCGACTAACCACTTCTGACAGCATGTTGTGTTCATTATTGAAGGATAGTGCAGAGCACACCTGTATGCCGATATGCAGGATGCTTAACATAACCTAATTGATAACCCTCCTGGTACGGTATGTAAACTCTTTACATGTGCAGGCGGCACAGGAATAACCCTACTAACTACCACTACAGACTGGAGTACGGAAGTGAGGAACTGGAGGATCCATTTGCTGAGAGCTGAGGCTGGGGTTTTGGAGGTTAGTTTCAAGAGGATGACAGTGTTAAATGCTCAGAGAGGCAGAGCGAAGTCAAGGCTCCTTTGTTTGCATCTTCAGAAACAGCTCTATTTCCATCTTTAATACCTTAATTTTTCCCTTTCAGGGTTCTTTTGAAGACCCTGACCTGGAGTTACACGCTGACTTCGGTTCTTTGCGGGAATGGGACCCGTTCTTGGGGTTTCAGGACTGGCCCTTGCTCAGCACGCCAAGGGTTTGGCCGAAGAGTCTGGCTCGGATTTGGAAGCCTAAGATCTCAGGGGTCTGGAGATGGGCGGATCGAGGGTCAGTGTCATGGCAGGAGACCTGTGTGTCGTCGAGGGAGTTGGAAAATCTATTGCTGTATGCCCGAAGACCTGGGATCTTTGCGATCTTTGGGAACAGAGCTCGGAAAAAGCGACATCACAGACTTTTAACATCATAAACCAGCGAGTCGTTTGTTTTGTCTCCCCGCTCACTGGGAAAATAGAGACAGCTCCTTCTCCCTTATTAGGGAGAGAGAGAACCTATGTATGGTATGTCAAATGCCGGGTGAAACGCAAAGTCTTTGGGGTAACTGCAAGTCTGTGTCTTTGCTGTTGTTTTGCTCAGTGGAGGGTGCCAATGCTTTTTATTTCCGGTGGTGAGGAGGAGGGATTGTTGCTCGCTGCTGCTTAGGCGCGGGAAGGAGCGGAGCTGGGGGGGGACTTTGGGGTTCTTACATTTAACTATCATTCATTCTTTGGGGCACTCCTCTGTTTTTGTGAATGTTTGCGAAGGAAAAGCGTTTCAGGATGTATATTTTATACATTTCTCGCCAATTAAATTGGACCTTTGAACCTTTAAATTCTCATCTGTAGTCAATGAAGAATAACTTGATGCATGCACTTTCTCTGAGCAGATTCTCTGCAGTTGACAATACTCCAGGTAAGGCCTCACCAGTGCCTTATGGAGCCTCAACATTGCATCCTTGCCTTTATATTACAGTCTTCTCAAAATATATGCTAAAATTGCATTTGTCTTCCTCACCACTGACTCAACCTGCAAATTAACCTTTAGGGAATCCTGCACGAGGACTCCCAACTCACTTTCCTCCTTAGATTTTTGAATTTTCTCTCCATTTAGAAAATAATGTACACTTTTATTTCTTCCACCAAAGTGTATGACCATACACTTTCTTACACTGTATTCCATCTGCCACTTCTTTGCCCATTCTCCTAATCTGTCCAACTACTTCTGTAGCCTCTATCCTTCCTCAAAACTAGCTTCCCCTCCACCTATCTTTGTATCATCCGCAAATGTGGCCAAATGCGATCAATTACGTCATCCAAATCATTGACATATGATGTAAAAAGAGGCAGTCCCAACACAGACCCCTGTGGAACACCACTAGTAACCGGCAGCTAACCAGAAATGATTCCCTTATTCCCAGTCTGCCTCCTGCCAATCAGCCACTGCTCTATCAAGTTAGTATCTCTCGTCTAATACCATGGGCTCTTAACTTGTTAAGCCACCTAATGTGCGGCACTTTGTCTAAGGCCTTCTGAAAATCCAAGTACACAACATCCACTGATTCTCCTTTGTCTATCCTGCTTGTTATTTCCTCAAAGAATGTCAACAGATTTAAGCAAGATATAACCTTTAGGCAAGATTTAACCTTAAGGAAACCATGCTGACTACAGCCTATATTATCACATGTCTCCAAGTACCCCAGAGTTACAAAATACACATGGACTAAGATGTTAACTGCCCTGTGCTATCACCAGTGGGATCATCAGTTCACCTGCCACCTGTCTTCAGGAGTTTCGGCCCGCTTATGATCAAGACTCCCTCGAGGTGGTGGGCCAGCAGTGCTAAAGCACCACCTCCCACTGGTGAGCTTAAAAACTTGGCATCTGCCTCTATCAGTCACTTCCATCCAACAGATAGTCTGCTCTTCAGGTGTCTATGCAACTACTGAAGGGTTTGCAAGATATGTATACACTGTCTGACTATCTGCCCCTCTGGACGTACTTGGTGCACACCCATGCTGATCCTTTCTCTGCTGCCTCAGCTACAGCCCTGCTGGTTGACTTGATCTCTCTTCTAGTGAAGCCAAGGTCACGCAGCCACTTCTGGAGAGTGAACGCAATAAACCCACGGCAGCCTACTTCAAATGGATAGCATGAGACCTTCCACCCTCTGTCTCTGCACTCTGATCTTAACTCTGCATACTTGGTTAACTTGCGCTCATGGGCTTCATCGATGTTGTCTTCCCAGGGGACTGTGAGTTCACCAATAACCGCTTCTCTACTGGTGTCAGACCATACGATTATATCTGGACGCAATGTGGTGAAAGCTTTTTGCTCCGGAAAACTGCCTTTCCCGTCCAGGTCGGCCTTGACACACCAGTCATTGGCTGAAGAAAGTATGCTTGATCGTGAGCCTGTGCTGTAAACCCTCGACTTGGAGCCTTCTTTCACAAATATGCGATGTTCTGTGCAGCAAGATGAGATAAGTTGTGCTGCAGTACTCTCTGCTCAACTTTGAGAACGTTGTTATGTCTCCAAGTGTACATGCCGCTGGAAAGATTGACTCTGCATGCACTCAAAATATGTTGAAGTGTTCCCTTCCTGCCACAAGCAGCACACCTGTCTGTCTTATCTTCGTACCAGGTGCTGAGGTTGGCAGGTGTTGGGAGCAGATCGTACGCTGTTCTGCATAAAAAAGAAATGTGGAGCGGTTCCATCTGCCACAGAATATTCCAAGATGGATGGCGTTGTTCAACGCTTTCCCACCGGGTCCAAGCCCCTTGTTTGGCCAGGCCAGCTGTTTTAGTTAACCTCTTCTCCTCTTCTACCTCTCATATTTCCTGCGTTACAAGCTCACGGCGCTCCTTACCTGTAGAAGATGACCACCACTTGTGGGTTGTCCACCGAAGTCCCTGGCGGCCTAGCTGGATAGCCCCAGCCATCTCCTTGTGCTTCAATCTAAACTCTGCCTCATCAACTGCTACACGGGCTGACCACTTCCTGCCTGATCTCACATCCGGCTGGGTGTTCTTGATGACAGGGTCTTTTGAGTCTCGAAGCATCAAGAATGATCTTACCTTGGCAACCTTGACCTCCTCAACAAGGGATTCCACTGGGATGGTAAGCTTTGTCTGGCTACTGTGGATTGCAACATTGGTGAGGCTGCTTGGTACTCCAAGCCACTTCTTCACATACTTGTTGATCTTCCGTTCCATTGCCTCAACGTGGGACATTGCCACTTCATAGACAGTTAGTGGCCACATTATCCATGGCATCAGTCCGTAACGCAAGCACCACAACTTCAACTTGCCAGGCAAGCCACACTTGTCGACAGATATCAGGCCTGCTGATCTGTTCTCCTGTATCTTGAACCCTCTTGGTGTCTCTCAGCTCCTCTGTGTAACATCGCCCGAGGCTCTTAACTGGTTGGTCCTGAATGGATGGAATCTCCTCTCCACAAAGGGTGAAATGAAAGCCAACCAGCTTTCCTCTCCTAAGAACAAGGCTCCTTGACTTCTTGGTCTTGAACTTCATTCTTCCCCAATCCGTTAGCTCCTCGAGTCTAGATAGTACATTTTCCACTGTCTCCGTGCTGGGACACAAAAGGGTGAGATCGTCCATGAACGCTCGTATTGGTGATAACTCCTCTCCACCATCATGTGCGACACCTGGTCCCATTGATTCTGCAGCCCTCACAATGACCTCCATGGCTAACACAAAAAGGATGGGTGAAATTGCACATCCCATTGGGATTCCAACATCCAAGCTCTGCCACCTAGTTGTAAACTGCTGAGTGGAAAACCTCATCCGGAAATCATTGCAGGACTGCATAACAAAGTTCCTCACCTTAGCAGGAATCCATAGGAATTCCATCGCAAACTCAACCAGGACATGGGGAACAGAACCATACGCATTTGCCAGATCAAGCCAAACTACAGCCAGATTTCTTCTCAACCTTTTTGACTCCTGGATTGTATGCCATATCACACTAGAGTGTTCAAGGCATCCTGGGAAGCCTGGTATTCCTGCCTTCTGCACAGATGGATTTACTAATCCATTTTCAATCACAAATGAAGATATTCTTTCTGCCAGAATGCCAAACATAGTCTTCCCCTCTACATTCAGGAGTGAAATTGGTTGGAACTGATTCAATGTAGAAGAATTCTCTTCCTTCGGGATGTATACTCCTTCAGCCTCACTCCATGACAAAGGAACAACACCTTGTCTCCACACCACCTTTAACAATCTCCACAAGTATTTCCTCAGCTCTTCAGACTTCTTGAACACCTTATACGGCACTCCATTAGGTCCTGGCACTGAGCCTGACCTTGCCTTTCTGATGAACCGTTCGACTTCTGCCAGTTTGGGTTCTGACAGATCGAACTTCACTCCTGGCCTGGTAGGCTTCACAAGCCCTGAAATGTCAAGCAAAGGAGCCTCCCGCTGTTCGTTAGAGTAAGTGCTTGCCAGGTGATCCTCAAGTTCTTGTTGAGAGATGTTAAGCTGCCCGCTCTTACTTTGTTCAAACAGTTTCTTTGTGAACTCGTGAGGGTTGTCAAAGAACGACTTTCTTGCCTTCTCTCTCTTTTTACGTTGTGACTCTGCACGGCGGAGTGACGCTAACTTTATTCGAAAATGCTCTCGGAGATCAGCAAGCCCTGGCTTGTCACCCTCACTTGCTACCTTTCCGCCTCTGACTCAACGATCTAAGCTCTCTCCTCAACCTACTAATCTCCTTCTGGCACCTGCTTGGTTGCTGTGTAGGCTTTGCTTTCTTCAACTCAACCAAACCAAACCTGTACTTTCCAACGTCGTAAATCATATCGCCCATCACTCCAACTTTCTCTTTGATGTTCCCCTGAGAGTGTTCTCCAACATCATAGTGATATCCTCATTAAATACACGCCAAGCCTTCTCATCTGCCATTGCTGGCCACTTGATCTTCCTCTTCTTCTCTACCTCCTCACCACCGCCATCATGTGAAGGATCTACCTGGGTACTGTGTTCTGAAACCTGACCTGGGTTATCTCTCGACTGACCTGGAGTATGATGACTCTCTCCAGAGCGAATCGCTGTGGCTTGTGAATCAGTGGTTGAAAAGACCACATCATCTGTGCTTGGTGAAGTAATCTCATCTTCATCCACTGAGATGGAATAGCACCTCAACTTTGCTTGGTGGATTCTTACACTTTTAATGCTGAAAAACGCTCTCCCACACCAACACACTGGACACTCAGAGCCTCTTATCCTAGCTCTTGGTTGTAGTTGTTCCCTGTAATTAACTGTATCCGTTGGATTGGGTCCATCATTCTCCCTCACTCTCGGAGGACCCCGAGGGTATGTTTCTCCATGCAAACTAGAAGCTTCAAGAGATGGGTGCTCTTCTGAGCTAGTGCCCGGACTGCCAATCCTGACAGCCCCGGTGCCAGTTTTTCCTGGCTGTCTGCTGTCTCTCCACGCTGTCACCAGACTATTCCCGGTTGCCAACCAGACTATTCCTGGTAGTCACTGGTGTCCAGAACAAAAGAGTTAAAAATACACTTGGACTAAGACTCATAAAGTTAATGATGGGAGGTAATTGGTAGTTGGTTTAATGTAGTCAAATGTACAGAGATACAATGATAAGCTTTTGTCTCCATGTCATCCAGACACATCATTACTTAAGTACATATCACATTATAAGTATTGTACATGAAAGTAATACAATTGGGGGAAAGTGAGGAATATAGTATTACATAGAACAATACAACACAGCACAGCACAGGCCCTTTAGCCCACAATGTTGTGCTGACCTCTTAACCCACTCAGAAATCAGTTTAACCCTTCCCTCCTACATAACCCTTCATTTTTCGTTCATCCATGTGCGTATCTAAACCTTTCTGAAAAGTCTCTAATGTATCTGCCTGTACCACTACTCCTGGTAGCATGTTCTATGTACTGATCACTCTCTGTGTGAAAAATTTACCTCTGACACTATACTTTCCTCCAAACACCTTAAAATGATGTCCCCTAATATTAGCCATTTCTACCCTGGGATAAAGGCTGGCTGTTCACTCTATCTATGCCTTTTAACTGTATACCTCTCTCAGTTCCAGTTCCAGAGGAAGTACACTGCAGGCAGGTGAGTACAAGAGCCACGATGAGATCAAGGTCAAGAGATCATCTGTAACCAGGTAGCAAGGCATAGAGGGACCACGATGTTAAAGGGCGAAAGGTCAATTTGCCAAGCAGTCCACAGGAAATTAGCAACAGGATGCCTATATGGGATCAAAAGTACAGTAATCATTATCACCGGCAGCCTCTCTCTCACCTGTGAAGTCTCAAAAGGTGCCAGAGGCTGTAATTGAAGAGGAGCAAGAGACAGTAACATTTCACCCAAATTACTTCAGGCACTTGCATGGTGCAGTTTAAACCTAGGTAAGTGTGTTCGTGTACAGTGAATTCCGGTTAATTGGGACTCTCGGGGACCGGTCCACTTTGGTCCAATTAAGCAACTGCCCCAGAATTCCCGTTTCATGGAAATAGAATACAAGGTATAAAGAAAGTCAAACTACTGTTTAACTGAGTAACACATTATGTATTTAAATGAAATACAGAACAAATTAGAACACTACCAATATAGTATTGGCTGTTTGTCATATCTGATGATGACAGGAAACCTGTGCGCGAGAGTTTTTAAAGTGGAAAACCCGTTGCTCTGGGGCAGTTACACCCTCTTGACCTCAAGTCTGGGTCCAGTGGGATGAGTAGTTGTCACAACTGGGGTCTTGCTTAGTTGCAGTGGATGAATAGGCTTAGCTAATCTGGGTGACACAGCAGCATAACAGCTATCATAATGTTTTACAGTGTACATCAATCATAGCACATCCAGTATTGGCAAGAGAAAATCCAGGGGAACATACACCGCTTTGTTAGCCCCACTCTGCCCAGAAGCCACGTCCATTATTCTTCTGTGGGCTCCCTCCAATTCTTCTTGCCAATATTGTAACAAATAGCAATTCCTAAAGTTACTCCTCAATCAGAGACAAACTGTTAACACATGCCTCCAAATTTCCTGCCTCGGCTGAGGCCCGATACCATTGAAATGGGTGAAGAGTGTTGAAGAAAAAATAAAAATGAAATGGGAAGGAAAGTATTTTATACAATTCAGCACAATTCCTGGTGCAAAGCTTCCTCTGACAAGAGCCTGGTTAAAGACTAACTGAGTTGTGGCCTGTCAGATGCATGATGGACCCCCTCCATGAAGTGTCAGCGGTGATACAAATTGGTGTCATCTCTTCCCAGGATTATCAAACAAGTTCCACATAATAGGGAGGAGAAGATGACAACAATGAGGCACTGCCACCTCAAGTTGAGCAGACACTTAGAAACACAGAAAACCTACAGCACAATACAGGCCCTTCGGCCCACAATGCTATGCTGAACACATACTTACTTCAGAAATTAACCTTAGCTCTCTATTTTTCTAAGCTCCATATACCTGCCTAGGAGTCTCTTAAAAGACCCTATCACATCTGCCTCCACCACTGTTGCTGGCAGCCCATTCCACGCACTCTGCATAAAAAACATACCCTTGACTTACCTCTGTGTGGCGGGTGGCCAAGTGGTTAGGGTGTTGGACTAGCGATCTGAAGGTCATGGGTTTGAGCCTCGTCTGAGGCAGCGTGTGTGTCCATGAGCAAGGCACTTAACCACAGAATGCAGAGAATGGGTATCGGCAAGAAAATGCTGGGGGTTAACCTCGCAATAGACTGGCGTCCTATCCGGGGCGGACGGGTGGGGGGGTGGGGGAGTCTCGTACTCTCAGTCGCTCTCTGCCACAAGGCTTGTGACAGACTTTAATCTAATCTCCTTCCATATAACCATATAACAATTACAGCATGGAAACAGGCCATCTCAGCCCTTCTAGTCCATGCCAAACTCATACTCTCACCTAGTCCCACCGACCTGCATTCAGCCCATAACCCTCCATTCCTTTCCTGTCCATATATCTATCCAATTTAACTTTAAACGAGAACATCGAACCTGCCTCAACCACTTCTGCTGGAAGCCCATTCCACACAGCTACCACTCTCTGAGTAAAGAACTTCCCCTCATGTTACCTCTAAACTTTTGCCCTTTAACTCTCAACTCATGTCCTCTTGTTTCAATCACCCCCATTCTCAATGGAAAAAGCCTATCCATGCCAACTCTATCAATCCCCCTCAAGTCTCCCCTCAACCTTCTACGCTCCAAAGAATAAAGACCTAACTTGTTCAACCTTTCTCTGTAACTTAGGAGATGAAACCCAGGCAACATTTCAGTAAACCGCCTCTGTACTCTCTCAATTTTGTTAACATCGTTCCTATAATTCGGTAACCAGAACTGTACACAGTACTCCAAATTTGGCTTTACCAATGCCTTATACAATTTCAACATTACATCCCAACTCTTATACTCAATGCTCTGATTAATAAAGGCCAGCATACCAAAAGCATTTTTCACCACCCTATCCACATGAGATTCCATCTTCAGGGAACTATGCACCATTATTCCTAGATCCCGCTGTTCTACAGCATTCTTCAATGCCCCACCATTTACCATGTCTGTCCTATTTTGATTAGTCCTACCAAAATGTAGCACCTCACATTTTTCAGCATTAAACTCCATCTGCCATCTTTCAGCCCACTCTTCCAACTGGCCTAAATCTCTCTGCAGGCTTTGAAAACCACAACACCACCTATCTTAGTATCACCTGCATACTTACTAATCCAATTTACCATCCCATCATCCAGATCATTAATATATATGACAAACAACACTGGACCCAGTACAGATCCCTGAGAAACACCGTTACACACCGTCCTCCAATCTGACACACAGTTATCCACCACTACTCTCTGGCGTCTTCCATCCAGCCACTGCAGAATCCATTTGACTACTTCGATATTAATGCCGAACCATTGAACCTTCCTAACTAACCTTCCGTGT
Source organism: Mobula birostris (assembly GCF_030028105.1). Taxonomy (NCBI): domain Eukaryota; kingdom Metazoa; phylum Chordata; class Chondrichthyes; order Myliobatiformes; family Myliobatidae; genus Mobula; species Mobula birostris. The sequence continues at coordinate 53,488,131 of NC_092379.1, forward strand.
GGAACCTTGTCAAAGGCTTTACTGAAGTCCGTATAGACAACATCCACCGCTTTACCCTCGTCAACTTTCTTAGTAACCTCTTCAAAAAATTCAACAAGATTTGTCAAACATGACCTTCCACACACAAATCCATGTTGACTGTTCCTAATCAGACCCTGTCTATCCAGATAATTATATATACCATCTCTCAGAATACTTTCCATCAATTTATCCACCACTGACGTCAAACTCCCAGGCCGATAATTGCCAGGTTTACTCTTAGAACCCTTTTTAAACAATGGAACCACATGAGCCAATCCTCCAGCACCATTCCAAGCACCTTAAAACTGTGTCCTCTCGTGTTAGCCATCTCAGCCCTGGGAAAAAGCCTCTGACTATCCACAAGATCAATGCCTCTCATCATCTTATACACCTCTATCAGGTCACCTCTCATTCTCCGCCGCTCCAAGGAGAAAAGACTGAGATCACTCAGCATGATCCCTAATCCAAGCAACATCCTTGTAAATCTCCTCTGCACCCTTTCTATGGTTTCCACATCCTTCCTATAGTGAGGTGACCAGAACTGAGCAGAGTACTCCAAGTGGGGTGTGACCAGGGTCCTATATAGCTGCAACATTACCCCCCCCCGGGCTCGAAACTCAATCCCACAGTTGATGAAGGTCAATACACTGTATGCTTTCTTAACCACAGAGCCAACCTGCGCAGCAGCTTTGAGCGTCCTATGGACTCGGACCCCAAGATCCCTCTGATCCCCCACACTGCCAAGAGTCTTTTTCTTCATTAATCTTTTCATTGATTTAAAAAAAGCATAAATACAATCAAGAAGAGAATTAATTCAAATATATATATCAGTAACAATATAATCCAAGATTAAGATAGACATTGTCAAAGTCATAGATATTGTTAAACTAGTATAAAATATATAATAAAAAAATGAAAATAACAATTCTCTTTGCAGTTTATGAAGAGAAAGGGAAAAAACATCGGGTCTTAAATGAAAAGGAAAAAAAACCCACTACACTAAAAAACAAAACAAAAAAAAAGGACTGGGCATTCCATTTTGAGGATACAATCAAAAAAGAAAGAAAGAAAGACTTTCTGATCAAATCTAAAACTTTGAAAAAAAAGACTGAAAGAGTAATAAACAATTAAATGAAAATATTGGATAAAAGGTCACCATATTGCTAAGAGCCTTACCATTCATACTATATTCTGTCATCATATTTGACCGACCAAAATGAACCACCTCTCACTTATCTGCGTTGAACTTCATCTGTCTCTTCTCAGCCCAGTTTTGCATCCTATCAATGTCCCGCTATCCACACTGTCCACAAACCTGCCAACCATTGTGTCATCAGCAGATTTATTAACCTATCCCTCCACTTCCTCAACCAGGTCAATTGGTGGCCACCGAGAGGTCCTGTTGTCCTCTGCTGGATGGACTGTAGGTGCTCGTCGAAGTGGTCTCCCAATCTGGGCCAGGTCTCACAGGTGAAATGTCGCCTCACCAGGAAGGACTGTTTGTGCCCCGAATGGTAGTGAGAGAGGAGATCCAGGGGCAGGTGTGGCACTTCTCCTGGTGGCCACCAATTTTAATTCTATTTCCCATTCCCATTCCAACATGTTGGTCCATGGCCTCCTCTACTGCCATGATGAGGCCGCACTCGGGTTGGCGGAACAACTCCTTATTCCGTCTGGGTGGCCTCCAACCTGATGGCATCAACATCAATTTCTCCTGCTTCCAGTAATGAACCCCCCACTTCACCATTCCCCATTTCCATTTTGCTCCCTCACCTTATCTCCTTACCTACCCATCACCTCCCTCTGCTGCTCTTCCCCCTTCCCTTTCTTCCATGGCCTTCTGTCCTCTCCTATCAGATTCCCCCTTCTCCAGCCCTTTATCTCTTTCACCAATTTCTCAGCTCTTTACCTCACCACTCCCCATCTCCTGGTTTCTCCTCTCACCCACAACCTTGTACGTCTTCCCCACCTTCTTACTCTGATCTCATCTTTTTTTTTCTAGTCCTGATGAAGCATCTTGGCCCAAAACAACAGCTGACTGGTACAAGCTGACAGGAAGGTGACAGTAACTCAAATCACCTCACGTTACAACAGTGGTGTGCAGAACAGCATCTCTAAACACACATGTCGAACCTTGAAGTGGATGGTGAAGAATACCATTTTCACAATACCAGTAATATTGAAAAAAAATATAACGTTGACTTGCAGTCTATGCAGAAGTAAACATCATGGTACCTGCAGCTGCCTAAATTGACATACAGTGGCAGGAAAACGTTTGGGCACCCCGGTCAAAATTTCTGTTACTGTGAATAGTTAAGTGAGTAGAAGATGAACTGATCTCCAAAAAATCATAACGTTGAAGATGAAACATTCTTTTCAACATTTTGAGCAAGATTAGTGTATTATTTTGGTTTTGTACTATTTTAGAGTGAAAAAAGGAAAGGAGCACCATTGAAAAGTTTAGGCACCCCAAAAGATTTGAGTTCTCAGATAACTTTTACCAAGGTTTCAGACTTTAATTAGCTTGTTAGGGTTATGGCTTGTTCACAGTCATCGTTATGAAAGGCCAGATGATGCAAATTTTAAAGCTTTATAAATACCCTGACTCCTCAAACCTTGTCCCAACAATCAGCAGCCATGGGCTCCTCTAAGCAGCTGCCTAGCACTCTGAAAATTAAAATAAATGATGCCCACAAAGCAGGAGAAGGCTATAAGATGACATCAAAGCGTTTTCAGATAGCCATTTCCTCAGTTCATAACGTAATGAAGAAATGGCAGTTAGCAGGAACGGTGGAGGTCAAGTTGAGGTCTGTAAGACCAACAACACTTTCCAAGAGAGCTACTTGTAGGATTGCTAGAAAGGCAAATCAAAACCCCTGTTTGACTGCAAAAGACCTTCAGGAAGATTTAGCAGACTCTGGAGTGGTGGTGCACTGTTCTACTGTGCAGCGACACTGAACAAATATGACCTTCATGGAAGAGTCATCAGAAGAAACCTTTTCCTGCATCCTCACCACAAATTTCAGCATCAGAAGTTTGCAAAGGAACATCTAAACAAGCCTGATGCATTTTGGAAACAAGTCAACAGTAGAATTGAGTTTTCTTCAGTTGGCAATTCTCCTAGAGGTGCCAGGATTTGTTTTTCTGAAAGACCATTTCTATATTTTAAAGATACTTTGCTTTCTGCAAGGGAGGAGGTGTGAGGTTATTTGACTAACCATTGGTGGTAAGATAATTTAGATTAGGAATCAATTAAAGCCAATTGTATGGACAACTGTCAACTTTCCTCATTTTTTTGCCTCGGAGAACAATTTAGAGTGATTTCTTTTTTTTAAATCCTAACTTGCCCAAAGAGGTGAATATTAATGTACTGGGATCATGAATGTCATTCTGTGTCATTTTCTTTACTGTGTACATTGGAACAAAAAGTCTGTCATACATAACTGTTTCATTAAATAAATCACAAGACCCACCCCAACTGAAATTTGTGGCCAATGATTATAATCAATGATGGGAAGGTCCAAATAATGAAATGCTTCAAATATTTGGGATAGCTTCATTTTATCAGATTGCATGTTTTAATTAGTTTTAATCAATGGCTGGTGACATCACAGTGGCTGATGACATCACAATGGCTTTAAATCAGAAACCATGAGAAATATTTTGGTATTGATATCAGATAAGAAGCACAAACTGTTGTGTCTCAGTCTTCAGCTAGGAAATACTGGAGAGCTAAAGAGGTGATAACTCACAAATAAATGGGGTTGGGATGGAGCAGATGCTTGCTCAGGCAGGATGAAGAGGAAAGATCTCAGGTAATTCTGAACTTGTCAGCAAGTGTTCAGTGTACAGCTGGCCCCGTTACTTGAATTTTCACTTTACGACTCCTCGCTGTTACAAAAGATCTCCATTAGTTACCTGTTTTCGCTGACAAGAAGGTGTTTTTACTGTTACAAACAAATGCAGCGTGCACCCCGAGCAGCGAGAGTGGCGAAAATAGCGTTCAGCGTTTGTTGTGAAGCGAGCCGTTATAGAGGCAGCGCGCACCCTGAGCAGCGAAAAGCGAAATAGCGTTCAGCGTTTGTTGTGAAGCGAGCCGTTACAGAGGCAGCGCGCACCCCGAGCTGCGAGAGTGGCGAAAAGCCAAGCTTCTTCCCCGGGAACTACACTCAGCATCTCAGCATTAAGCTGTCATAGCTTTGAACTGTGTGAGATTTTCACTACAATTGACAATGCTGCAATGATTGCAGAAAAGTATGACTTTAACTTTGAAAGGGCACGTAGGTTCAGGGCAGGTTTGCAGGATGTTTTGAGTGCTTACAAAGAACTGTATGATAGAAAGATGTGTGAACCTTCCAGCATGCTGGCTGTCTTCTTGACTCTGCTAAGTGAAACTATGCTGTACATCAGTGGTCCCCAACCTCTGGGCCGCGGACCGGTACTGATCCGCGAAGCATGCAGGGGTGCAGCGGTAGCCAGAACGCACCCAGAAAAAAGCTGAAATAAAGAAGCTTATTAGTTAGGTGCCGCCCGGCACGTAAATGTCGGCCCAGATCAGAGACGATACAATCAGCACCTAATTAATTAACACACATAAAAGTTGCTGGTGTACGCAGCAGGCCAGGCAGCATCTATAGGAAGAGGTACAGTCGACGTTTCGGGTCGAGACCCTTTGTCAGGAGTAACTGAAGGAATAGCTAGTAAGAGATTTGAAAGTGGGAGCTGGAGGGGGAGATCAGAAATGATAGGAGAAGACAGGAGGGGGAGGGATGGAGCCAAGAGCTGAACAGCTGATTGGCAAAAGGGATATGAGAGGATCATGGGACAGGAGCCCTAGGGAGAAAGAAAGGGGGAGGGGGGAAGCCCAGAGGATGGGCAATAATGGATGGGGTACGAGGAGGAGGTGGGGTGTTAACGGAAGTTAGAGAAGTCAGTGTTCATGCCATCAGGTTGGAGGCTACCCAGACGGAATATAAGGTGTTGTTCCTCCAACCTGAGTGTGGCTTCACCTTTACAGTAGAGGAGGCCATGGATAGACATATCGGAATGGGAATGGGACGTGGTATTAAAATGTGTGGCCACTGGGAGATCCTGCTTTCTCTGGTGGACAGAGTGTAGGTGTTCAGCGAAACGATCTCCCAGTCTGCGTCGGGTCTCGCCAATATATAGAAGGCCACATCGGGAGCACGGGACACAGTATATCACCCCAGCCGACTCACAGGTGAGCTGTCGCCTCACCTGGAAGGACTGTCTGGGGCCCTGAATGGTGGTAAGGGAGGAAGTGTAAGGGCATGTGTAGCACTTGTTCTGCTTACAAGGATAAGTGCCGGGAGGGAGATCGGTGGGGTGGGATCGGGGGGACGAATGGACAAGGGAGTCGCGTAGGGAGCGATCCCTGTAGAAAGCAGAGAGGTGGGGAGGGAAAGATGTGCTTAGTGGTGGGATCCCGTTGGAGGTGGCGGAAATTACGGAGAATTATTTGTTGGACCTGGAGGCTGGTGGGGTGGTAGGTGAAGAGAAGGGGAACCCTATCCCAAGTTGAGTGGTGGGAGGATGGGGTGAGAGCAGATGTGCGTGAAGTGGCAGAAATGCGTTTCAGAGCAGAGTTGATGGTGGAGGAAGGGAAGCCTCTTTCCTTAAAAAAGGACATCTCCTTCGTCCTGGAATGAAAAGCCTCATCCTGAGAGCAGATGCGGCGGAGATGGAGGAATTGCGACAAGGGGATGGCATTTTTTCAAGAGACATGGTGAGAAGAGGAATAGTCGAGATATCTGTGAGAATCCGTTGGCTTATAGTAGGCATCAGTAGATAAGCTGTCTCCAGAGACAGAGACAGAAAGATCTAGAAAGGGGAGGGAGGTGTCGGAAATGGACCAGGTCTTCAAGGTTAGTATTCAAGGACTCGGCAGCTAACCTTGATGAGTATGCCTCAGCTGTCATGGACTTTATTTGGAAATGCAGGGAGGACTGTGTGTCTCGCAAGACGATCCGGGTATTCCCTAACCGGAAACCTTGGATGAATTATGAGGTCAAGTCCGTTTTAAAGGCTAGAGCTGCGGCTTTTAGGTCCGGGGATACCAGTCGCTACACAGAATCCAGGCATGAACTCCGGAAAGCCATTAAGGACACCAAGAGGCAATATCGAGCCAAGTTGGAAGCCCAGGCTAACCAAAGGGATGCCAGTAGACTATGGCAGGGTCTAAATGAGATCACTGGGCGCAAAGAAAAGGCTGGGAATATCAACAACTGCGGCGCTTCTCTTCCTGACCAACTTAACATATTCTACGCAAGATTCGAACAGAAGAGGAGCGTCCCACTCCCTCCGGATGAACCAGACCTGGTGGCATCGAGATTCATCGTCACCGAGGAGGATGTTAGAAGAAGATAAATCCAAGAAAGGCGACGAGCCCAGATGGCATCCCAGGACGGGTTCTCTGGGCCTGTGCAATGGAGCTAGCTGGAGTGTTTGCTGACAGCTTCAACTGCTTCTTGCTTCAGTCTAAGATCCCCTCGTGTTTTAAGAAGGCAACGATAATCCCAGTGCCGAAGAAGAGGAAGGTGGCATGCCTGAATGACTATTGACCTGTGGCTCTGACATCAATTGCTATGAAGTGCTTCGAGAGATTGGTTTTGGCACACATCAACCACAGCCTACCAGTCAACCTCGACACTTTGCAATCCGCCTACCGGAGCAACAGGTCAACGGCAGATGCCATCTCTCTGGCTCTACATTCCTCCTTAGAACACCTGGAGAATAAAGATGCATACGTAAGGCTCCTTTTCATTGACTACAGCTCTGCCTTTAATACTATCGCTCCAAATAAACTGATTCCTAAGCTCCAGAACCTGGGCCTTAGCACTCAGATCTGCAGCTGGATCTTCAACTTCCTCACAGACAGGACCCAGGCTGTAAAAATAGGGGACAAGCTCTCCTCTACAATCACTCTGAGCGCCGGTGCCCCACAAGGCTGTGTACTCAGCCCCCTGCTGTACTCACTGTACACCCATGATTGTGTAGCCAAGTTTCCATCAAACTCAATATATAAGTTTGCTGATGACACAACAATTGTAGCCGTATCTTGGGTAATGATGAGTTTGAGTACAGAGAGGAAATTAAGAACCTGGTGGCATGGTGCGAAGACAATAACCTATCCCTCAACCTAAAAATCGAAGTTGAAAGATATATTTGTAGTATAAGTCCTTTAGTGTAGGTATAGATTAAGTAAATAAGGTTGGTACCGGTGAAAAAGATAAAGGGAATGGAGCGACGCTGAAGTATAGCTCACTCCATGAGCGCCCCCTGGAAAGTCGGATCCTAACAAACTTGAAGTTAATTTCAATAATAAGGAATTTGAAATTAGTATGCACCTGATAACAAATCAAATTTGATTATTTCCAGAAATAACTTTGTGCGACACACATAATATAGAGGGGTGGTAGTGTGTCATTATGCTGAATGCCTGTCGCAGACTGACCTTGTACTTCTAAATCTTTCACGGCATTGAAATGAATACAGGCAAAGGCCCTGGTTAAATGTGCCTTCTTACCCAACCTTCCTTTAACTTCTGCCTGGAGATTTGAGATTAAGATTTTTTTGATCAGAATGGGTTGATCACCTCTGTAGCAGAATGCAAGGTGACCTAACTGAAATGTATAAAATACAAATGAGCTCCTCGGCCTGGATGCTGAAAGGCTGTTCTACTTGTCTCGAATGTCTGCCTCAGTATTGGGGGATTGGCCATTTAGTGCTGAGAAGAGGAACGTCTTCAGTCCAAGCTGTGGAACTGTGCCCAGAGAGCAAGGGAGGCAGAGTTATTGTGTAAATTCAAAGCCAAGGCAAATACTGATTTTTGGGCTATCAGGGAGTCCAGGAAATGAAGTAAAGGCAGGGGATCTGCCATGATCTTATTGAATGTCAGAGCAGACACAAAGGACTAAAAGACCTCCTCCTACTCCCATCTTTTATGCTTGTATCTGCTAACCTGAATTCATTCTTTTCCAATACCTGCTGTGTTGAACTCTTTACCTCCCTCAAAATTTCTTTCCCTTCTCCACCAGTTTTCACGCTCTTAAAATTTGCAACAACCTCACCACAGAATTTTCCATCTTCCTTGGCTTGCTAATGTCTTTAGAGAGCAAGACTCTTCTGGGTAGGGAGGTACACGCTTAATTTGGAACTCCTTTGAAAATAGCTGGTGGGGGGAGTGGCTGTAGGATCTCGGGGAGATGCTCAAGATATGAAGCCTTAGGCCTCATCCATTCCACAAAAAGTAGGAGTAGCCAGTCAGCCCTTTGAGTTACTCCACCAGTCAATATGATCACAGCGGATCATTAAGATTCCGGAGAGCCACAAGAGACTGCTGATTCTGGAATCTGGAGCAACAAACAACCTGCTGGAGTAACTCAGTGGGTCCAACAGCATCTGTGGCAGGAAAGGAACTGTCAATGTTTCGGGCCAAACTCTTGTATCGGGACCTTTTCCAGATCCTGAATCATGTTCCTGTTTCCTCCTCATGTTCTTCGCTTCCTTTAACCCCAAGAACTATACAGTGCCTGTAAAAAGTACTTATCCCTCTTGCAAGTTCTCCTGTTTTTTAACATTGAAACACAGTTGATTTAATTTAACCCCAAGAACTATACAGTGCCTGTAAAAAGTCTTTATCTCTCTTGCAAGTTCTCCTGTTTTATAACATTGAAACACAGTTGATTTAATTTGGTTTTATTGACACTGATCAACAGAAAAAGACTCTTTCATGTCAAAGTGAAAACAGATCTCTACAAAGTGATCTAAATTAATTACAAATATGAAACACAAAATAATTGATTGCATAAGTATTCACCCCCTTTAATATGACACACCAAATCATCACTACTGCAGCCAATTGGTTTTAGAAGTCACATAATTAGTTAAATGGAGATCACCTGTGTGCGAACAAGGTGTTTCAATTGATTGTAGTAAAAATATGCCTGTAAACATGAGGAAATCTGCAGATGCTGGAAATTCAAGCAACACACATCAAAGTTGTATGTGAACGTAGCAGGCCAGGCAGCATCTCTAGGAAGAGGTACAGTCGACGTTTTGGCCCGAAACATCGACTGTACCTCTTCCTAGAGTTGCTGCCTGGCCTGCTGCGTTCACCAGCAAAAATACACCTGTGTCTGGAAGGTCCAACTGATGAGCTGATTGTGGAGCTCACTGGAAAATGGCAGAGAGAGGGGACACCAAGGAAAGAGCCAAGCTGTTGAGGGAAGTTTTTGGCGAGAGTGGAAGTGAACTAGAGATGGAGGTCGGTGGGAAACAGGAACGGAATGGAAAGAGGGAAAAAAGAAAGCAGAGGTACGGGATATCAAACTCTGAGGAGTCAGCGGATGATCAAAGCAGGACAGCAAAACAATGGAAAGAAGATGAGATTAAAGCAATTATAAAACTAAGCGAAGACAGGGCGTCTTTTGGTGATTGGAACCCGATTTGTTTGACGAAGATGCTCAACAAAATTATAGGGGAGATTAAAAGAGCAAAGATTTTATGAAATGGATGGCTATTAGTGATTTGTCGGGATAGTGCTCAGCAAGGCAAAATGATAAGACTAAGTAAAATAGATGGCAAAGAAGTACAATGCTCAAAACTTGACAATAGAAAGTGGACTAGAGGAGTTATTTTGGGAATACCAACAAAAGTTACCATGGATGAGATTAAACAGAACATAAAAGGAGCAAAAATTATTGAGGCCAAACGTTTAAAAGTTACAAGAAATGGGAAGAAGTGTGATAGTTTATCAGTAATGATTAACTTTGATGAAGAGAGATTGCTAACTAACGTTCACTTAGGGTATATGTGTTATGCGGTTAGAACATATATACCACCACCTTTAAGATGCTATAAATGTCAGAAATTCGGGCACATTGCGGTGGTCTGCAGAGGAAAACAAAGATGTGGGAGATGCGCTGGAGAACATGAATATGGGAACCGTGAAGCGGGAGCTGGGCTGAAATGCTGCAATTGTGGCGAGAAACACAGCGCAGGTTATCGAGGGTGCATTTATAGCAAGAAGCCGGCTGAGGTACAATATGTAAAAGTAACTCAAGGAATGAGTTATGCAGAGGCAGTGAAAGAATTTACTGAAAAAAAAGGCTGTCAAGCAAACAAATGCAGGGAATAATAAACTGGTGAATTGTGAGGGTTGTAATATGAAAAATAAGGATACACTATTAATGAGTAGAAAGGATTTCGTACGTTTTATGGTGGATGCAATTAATTGTTCAGCACAAACAAGCAAAAGAACTGAAAAAATTAAAATTATAGTCAAGTCTGCAGAAAAGTATCTTGGTATTAAAGGGATTAGGTGGGAAGAGGTCAAAGAAACGCTGAACGGAGGATCCAACGGTTCACAGGCAGGGGAGATGGAATCTTAATGGCAGCATATTTATCGCAAATGGTCAAGAATTTAAGAAATATGACCGGGAAGCAGAATTACTCAATAAGATTACTGTCTTACGGTATGAGTATAATTCTATAATGTCCAAGAGTGTCTCAAAACTACTGACACTCGTCAGACAGAGGTACTTTCAGCTTGGTGAAAAGCCCCATAAATTATTAGCCCATCAGTTAAGGCAGATGCAGGCCTCCAGGGCCATACATCATATAAAGGCGAAGGTGGCTTTTAATGGACAGACCCGGAAAAAAATTAATGTGTTTTGCGGAGTTCTATGCTAATGTTTACCAATCACAAGGCGGTCCAGACATTGAAGTTATAGATGCAGTTTTTGATAATCTGAATCTGCCCACACCGTCAACAGATTCAGTAAATACACTTGATTCTGATATAAGCCTAGATGAGATCAAGGAGGTCATTTCTTCCCTCCCCAATGATAAGGCAGCAGGTCCTGATGGTTTTAGCATGGAATTCTTCAAAGTATTTGGTTCAAAATTGTCCCCTCTGCTCTTATGAATGTTGAATCACTCTAGGATAGCTTTCAGATTGCCACCCACTTTACGTAAAGCCAATGTTTCTCTGATTCCAAAACCAGGCCGTGATCCCGAGGTGGTTTCATCATATGGCCCCATTTCGCTGCTGCCCATTGAAACCAAAATTCTTGGGAAAGTCATGGCCAATAGGTTAAAAGAATGCATTTGTTCTATTATTCATCCAAATCAAACTGGCTTTATGCCAGGTAGACATATGCAGTTTAATTTGTGACATCCTTTCAATACTTTATACACAAAACATGCAGAAGAGGCTGTAGTTATTTCATTAGATGCGCAACATGCGTTTGACCAAGTGGAATGGCCATATATGATGTTTGCACTTAAGAAATTTGGATTTGGACCATCTTTCATTAAATGGATTGAGATAATTTATTCACACCCATCTGCTTCTATTATCACTAATCAGAATATTTCCTCCCCTTTTGCAATTCATCGTGGGACTCGTCAAGGCTGCCCCTTTCTCCATTTTTTGTTTGCAGTTATCATTGAGCCACTGGCTGTTAGCATCCGACAGGACCCTTTGATAGCTCCTATTGATATGCATGGTCATAAACATCACCTTTCGTTATACGCTGGCAATGTCCTTTTATATATCTCCAGCCCACAAACATCAATACCCGCCCTTCTGACTCTAATTAATCATTTTGGTAGTTTCTCAGGTTTCTCTGTTAATTGGGATAAGCGTGAACTAATGCCAGTCACTGCAGTGGTTTAATACAGCATATTTACAGTCCATTCCCTTTAAAATAACTTACGATAATTTCTCCTATCTTGGTGTGACTATTACAAAAAACCCAGATGACCTTTTGCAAGTGAATTGGCGAAACAAAGGTGAGCAGGTTAAATGCAATATTGACTTTTGGAAAACCCTTCCGATTTCTTTGGTGGGGGGGGGTTAATGCAATCAAGGTAATTGTACTGCCACAATTTCTTCATCGTTTCCAGTCAATTCCATGTTTTATTCCTCTGTCATATTTTAAGCAATTGGATTCAATTATTATACCCTTCATTTGGAATTATAAAGCCATTAGAATTACTAAAAAGCCCTTGTCAAAGCCCAAGGAAGCAGGTGGTTTTGCCCCACCGGACGTTAAAATGTATTACTGGGCTGCCCACCTATCCATGCTTGCATGGTGGAAAAAAGGCCCACCCTCTACCTCAGCCTCGTGCCCAGCATGGTTACTCATAGAGCGAGTGCTTTGTAAGAAGACTTCCTTACCAGCTGTCCTTAATAGCCCCACTGCAGTTAATAAGTCACATTTTAGTAACAGCTTCCTGGTTGGCAGCACTACAAGAATTTGGAAGCAGATTCAACTACACATTAAGGCCCCAAAAATTTATATTAACACTCCGATTTGTAACAATCATTCCTTTTTGCCTGGCCTGAATGATACTGTTTTTCCCTACCTGAAAACAGAGAGGCATCTGTATTGCAGGTGACCTATATATTAATGGAAGCTTTGCCTCATTTGCACAGTTACAAGCAGTTTACAACATCCCTGCATCTAGATTTTTTTAGATATTTACAAATTCGAGATTATGTCCGGAAATATATACCTAACTTCGAGGTTTTAGACAAACATGAGTCCCTGGAGGCAATAAATAAATTTGATCCTGTTACTCGTAGTGCAGTATCCTATCTTTGTCAGATTCTACATAATGGAGCTCGGGTGAATACTGCAGGTCTTAAACATGCATGGGTGGATGAACTGGGTATAGAACTGACAGAGGAGGTCTGGGATGAGTGTTTAAAGAGTATACATGATTGTTCGGTCAAAGTCAGACACAGACTTATACAGATTAAAACAATACATAAACTTCATTGTTCCAAAGAAAAGTTGCACAGTTTCTACCCTGATGTTTCACCAGTTTGTAATAGGTGTAAATCTGTGAGCAGTAACTTGTCACATTCATTCTGGTCATGTTGTAAGCTTTATGCATACTGGAAAAGTATTTTTCACTGTTTCTCTGAGGCTTCTGGGAAACGGTGGGAACCAGACCCGCTCATAGCCATCCTTGGAGCAACAAGCTCCCTATCTTCAGCCAATAAGTATGAAAAAAAAGGCTGTATTGTTTGGCATGGTGATTGCCAAGAAGTTAATCCTGCAAATGCCGAAAATGGACTCTGTGCCTACGTACGATCTGTGGCTGAGAGAACCAGCGAATACTGTACATTTGGAGAGACTGAGACTATGTAATGAGGACAGAGGGGACATCTTTGAAAGGATATGGGGCCCTGTATTGGACTTTCTCACGGGGTGAGGACTGAGGTTTTTTGGTGCGGTGCACCTCTGCTACGTATGTATACTTTAGCCTTCATATTTTTCTCCCTTCTGCTGCTCGATATTTAATTAGATTTTGTTAAGGTCGTGGTTTTTGTAGATGTGCTGTTTTTCTTGTATAATAAAAAAAATATGAAAAAAAAAGAATTTAAGAAATATGTTTTAGAACTTAAGGAAAATACTCAGATTTTATGGTTGAAGCCCAGGGTGCAGAACTCCAACAACAAATAGAAGTAGTCGACAAGAACAACTGTGAATTGGAAAGGAGATTGGAAAATGGAGGAAATTATTACAAGGATACAAAAAGAAAAGGAGTGTGTTGCAAAGCGAATTATCTACATTTGGATTATAAAATGAAAACATGGAAGCAAATGAAGAAGAACTCCGAGGTCTCAGTAAACAACTGCAGGCTACGATCCAAGAAAAGGAAAACCTGAAAAAGCAGCAGACTTGGAAAAACAGCAATTTTAAAAGTATCACGTGCAATAGTTACTATTCTTTAACAAGACGATTTTAGTCTTACAAGTGATGCAGATGAAATCAATGTGATTGAGGTAATGCAACTACATGAAAGCATGTGACAAAATTAGGGAGGGATAGCAGTTTGTGGCATTATCTAATGAGCACATTAAGCAGTCACCAGGAATTGCAACTACAGAGTGATGCTAATAGAGAACTGCAGGCTGAACTAGATTGTCTAAAGTAGAGAACTCCGGGACATATTTGGTTGGAACACCACGAGTCTAGCAGATGGCGGTAATGCACTGAAGAACTGGTTGCCAACCGCCATAAAACACAAAAGAAGTAGTAGTAGAGGTCCAACTGCTGGTGAGTCCGAATCCTGGCAAAAACTACACCACGAAGACAAAAGAACACTCCAAGCAACTCCGCGAAAAGGTTATTGAAAAGCACAGGTCAGCAGATGGATACAAGAATATTTCTCAGTCGCAGAATATCCCTTGGAGTACAGTTAAGTCAATCATCAAGAAATGGAAAGGATATGGCACAGCTGTAAATCTGAAGGGAGTAGGCCATTCTCGAAAACTGAGTGACCGTGCAAGAAGGGGAGTAGTGAGGGAGTACATGAAGAGACCTGTGACAACCCTGGAGAAGTTACAAGCTTCAGAGGCTGAGATGGGAAAGTCTGTGCATACAACGACTGTTGCCTGGGTGCTTCAAAGTTGCAGTTTTATGGAAGAAGAAACGATGAATTATGAAAGGAATCTGGTGACTAATACCAAAGAAGACACTAAAAGCATTTTTAAGTATGTAAAGGGTAAAAGAGAGTTAAGGGTAGCTATAGGGCCAATAAAAAATGATGCTGGAGATATTGTAATGAGAGACGCAGAGATGGCAGAGTATTTTGCATCAGTCTTCACAGTGGAAGACATCTGCGGTATACCGGACACTCAAGTGTGTCAGGGAAGTGAAGTATGTGCAGTGAAAATTACGACTGAAAAGGTGTTCAGGAAGCTTAATGGTCTGAGGGTGGATAAATCTCCTGGACCTGTTGGAATGCACCCTTGGGTTCTGAAGGAAGTAGCTGGAGAGATTGCAGAGGCATTAGCAATGATCTTTCAAGAATCGATAGATTCTGGCATTGTACCGGATGACTGGAAAATTGCAAATGTTACTCTGCTATTTAAGAAGAATCGGAGCAGCAGAAAGGAAACTACAGACCTGCTAGCCTGACATCAGTCGTTGGGAAGTTGTTGGAATCGATTGTTAGGGATGAGATTACGGAGTATCTGGAGGCACATGACAAGATAGGCCAGAGCCAGCATGGCTTCCGGAAAGGAAAATCCTGCCTGACAAATCTACCGCAAGTTTTTGAGGAGATTACAAGCAGGGTAGACAAAGGAGATGCAGTAGACGTGGTGTATTTGGATTTCAAAAGGCCTTTGACAAAGTGTCCACGAGCGGCTGCTTAGCAAAATAAGCACCCATGGAATTACAGGGACGTTACTAGCATGGGTGGGTCATTGGCTGATTGGCATAAAACAGAGTGGGAATAAAGGGATCCTATTCTGGCTGCCGCTTACCAGTGGAGTTCCACGGGTCGGTGTTGGGACTGCTGCTTTTTACAGTGTATGTCAATAATTTGGACCATGGGATTAATGGATTTGTGGTTAATTTTGCTGATGATACCAAGATAGGTGAAGGAAATAGAGAGCCTGCAGAGAGACTTAGATAGTTCAGGAGAATGGGCAAAGAAATGGCAAGTGAAATACAATGTTGGAAAGTGTATGGTCATGCACTCGGGTAGAAGAAATAAACAGGCAGACTATTACTTAGATAGGGAGATAATTCAAGATGCAGAGATGCAAAGGGACTTGGGAGTCCTTGAGCAGGATACCCTAAAGGTTAACCTCCAGGCTGAGTTGGTGGTGAAGGCAACGAATGCAATGTTAGTATTCATTTCTGGAGGTATAGAATATAAGAGCAGGGATGTGATGTTGAGGCTCTATAAGGCACTCGTGTGACCACACTTGGAGTATTGTGTGCAGCTTTGGGCTCCTTATTTTAGAAAGAATATACTGACATTGGAGAGGGTTGAGAGAAGATTCATGAGAATGATTCCAGGAATGAAAGGGTTACCATAAGAGGAACGTCTGGCAGCTCTTGGGCTGTATTCCCTGCAGTTCAGGAGAATGAGGGAAGGGGGATCTCATAGAAACATTCCAAATGTTAAGAGGCCTGAACAGATTAGATATGATAAAGTTATTTCCCATGGTCAGGGAGTCTAGGACCAGAGGGCATGAATTCAAGATTGAAGCACATCCATTTAGAACAGAGATGTGGAGAAATTTCTTCAGTCAGACGGTGGTAAATTTGTGGAATTTGTTGCCATGAGCGGCTGTGGAGGCCAAATCATTGGGTGTATTTAAGGCAGAGATCGATGGGTTCTTGATTAGCCAGGGTATGGGGAGGAGGCAAGGGGAATGGGGATTACCGGAAGAATTGGATGGCAGAGCAGACTCGATGGGCTGATTGGCCGACTTCTGCTCCTCCATCTTATGGTCTTATGATTAAGGGGAGGTTTCTCTGGTGAGGGACACTAAGGTTGGGCTTGAGGCTTTTGTTAGGAAGAGATGAAGAGAGAAGACGCCAGAGAGAAGAGGTGAAGGGCCTGTTCCCTTGCTGTACTTGTCTCTCCACGTTGACTAAATCTTCAGTGACTAACTCTGATTTGTGTGCAAGACTTTGGTCTAAAACCAGCTGAACAGCACAGAAAGGTACCTCAAAAAGAAATTTAACAGAAGGAAAAAATGACAAGGAAACGAAACACATGACATGCTTTTTACGTGTTTCTGCTCTGCAAAAGTCTCAAGGAGGTAAATCCTGCACCTCTCTGGTGTGCAACACAAGGCAGCGTTTACCTTAATCCACTTTATTAGGGAAATCAGTCAAAACAACGATGTAATGTACAAATTATGAGAAAGATGTCCACTGGTAACAGGTTAAACGTGCCTAACACAATCTCTAAAATCATTCAGAAAGCTAACAGACATTAAATTACGTGATTTGCAATATTGAAATGGCATCCCAAATGTGACTAGACCACTGGAATGATACAATATTTTGTAATTCTGGTCGGAAAGAGAAGCTCAGCTATTGAAAAATCTACTTTAACTAATACGTACAGAAGCAATGGCTGCCGAACCAAACCATCAGGTAATCACAGCATCCACTGGCACTGCTGTTCAAGTCACTGGAATAATGAGGTCGGCATTGAAAGTCATTTCAATAACTGTCTAACGGGCACTCTTTCTTTTAATGTTATAAATGATTAAAAGGGAAACTAAGGTAGGTCAAAACTTTTAGCACATCATTCAGCAACCTGGGGACAATACAGTGCAGACATCCTTCCCCACATGAGGCCCCATTAAATGTGGGCCCCACCTTAGGACCCATCAATGTGGACTCCACCCCTTCACCAGGCCCCATCAAATGCAAAACCCTCTCCTACATCAGAGTCAGGACCCATCAATGTGGACCACTTCCCCAAGCCAAACCCATCCAACGTGGACCCCTCACTGGGCCCCTCCTCTGCCACCCCATCCGAGAACAGTTTCAAATTGGACAACACCTTCAGTTTTAATTCGAGCATTTGCCACTGGATGCTGGGAATACGAGCGAAGGTGTTTTGGGAGGAGGGAGGAGGGGAGGAGGGGAGGAGGGGGGGAGGGGAGGAGGGGAGGAGGGGAGGAGGGGGGGGGAGGGGAGGAGGGGGGGAGGGGAGGAGGGGGGAGGGGAGGAGGGGAGGAGGGAGGGGGGAGGGGAGGAGGGGAGGAGGGGAGGAGGGGAGGAGGGAGGGAGGGGAGGAGGGGAGGAGGGAGGGAGGGGGGAGGAGGGAGGGAGGAGGAGGGAGGGAGGGGGGAGGGGGGAGGGAGGGGGGAGGGGGGAGGGAGGGGGGAGGGGGGAGGGGGAGGGGGAGGGGGAGGGGGGGGGGAGGGGGAGGGGGAGGGGGAGGGGGGGGGAGGGAGGAGGGAGGAGGGAGGAGGGAGGAGGGAGGAGGGAGGAGGGAGGAGGGAGGAGGGAGGAGGGAGGGAGGAAGGAGGGAGGGAGGAGGGAGGAGGGAGGAGGGAGGAGGGAGGAGGGAGGAGGGAGGAGGGAGGAGGGAGGAGGGAGGGAGGAGGGAGGGAGGAGGGAGGGAGGAGGGAGGAGGGAGGAGGGAGGAGGGCCATCCCACTGTATCCTGTTATGAAGGGTAGTTTCCGTGTTGTGTTGTCCTGTGGTGGGGGATTTGTGATACTTTTTAAAAAGTCAGATTTGATGTGTCTGAGTCTCCATCTGCTGTAGCCCCTGTGTCTAAGTGCAGAGAAGAGGATAGTAGTGGCTTGGTGGAAGTCCTCTGCCCTGGTGCAAATGCGGTGAAACCGGGTCAGTTGTCCCTTGACAATGCCTCTGAAGGTGTGTTTGGGATGGTGGCTCCCTGTGTGTAGGAGGGTGTGTGTGTCTGTGGTTTTAAAGAATACTTTGGTGGCTAGTTTCTGGCTGCCATTTTCTGGTGCTAGTTTAAATACTGTAGTGTCCAGGAAGTCAACTTTCTCCCTATTTGTTGCGGACTTAACATTAATCGATGGATGATGCATGTTTAGGATTTGAATAAATTCATCTAATTCTAAGTCCGAGTGTGTCCACACTCCCCAGATGTCATCCAGGTATCTATAAAGACACATGGGTTTTTTGGGGCACTTTGGATAAACTGTTTCCTCCCATTTTGCCATGTATATATAGGCATAGGCTGGAGCAAACTTCTTTCCCATCGCTGTGCCCTTGACTTGTAAGTAGAATTCATTATTGAATTCAAAGTCATTTTTAGTTAGGCTGAGGTAAAGGAGTTCTATCAAGGCCTCGTCTGGTCTCTCTAGCTGAGGGTTCTCCCGAAGGATATCGCTCACTGCCGGTATACCCCTGTCCGTTTCTATATTGGTGTACAGGCTTTCAATGTCCATGGTGAAGAGTACGGCCTCAGGGGGCACTGACATGGAATTGACTATCCGGACAAAGTGGTACGTGTCCTTGATGTAGCTGGAGTGTTTCTGCGATAGTGGGTTAAGGAAGGCATCAATGTATTCTGCTATCCTGTATGACTCACTGCTGCAGTCCGACACGATGGGCCTGCCGGGTGGTATTTCTCCCGGAACAGTCCATGAGTCTGGGTTCCTGTGTATTTTGGGGAGGATATGGAACTTTCTTGCTCGTGGCTGTATCCCTGTCAGGTACTCCACCTGCTTCTTCCCCAGGTATCTAGTCCTTTCTAGTTCTCGCAGAATGTTCCTAATTTCTGTGTGTGTTTCCCAGTATTGCTGTTTGTCCAGGATAACTATGCTGCTCCCTTTATCTGCTGGTTTGATAACAATATCCATATTTTCCTTCAGCTCTTTCAGGGCTGTTCTCTCCTTCCTAGTTAAATTGGCCTTATTCTGTACTTCTCCCTCCCTCTCCATTATCTCATCCAGTGTGCTCTCGAATTGTAGGACCGCTTCTGACCTGTACCTCCTCTTGGGGCTCCAGTCTGAGCGAGGGGTGAAATGGGTCTTTCTACCTTCTGCCTCCGCAACAAAGTGGACGAGTACCAATCTCCTATCGAACTTATCCATGTCCTCCTCAATCTGCTCCTTATGGAGTTTTGCAGTTGGTACAAACGTGAGGCCCCTGTTCAGAACTTTTTGCTGGGTTTCTGTAGGGATGAACGTACGGGAGAGGTTCACGATGGTCTCTCCCAGTCGTGGACCCTGCCTCTCTCGGCTTTGTCTCCACTCTAGTTTAAAGACTGCATCCACCTGACTATGGTCAGGGCTGTGTTCTCTGTCCAATCGATGTGGTCTCTGTCTACCTTAAACTGCCTCGCCGGGACTGCAGGGATATAATTCTTAGTTCTAATAACCTCATTTAGTTGGCCCAGGGTTGCATGTTCTGCCTCTGTCAAACAGTGGCTAAAGTTCAGTTCTGGCACCCAGATACTGGCATTGGGAAATTTAATATGGGCCATTCTTAATAGTTGCTGAAGCTGTTTAGTCGCTGTTGCTGGCTGATGTGACCTGTTGTTTATTCCAAAGGAAAGGATAACCTTCTTAGTTTCCAGTTGTGGCTTTAACTTTGTCAGGATAGCAGTGGAATGGGTGAATTTGGCTCCCGGAAAGCTGTCCAATTGAACATCCTTATTAGGGCATCTTTTGATCCTGGAAATGTTAGAGTCCCCTATAATTAGTATAGGTTTAAGGGGCCTGAGTTCCCAAGTTACATTTTTCTGTTTAGAGTGAGGATGCCTCGTTACTTGGCCCTCCTGGTTGTTGCAAATAGGGGTTACCTGTCCTCTTGTTTGTCCCATGTCCTCCGACTGTCGGGCCGTGTGGTTCCCTGGGGTGGAAGACTTGCTCGGTCCTCGTGTACTGACTCCCCTTGTCTGTCTGCCCATCCGCACTGGTGTGGGGTGGGGTGCTGATTCCCCGGAGTCTTGGGTCGAGGAGGCCGTGGGGGTGGCGGGCTGGGGCTCCCCTGCTCCTAGGTTGGATTGCGTCTTCTCCGAGGGGCTCATGGCTGGGGAGGGGCTCACCTGGCGTCTTCTCTGTTCCTGTGACTGGGGCAGTGGGGCCGCATCGGCGTCGAGTGGGTTAACTAGCTCCAGCGCCCTCCCGTGGACGATACCGGAACTCCCACTGCAGGCGTCGGCGCCGGGAGGACTAACCAGCTCCGGCGCCGGACGGTGCCGGAACTCCCACTACCCGCGTTGTTCTCAGGACCTGTTGGTCTGAGACAGTCCCGCAACACAATTACCGGACACAAGTTCGTTTTACTCGGCGCCAACGGACGGGGTGCAGCGTGGGCGGTCTTTTTCCGGGGCTCGGGTGTGATACGAGTCCGGTCACGGCTGACCCAGAAGCCGTCCCTGGAGGTTCCCCTCTCCCCCTTGGAATGCGGTTTCCATTGTCCGTGGGGGTCATTGTGGCCACGTCCGAATTGTGCGGCCCCTCGTGGGCCCGGTCTGCCGCGGCCTGCCGTTCTGGCACAGGTCTTGAGACTAGATCAAAAATATGCTTTTGGACAGCCTCCAATTTGATTTGAAATTTTTCCTTTAAATTTCGTATGTTCCAGATTACGGCTTTGGTGATCGCTTCTGGTAAGCGATCAGTCAGATCCGATTCAAGTTCCAATTCTTGCAGGCTACTTTGGTAGTGTCCAATTAAAATTTGTCGTGTTTCTTTAGCCCAAGCGTCCGCATTGGCAGCAATTTTATGAAGCGTTTCTTGGGAGGGGTTTGCCGGCTTTATGAATTTGGTCAGTCTATATGCCTGGGTAGTGATCCCCTTTGGTGGCCTGTACATTTGTTCCAAAACTCTTAGGTGGTGCAGAGTCTGGCTTATTTTATATATTAATCTAACCGTGGTGGAAAAGGAATCCCTGGGAAACCCGAGGTCTCTGCAGTTACCACGGTGGTCTGACGCGCCATTTGCTGACAAGCCCCCGGTCCTCTCTCTCCAATTTCTCCTTCACATCGTTAAAGTAAGACAATAATCACCAAACTACCGATGAAGTCCGCTTAATTAATGTTCTTACCGCTTGCTCTGCGTCTCGGGTTCAGTGATTTCGACTCCAGCGAATTGCCTTTAATAAAGCGTGTTGCCTTTAATACTCTCCAATTTCTCCTCCACGTCATTAAAGTAAGACAATAATCAGAAAACCACAGATGAAGTGCAGTTAATTAATGTCCTTATCGCTTGCTTTTCATCTTGGGTTCAGTGATTTCGACTCCTGTGAATTGCCTTTAACAAAGCATATTGCCTTCAATAAAGCGTATTTCCCGACTGGGAGAGTCACCAATTTCGCCTCTTCTCTGTGGCTTCCTCATGGGGAATTCTGTAAAGACTGAGGTGGTCTCTCCTTTAAAATGTTCCACTCCACCCCCGGCCCCCTCCCACCTCTGTATTGTTTTACCAAACCTGTTTCTCCATTTCTGCTGCAGCCTCTGGCTGTTGCCCAGATCCCGGTCTGCCTTGTTTGTTAAGATTCTTAAAGGTAAATTATCCACTAATCGCGCTGCTCCTTTTTATTGTTCGACCCTCCCCATTCTTTTAGCTCCAAATTTTTCACTTCTATTCCTTTAATACCTAGTTAGAGTTGAGATTCGATTTCATCCTATTTCTCCTTTTAGGATTACATTGTTTTATTGTGACTTTAGTGTTCAAACTGTGAGTTTACTGTTCTGTGGGTATAATGTGGTCGGAGCTTGTGGCTGATGTATGTTGGGGTTGGGGTTTAACCTCAGTCGTCTGTGCCAGTTTTCCTAGCTCCTTGGATTTACTTTGGCTTATGAGGACCAGGATGATGAGGGACGTGTCACTGCTGGTTAGGATGCGAGTATGCGGGCAGTGGGCAAAATATCCCTCTAGTGTTTGTGGATCTCGTACTGGAGATGCAGTATCACTTTACCCTGCCACTTTGTTTTTAGCCCACGTTGTCATCATCTCGGTCCCCGACTGGGATCTTCCTCCTCTTTAACCTCCATTCTGGAGTTTAAGTTACAATGGAGTTATTGCCTATGGATAGTGTTTTGGATTTGGGGTTTTTTTTATAGGGACTGGGTGCTGTGATCTAGGGGTTGTGCGGTAGCTAATTGAGGGGTGTGTGGGGAGGGACATGCCCGGGGGTAGAGTTAGGTAATGGGGGTTGAGGATTCACGGCGAAGGGAGGTGGGGTGGGATGGCAAATGGCATTGCGGGGGGGGGGGTTCCCCTGCAGTAGGGGTGAGGGCTGAAATAGGATCCTAACTGCCCGTGATATTGGGTGAATTTGGCCCCGTGATGGGGTAAGGGCTTAGGTTTATGGGGGGTGTGTAGCAGGGTTGGAGTTGTTAGGTTTAGGGGTAGGGTAAAGGACAGTTATATAAACCCTTTTATGTGGTGTGGTTTGGGTTATTTGGGGTGCTGTCCAGTTTAGTTGGGGTGCAAGGTCCATTGGAAGTTATGGTTATGGTGAATGCTAGGGTTGGGGATGTTTGTGGGGTGGCATGGTTCTGGTGATGTGGGGAGAACCTGGCTCCCGGGTGAGGAGAGGGCTAGGGTTTATGGGGGTGTGCTGAAGGGTTGGAGGTGTTAGGCTGAGGTGTATGGCTGGGTAGTGAGGTCACGGGACTTTGCGGTGGTGGGAGGGTTAGGGTTAGGGTTAGAGCACCCAAACCGATGGTGTAGTCGGGTGAACTTGCCCCCCCCCCCAGTGGAGAGGGGGCTCAGGTTTATGGGGGTGCGTAGGATGGGTGAAGTCATTATGTTTAGGGATATGGCCGAGGAATGTGTACGCAGCCTACCCATGGGGGTGTGGGAAGAAGAGGAACATGGGGTCCATCGTTAAGTAGGCCCCTTTGTGGGGCTGTGGGCAGGGTCCACTTGGGCGCCGTCTGGTTTAGTTGGGGTGTGAGGCCCTTTTGGATGTTACGATCAGGTTGGGGGGTAGGGTTGAGGGGAAGTCCGCTGGGCGGTGGGAGGTATAACTGGTGGTGAAGGGTGAGTTTGGCCCCCTGGCGAGAAGAGGACCTGTGTTTATGGGGATGAAGATGTTAGGTTTCAGGGCAGGGCCATGTGCTGGGGATGCATTCTACCCCATGGGGGCAAGCTGGGAGGTTGGGGCAAGTGCTGTGTCTGGATCAAACTGGTCGTTACAAGTCTATTCTTCCTCATGGTTATCCCTGTAGAGTTATAATTTCTCACGTTATCCCTCTCTATTTGGGGAATTAGTTTCTGTTCTGGGGCCTAGTTGTTAGTCTCTATTTTCCAAGAAAGACGTACCTTTCCCATTTAATGGTCACCTGTCTTAATTTTGTTTCAGGGTGGGTGACTGAAGGGGCTCCTCCTCTTCCTCCCTCCCCTCATTTTCTCAATGTTTTTTTATTATTAATTTTTTATTGCAACACCAACAAATTACATTCAATACAACCAGTTGCCAATTACATTTTGACTGTTAAACCCCGCCACCCCCCAACCTTCATCACCATCCCCCCTCCACCCCTCTCTCCCCTCCACCAATCAACTGAATAGTAGTACATACACAGACAAAGCATTCCTATTTTAACAAAAGATCTTTTAAGTTAGATATCAAATTTGTCCACATTAAGATTGTGTTTGGTCGTGCATCATTTACTCTTGCTGATGAAAGTTCCAGGTAAGAAATGTCCAAAAAGCTCCGAAGCCCGTGAGTATTTGAAATATCGTGGGGAGGTTTCCAACGCTGGACTACAATCTTCTTAGCTGCAGTCAGGCCTGCCAGCCAGATTTTGCGTGTTTTTTCCGTAAGGGAAAGGTGGGAGACATCATTTAGAAGATGTACAGCGGGGTCCATTGGTAATTGTACCCCCGTTAGTTCTGTAAGAGTACTGATAACCTTCCCCCACAAACCAAAATCCCCTGGACATTCCCATACAACATGTATAAAAGTGCCAATGGCTCCATGGGGCAAAATGAGCAATAAGAGTCAGGAACCAGTCCCATTTGATGTCTAATTCTCGGTGTTAAATATGCTCTATGACAAAAATTTCAAGTGTATATACCAATGATTTGGGTTTTTCGAAGCACCGGCAGCATTATCCCAAATCGCAACCCAGTCCAAGTCTTGTCCCAATTCAGATATGTCCCTATCCCAAGCTTTCATTCCCGATGTGGGCATATATTTCTGGGAGTTTAATTTATCATAGATATACAACACTATCTGTCCTGGAGGACTCTGTATCCAATTTAAAATGGGATGGTCCTTCAAATCTGACCCCCAGGGAACGCCGTAGGCTTTACAAGCTGATCTTACTCGAAAGTAGCAAAAAAGACAATGTTTATCAATATTATATCGAGATACCAGTTCTTGAAAGCCAAGGATAGTACTTGCCCCATTAATATCTTGAAGAGTAGTAATACCTTTATCCACCCAAGTTCTGTTAGTGAATGGTTTCCCCCCAGATAGAAAACGATTATTGTTCCATAATGGAGATGATTTACACCATACACTTTTAAATTTTAGGAATTTTTCTGCTGCCCTAAACACTTGTAGCATATGGGTTAAAATTGGACCGTAATACAAATCACATTTTTTGGTAGACATACCTATAAGGAGAAAGTCCTTCAACCTTATTGGTGCTATTAGCTCCAGTTCTATATTTTTCCAGGACGAAACTTTATCCTCCTCCATCCAATAGCTAAGACTTTTTAATACAAATGCTCAGTGATACAATTTAAAATTTGGACATGCCAATCCCCCATTCGACTTTTTGAATTGTAGAACTGACCATTTTATATTGGGTCGTTTACCATTCCAAACATAGCATCGTAGTAAGGAGTCCAGTTTTTGCCAATATCCTGCCGGAGGTGCAAGTGGGATCATTGAGCTGATAAAATTAATGCAGGGTAAGATGTTCATTTTAATGACCGAAATACGGGCCGGGACTGATGCTGGCAGGTGTCTCCATCTATTAATATCTTCCTCTTTTTTTTAGAATTAAAGAGTAATTTGTTTCAGCCACAGCTGATATGGAAATATTAACTTTAATACCCAAGTAGAGGACCTCATTTGTAACTTTAATCTGGGGAGGAAGAGACACCTTACTTTTATCCGTATTAATCAGCATCAGGTCTGATTTTAACAAATTAACTTTGTATCCTGAAAGAAATCCAAATTGCTCCAGTGTTTTTAAAACATAGGGGAGAGTTTGTTGAACATTCGCCATATAAACTAGCGTGTCATCCGCGTAAACTGATATTGAATGCAATGTTGTACCTATTGTAATAGGGGAGATCTGAGGAGAGTTTGTGCAAGCGGTTCAATAGATATATTAAAAATTAAAGGAGACAAAGGGTCCCCTTGTCGTGTGCCCCGTCCTATGTCAAATAATTCTGAGAAACCTCCTCCCACACATACCTGGGCTGAAGGATTAGCATACCGTGTTTGAATCATAAGGGCCTGTACTGTGCTGTACTATTCTATGTTCTATGAACTTCTTTACTCAGAAAGTGGTAGCTGTGTGGAACGAGCTTCCAGCAGAAGTGTTTGAGTCAGGTTCAATGTTGTCGTTATTGGACAGCTATATGGACAGGAAAGGAATGGAGGGTTATGGGCTGAGTGCAGGTCGGTGGGACTAGGATTGGGGAAGAGTTCGGCATGGACTAGAAGGACCCAGATGGCCTGTTTCCGTGCTGTGATTGTTATATGGTTATATGGAAGGCATCAATGTATTCTGCTATCCTGTATGACTCACTGCTGCAGTCCGACACGATGGGCCTGCCGGGTGATATTTCTCCAGGAACAGTCCATGAGTCTGGGTTCCTGTGTATTTTGGGGAGGATATAGAACTTTCTTGCTCGTGGCTGTATCCCTGTCAGGTACTCCACCTGCTTCTTCCTGAGGTATCTAGTCCTTCCTAGTTCTCGCAGAATGGTCCTAATTTCTGTGTGTTTGCCAGTATTTGGGTTCCTTTAGTTTAGTGTAGTGTTCGGTGTTGTTTAATTGTCTGTGTGCCTCAAATAGATATTGCTGTTTGTCCATGATAACTATGCTGCTCCCTTTATCTGCTGGTTTGATAACAATATCCATATTTTCCTTCAGCTCTTTCAGGGCTGTTCTCTCCTTCCTAGTTAAATCGGGCTTATCCTGTACTTCTCTCTCCCTCTCCATTATCTCATCCAGTGCGAGGGCGAGGGTGAGGGTGAGGGTTAGGGTATGCGGGCAGTGGGCAAAATATCCCTCTAGTGTTTGTGGATCTCATACTGGAGATGCAGTATCACTTCACCCTGCCACTTTGAAAACGAAACACATGACATGCTTTTTACGTGTTTCTGCTCCGCAAAAGTCGCAAGGAGGTAAATCCTGCACCTCTCTGGTGTGCAACACGAAGCAGCGTTTACCTTAATCCACTTTATTAGGGAAAGCAGTCAAAACAACAAATTAGGAGAAAGACGTCCACTGGTAACAGGTTAAACGTGCCTAACACAATCTCTAAAATCATTCAAAAAGCTAACAGACATTAAATTACGTGATTTGCAATATTGAAATGGCATCCCAAATGTGACTAGACCACTGGAATGATACAATATTGTGTAATTCTGGTCGGGAAGAGAAGCTTAGCTATTGAAAAATCTACTTTAACTAATACGTACAGAAGCAATGGCTGCCTAACCAAACCATCAGGTAATCACAGCATCCACTGGCACTGCTGTTCAAGTCACTGGAATAATGAGGTCGGCATTGAAAGTCATTTCAATAACTGTCTAACGGGCACTCTTTCTTTTAATGTTAAAAACGATTAAAAGGGAAATTAAGGTAGGTCAAAACTTATAGCATATCATTCAGCAACCTGGGGACCATGCAGTGCAGACACATGAGGCCCCATTAAATGTGGGCCCCACCTTCGGACCCATCAATGTGGAACCCACCCCTTCACCAGGCCCCATCAAATGCAAAACCCTCTCCTACATCAGGGTCAGGACCCATTAATGTGGACCACTTCCCCAAGCCAAGGCCCATCCAACGTGGGCCCCTCACTGGGCCCCTCCTCTGCCACCCCATCCGAGAACAGTTTCAGATTGGACAACATCTTCAGTTTTAATTCGAGCATTTGCCACTGGATGCTGGGAATACAAACGAAGGTGTTTTGGGAAAGGAGGAGGAGGCATAGTGGATACTAGTGACTGTCGACAGAGCAGCAAAGCTAATAACCTCACATCCTTGTTAACAGTTAAACCCATCGGATACACAATGCCACTGGGTACACTACAGTCAATGAAAATAAATAGGGGGAGTAGACAGCTTGATATCTCAAGCTGAATTGAGACAGCAGAAAGACTGCAGACTAGAATCTACAAGGCAGCTAAAATCCAGTGACACTACGTACGAGACGTTTACATTTCCAGGGGTAATTCTTTAAAGAGTGTTGTGTGTGTGGCCTGGCTACACAACAATGCTATTAATAAAAATGCTGGAGACAGGAGCGAAGTTTCATGGTTCTTTACCAGTAGAAAACGATGCAGAACACACACATACGTATCAATGTGCGCCTAATAGCGCATGCAACGATGTGTTACTACAACATAAAGTAGTCCCCATATCATACAGTAGGCTGACCCGGCTGATGCTGTAGTGGGGTCACCCCGAGTTTGAATCCAGCCGGCTCCCCTGCACGCTTTCCATCCATGCTGGGTTACGAGCTGGTGATCTCTTTGGAAACTCACCCGGCAGAAGGCAATGGCAAACCACTGCTGTCACTTGCCTCGTACGCGGTTCCCCACTATGTCAGAGAGGCGTGGAGGGAAATCGTCCGCTAACTGGAGAAACTCTGGATGTGACGTAACTTTCCTTTTCCCTATACGGTACAAAGAGAGAGTGAAGAAGGTTTTCAAAGATGTCAGTGGCAGATCTCGTTGCAAGTCTGGACAGCCGTTTCTTCACTCCTTTCTATGATAAGGCAAGCACTAGATAAGAAGGAAAACATGCAGATTAGATATTAAAAGGAGACAAAATGGGAACGTTTCTGAAGATAATCAGAACACGCATCTATCTGTAAGCTATGATGACAACTTGTGGGAATTCTAGCGATGGAGTATGTCATTTCTAAAATATTGCAAGTGAATTCATACATTGCCAACCCTTAATTCCTGTTGCTTCAAGACCTATTCGGGGAGATGGGACTCGTCAGCTCATCTAGGAGAAGGAAAATTCTGATCTCAAACCTCTGCTGCCTTGCGGCTGTACCCACTCACAGGGAAGGCTTCGGGAGTAAACCCGGAGCTGGAGTCGCTAAGGCAGTCCTACGCTGAATGACAACTCCTGTGGTGCTCCTGGTACCAAACTCAATCTGCCGTTCCTTTGGGTGCATGCAGACTGGAGCTTGCTACATGGGGCAACAGCTTGCTCTCCATATCGTACTGCTACCTCCCTGAAATGAGTTTTTGCAGGGTGGGATGTCTGGCACTAGATTTTAACACCCGTTCCTAAACCCTAAAAATCACCTAATATAAACACAGAACTCTTTACTGAGGATTGTACTCAAAACTCTGGATTGGTTCTTAAAATATTCAGCTTACAGAAACAGGGAGGCAAGTAAGAGACAGAACTGAGAACTTCATGCTTGGCTCTATAACAAGGTTTATAATTCTGAACAATTAGTAAATCCCTTTAACTGGAAACAGTTCCAAATATCACAGCATTGTTCCAGCAGCTCGAATAACCCTCTTGCTGGTTCAGAGTTTTGAATCCATAATTTGTGTTTTATCCCCTTTAATGAACGTGCTGAGGACTGCATGTTTTTCCCCGACCCTCACTCGTTACACGTGCAGATTACAAAACACACATCTTTAGCTTAAAGAGCCTTTTCTACCATCAGTGCCCCCACAGCAGGAACCCAGCAGACACCCATCTTGTCTTGTGCTCATCTTCAGAGACCCAGTGACAGACTCTGGGACAATGCAGGCCACAACTGCTCGAAGGGAGAATGCTTATGCTCGTACCGAGCTGGGTCCAAAGCCACAACTTACCAGTCATGGCTTCCTGCGCAAAGTACTTTACGTCCATATCTTGGTCCTGACCCAATTTCTCCAGTATTGGTTTGAACTTGTTCTGTAAAGTGCTGTGATTTAAAAGCAAGTTTTAGTACCTGTGACCTTCAAAACAAGACAGCAGCACATTCACTTAAATCCAAAGCGGTACTGGATACTACCCAGATTAAAATCTCCTCTTTCTGCCTCTCACGCAGGCTCCCACTACCACAACTGATCGTTTACTGGCCAGATACGGGTTAGAGCTCAACTAGCAGAGTACGGTCACAAACTGCAGCTGAGCTCATTTGGGTTAGTGGATGCAAAAGGAGGATAATTTGGATGCTGCATTTTTATGCCGTTGAAGAGAGGGGGCACTGAATGCATAAACTTCCTTTTAATGCAATCCGTCTGTTATTGCTTTCCACACAAATTCCAATCAAATCACAAACGCACAATTTCACAAAAATCGTTCACCGGACGGGTTGGCGGGGTGGAGATACGTTGCTACCAAAGGAGGTGCAGGGTGCTCCTTCCCTCCGCAGACCTGCAGGTCACCCTTGGGCAAGGTGCAACACCTGCTTAAGCCCCCCCACCTGATCAGGGTCACGCAATGCCGTGGGAGCAGATGGTGGACAGTCATGTGTGCAGCCGGTGCAGATCACAAGTCCTGGTTGTGCGACCACTGATGCCGGGCAGACAATCTCTGAAGAGCACTGATAATGGCTGGGGGGTGGGGGGGGGGGTCACCTCATCTTGTAAAAACACACACGGCCCAGAAGGCGTCAATGGCACAAACCAGTTCTGCAGGATAATTTGCCAAGAACAACCGTGGCCATGGAGAGACCACGATCGCCCACGTCACATGCTGATGAAGATGGTGGTGGCGTTAACTGAAATCTCACTGTGCGGTTTTCACTTCTAACCAGGATTTATCCATCAGTGGTTGAAGGAGAGAGGGAAGATGTATTAAAGAAGATTGGAGGAGCAAACTTTTCATGCAGGAGTTGGTAGCTGAGCTGCCAAAGGAGGTGGTGGTGGTGCAGGCCGGAACAAAAACCTGGACAGTCACTTGATAAACCTCTGGTTTGGTCACATTTGGAGTACTGAATTCAGCTCTGGTCTCCCCTTTAAAGGACGTGGAAACTTTGAAGAAGGTACAGAAGATGTTTACAGGACGTTGCCTGTGATAAACCGCTGGTTAGGTCACATTTGGAGTACTGAATTCAGCTCTGGTCTCCCCTTTAAAGGGTGTGGAGACTTTGAAGAAGGTACAGAAGATGTTTACAGGACGTTGCCAGTGATAAACCTCTGGTTAGGTCACATTTGGAGTACTGAATTCAGCTCTGGCCAGCTCTTTAAAGGGTGTGGAGACTTTGGAGAAGGTATAGAAGATGTTTACAGGACGTTGCCTGTGATAAATCTCTGCTTTCGTCACATTTGGAGTACTGAATTCAGCTCTGGCCTCCCCTTTAAAGGGTGTGGATACTTTGGAGAAGGTACAGAAGATGTTTACAGGACGTTGCCTGTGATAAATCTCTGGTTAGGTCACATTTGGAGTACTGAGTTCAGCTCTGGCCTCCCCTTTAAAGGATCTGAAAAAGGTATAGAAGACATGCTGGCTGGTACTGCAGATGTTACCGGAGAGGTTGCTTTCTCCAGGGTGATGGAGTCTGAGGGAGGGAAGAGTTGACAGAAGTTTACAAAATTCTGAGGCAAAGGCAGACGGCTCACAGTTAAGATGTAAAAGCCAGAAGAGAACAGCTCAAAGATGTGCTGAGGATTTGAGTACCTGGAACACACCGACGGGTCTGGTGGAAGTGGATGCAGGTATGAAACAAGAACAAGTGTTTATGATCCCATGAAGGGTCACGGTCTGAAACAGCGACTGGTTATTCATTTCCATGGACGCTGCCTGACCTGCTGAGTTCCTCCAGCGTTTTGTGTGAGCATTGAAGTATTTAAGACACTGTTAGACAGGCAAATGAACGTGCGGAGAATGGAGGATATCGGCCACGTGCGGGCAAAAGGACACGGTTCAATTAGGCGCTGCTTTATTTATAAAGTCTGCAGGTGTTGGAAACCCAGAGCAACACACGCAAGATGCTGGAGGACCTCAGCAGGTCAGGTAGCACCTATGGAAATGAATAAACAGGTGACGTTTCGGGCCCAGACCCTTCGTCCGGACTGAAAAGGAAGAATTAGTTTGGTACAACATTGTGGGCCAACGGGCCTGTTCTACAGGTTCAGTGAGCAGGACAGAGGGATGTGGAGTTAGTGTGGCTGAGTGGGTTTACAATAGCAAGGAGCGATTGTCAGTATAGATGCAATGGACAAGAGGTCATGCTTCTATACAGTACAACTGACTATATCCAGAACCCAAAGGAATATTGCGCATTGCTTGGGAAAGCTGTAGTAAAATGAGGCCCTTGGAATACAAAGGCAGTGGAGAGACCTTAAACAGGTAATTTGGAGGGTAGAAACGGGCTACTAAATGTTCTTGGTGAGGATGTCCTTTCTTTAAAAAAAAGGGGAGAAGGCAGGCGAGTGGGGTTGAGGGGAATAATAAATCAGCCATGATAGAATGGCCGTGCAGTATCGATGGGCCGAACGGCCTGGTTCTGCTCCTGTGTCTTATGGCCTTAACCTCTGGATAGAGAAGAAGATCGTTTAAGGGTACCAAAGGATCAAGGTCAAGCAGGAAAGTGAGGCAAACACCACAGGGGAGGGGGAGGCCCGAGGGTTAAGTTTATGCCCCTCCCCATGCAGTACATGGAATGAGCTGCCAGAGGAACTGGTTGAGGCAGGCACATTAACAACTTCAATAAGCACAGGTACGCGGGCAGGAAAGGTTTAGAGCAAGGGTGCACAACTATTTTGGTGCCATGGATCATTACGCTAGGGGTCCATGAACCCCAGGTTGCGAACCTGGGACGATGGGACCGGCGGAGACGGTGGTCTTGGCCGGATTGGACCTGTGGGTACAAAAGACGGTGCGACTCCATCACTAAATGCCACCACAGTGGCGTCTCAATTTCCATTCCAAACTGGAGGTGAAACATTCTCCACAGGCCGGGTTATAAGCCCCAACTCAAATACTTACCTGGCATCTAAAACCGGTCCTATTTTCTGCAATGATTTAGCCACGTTGAAGCGAATGTTTGCCACCTGATCGCCTGCCATCTGGAGAACCGTCGGCAGCATGTGCTTTGCTGTGATTTCTTGGCCACAGGCTTCAGACAACACCTAAAAAAAACCAGCAGAAAATGCAAACGTTCATTCACAGCCCCGAACTTCACGAAGCAAGACTGAAGAAAAGATCATCGATCTGATTTGTGCGACGCTCAGAATGTATTTTGCCCCATGATAAAAAGGCATAGTCCACACTGGCACCAATGATCACCTGCAAGGAGAGAGATGAGGTCCTGCAACGGAGATTTACAGATCAATAGACAAGTTGTAAAGAAAAAGTGCTGGTATATTGTAATCGCTGGACTACCCCTTCTGCCATGTACGAGCGAGTTTAGAAACAGGAAGGCAGGACGGCTGAAATATACAAAGTGTGGGTGCAGAGCAGACAGCATCACTGGGATCTCTTCCATGACAAGGTGACCCGAGCCAAGAGGGAACCAGGATTATAAGACGCAAGAGCGGAATTCGGCTATCAAGTCATATATGATGGCAGAATATAGCATTAGTGGTCAGACTCCTGGCACTGTGGAGGATCAGAGGAATCTTGTGGTCAGAGTCCATAGGACACTCAAAGCTGCTATGCGGTTGACTCTGCGGTTAAGGAGGCATACGGTGCATTGGCCTTCATCAATCGTGGGATTGAGTTTAAGACCCGAGAGGTAATGTTACAGCTATATAGGACCCTGGTCAGACCCCACTTGGAGTACTGTGCTCAATTCTAGTTGCCTCACTACAGGAGTGACGTGGAAGCCATAGAAAGGGTGCAGAGGAGATTTACAAGGATGTTGCCTGGATTGTGGAGCATGCTTTATAAGAATAGGTTGAGTGAACTCGGCCTTTTCTCTTTGCAGCGTACGAGGATGAGAGGTGACCTGATAGAGGTGAACAAGATAATGAGAGGCATTGATTGTGTGGATAGTCAGAGGCTTTTTCCCAGGGCTGAAATGGCTAGAACGAGAGGGCATAGTTTTAAGGTGCTTGGGAGTGGGTACAGAGGAGATGTCAGTGGTTAATGAGGTGGAGGATAAATGCGTGGCTGAGGGATTGGAGCAGGAGGCAGGGATTCAGATTTCTACATCATTGGGACCTCTCTTGGGGCAGTTGTGCCCTGTACAAAAAGGACGGGTTGCACTTCAATCTGAGGGGGACCAATATCCTGGCAGGGAGGTTTGCTAAGGCTGCTGGGGAGAGTTTAAACTAGAATGGTTGGGGGCTGGGAACCGAACTGAAGAGACTAGGGAAGAGGGGGTTGGCTCACAAATAGAGAAAGCTTGTAGACAGTGCGAGAGGGAGGATAGGCAGGTGATAGAGAAAGGATGCTCTCAGACCGAATGTTTGAGATACGTCTATTTTAACGCAAGGAGTGTTGTGAACAAAGCGGATGAGCTTAGAGCGTGGATCAGTACTTGGAGACATGATGTGGTGGCCATTAGAGACTAGGATGGCTCAGGGACAGGAATGGTTACTTCAACTGCTGGGTTTTAGATGTTTCAACAAGGACAGGGAGGGAGGCAAAAGAGGTGGGGGCGTGGCACTGTTGATCAGAGATAGTGTCACAGCTGCAGGAAAGGTGGACGCCATGGAGGGATTGTCTACGGAGTCTCTGTGGGTGGAGGTTAGGAACAGAAAGGGGTCAATAACTTTACTGGGTGTTTTTCATAGGCCACCCAATAGTAACAGGGATATCAAGGAGCAGATAGGGAAACAGATCCTGGAAAGGTGTAATAATAACAGAGTTGTCATGATGGGAGGCTTTAATTTCCCAAATATCGATTGGTGGATCCCAAGAGCAAGGGGTTTAAGATGGGGTGGAATTTGTTAGGTGTGTTCAGGAAGGTTTCTTGACACAATATGTAGATAAGCCTATAAGAGAAGACGCTGTACTTGATCTGGTATTCGGAAATGAACCTGGTCAGGTGTCAGGTCTCTCAGTGGGAGAGCATTTTGGAGATAGTGATCATAATTCTATCTCCTTTACCACAGCACAAGGCTAATAGGAAGGAGCTTAAGAAGGAAATTAGGAGAGCCAGAAGAGGCCATGAGAAGGCCTTGGCAGGCAGGGTTAAGGAAAACCCCAAGGCATTCTACAAGTATGTGAAGAGCAAGAGGATAAGACGTGAAAGAATAGGACCTATTAAGTGTGACAGTGGGAAAGTATGTATGAAACCAGAGGAAATAGCAGAGGTACTTAATGAATACTTCCGTATTCACTATAGAAAAGGATCTTAGTGATTGTTGTGATGACTTGCAGCAGATTGAAAAGCTTGAGCATGTAGATATTAAGAAAGAGGATGTGCTGGAGCTTTTGGAAAGCATCAAGTTGGATAAATCGCTAGGACTGGATGAGATGTACCCCAGGCTACCGTGGGAGGCGAGGGAGGAGATTGTTGAGCCTCTGGTGATGATCTTTGAATCATCAATGGGGATGGGAGAGGTTCTAGAGGATTGGAGGGTTGCCGATATTGTTCCTTTATTCAAGAAAGGGAGTAGAGATAGCCCTGGAAGTTATAGACCAAAGAGTCCTACCTCAGTAAGTTGATGGAGAAGATCCTGAGAGGCAGGATTTATGAACATTTGGAGAGGTATAACATGATTAGGAATAGTCAGTATGGCTTTGTCAAGGGCAGGTCGTGCTTTACAAGCCTGATTTAATTTTTTGAGGATGTGACTAAACACAATGATGAAGGAAGAGCAGTAGACGTAGTGTATATGGATTTCAGCAAGGCATTTAATAAGGTACCCCATGCAAGGCTTATTCAGAAAGTAAGGAGGCATGGAATCCAAGGGGACATTGTTTTGTGGATCAGAACTGGCTTGCCACAGAAGGCAAAGAGTGCTTGTAGGCAGGTCATATTCTGCATGGAGGTCGGCCTCAGTTATCTGTTCTGGGACCCTTACTCTTCGTGATTTTTATAAATGACCTGGATGAGGAAGTGGAAGTGGAGGGATGGCTTAGTAAGTTTGCTGAGACACAAAGGTTGGAGGTGTTGTGGGTAGTGTAGAGGGCTGTCAGAGGTTAGAGCGGGACATTGATAGAATGCAAAACTGGGCTGAGAAGTGGCAGACGGAATTCAACCCAGATAAGTGTGAAGTGGTTCATTTTGGTAGGTCAAATATGATGGCAGAATATAGTATTAATGGTAAAACTCTTGGCAGTGTGGAGGATTAGAGGGATCTTGGGGTCCGAGTCCATAGGACGCTCAAAGCTGCTGCGCAGGTTGACTCTGTGGTTAAGAAGGCATACAGTGTATTGGCCTTCATCAATCATGGAACTGAATTTAGAAGCCGAGAGGTAATGTTGCAGCTATATAGGACCCTGGTCAGACCCCACTTATAGTACTGTGGTCGCCTCACTACAAGAAGAATGTGGAAGCCATAGACAGGGTGCAGAGGAGATTTACAAGGATGTTGCCTGGATTGGGGAGCATGACTTATGAGAATGGGTTGAGTGAACTCGGCCTTTTCTCCTTGGAACGATGGAGGATGAGAGGTTACCTGATACAGGTGTGTAAGATGATGAGAGGCATTGATCATGTGGATAGTCAGAGCCTTTTTCCCAGGTCTGAAATGGTTGCCACAAGAGGACACAGGTTTAAGGTGCCGGGGAGTAGGTACAGAGGAAATGTCAGGGGTAAGTTTTTTACTCAGAGAGTGGTGAGTGTGTGGAATGGGCTGCCGGCATCGGTGGTGGAGCCAGATATGATAGAGTCTTTTAAGAGACTTTTGGATAGGTACATGGAGCTTAACAAAATAGGTGGCTACAGGTAAGCCAAGTAATTTCTAAGGTAGGGACATGTTCGGCACAACCTTGCGGGCTGAAGGGCCTGTATTGTGCTGTGGTTTTCTATGTTTCAATGCAAGTTTTTTTTATGCAGAGAGTGGTGAGTGTGTGGGATGGGCTGCCAGAGGCGGCGGTGGAGGCGGAAACGATCGGGTCTTTGAAGAGACACCTGAATGGATACATGGAGCTTAGAAAAATAGAGGGCTATAGGTAAGCGGAGTAATTTCTAAGGTAAGGACATGCTCGGCACAGCTTTGTGGGCCGAAGGGCCTATATTGTGCTGTAGGTTTTCTTTGTTTCTATGAGTCTCCTCTGCCATTCCATCATGGCTGATTTATTTTTCCTCCCAACCCCATTCTTCTGCCTCCTCCCATATCTTTTCACGCCCTTAACAAATCAAGAATCTATCAACCTCCACTTTAGATATACTCAATGACTTGGCCTCCAAAGCCGTCTGTGACAATGAATTCCACCGATTCAGTACCCTCTGGCTAAAGAAATTCCTCTTCACTTCTGCTGTAAAGGGACGTCCTTCTATTCTGAGGCTGTGCCCTCTGGCCCCAGACTCTTGCGCTATTGGAAACCGCCTCTGTGCGTCCCTTTTATCCATACCTTTGCTCGAGCACTTTGGGAGGGTTTAAGCTGGTGAGGCAGCAGGGCTGGGACACAGGATACTAGTGTAGCAGGTGTTAACTCAGAATTCTATGTCAAACTCACTGAACAGGCAGGTCCGGTAAGCAGAGAAGGCAGAAATAAGTGGGAAAGCACGAGAGGGCTGGGAGGTTTAACCACATGTTTCCGAACATAGAAATTCACAGCACATTACAAGCCCTTCGGCCCACAATGTTGTGCCGACCAGGTAACCTACTCTAGAAACTGCTTAGAATTTCCCTAGCGCAGCAGTCCCCAACCACCGTGCTGCGGACCAGTACCAAGCCACAAAGCATGTGCTACCGGGCCGCGAGGAAACGACATGATTTGGCGATAGGAGTCGCTGCACCTTTCCTCATTCCCTCTCACCCACTGTTCAGCTTGAACACACGCGAGGTCATTACTCGCACATCATCCATGTCAGCACAGGAATAAGATCAGCTCCCCGAGCTTGCAAATGACGGCGGGCTGAAAAGTATGTTTGACATAACATCTCTGGCGACATTCTGGATCAAAGTCAAGGCTAAATATCCTGAGATAGCCATGAAAGCACTGAAAACGGTGCTTCCATTTCCAACATATCTCTGCAATGAATGCAACGAAAACTAAATTGCGGAAAAGACTGGACATAAGGAACCCCCTTCGAGTATCGCTGACTCCCATCAGCCCGTGATAGGACCGTCTTGTTGCAGGGAAACAAGCCCAGGGCTCCCACTGAATCAGCGATATTGGTGTGTTGCAATGATTTTATATGCTCATGCGGGGAAAATACGTGCTGTGTGTTTAATATCCAAATGTTACTTAAAATGTTATGATGCTATTGATTTATAAGTGACTTGTAGAACCATACAACAATTACAGCACGGAAACAGGCCATCTCGGCCCTTCTAGTCCGTGCCGAACTCCACTCTCACCTAGTCCCACCGACCTGCACTCAGCCCATAACCCTCCATTCCTTTCCTGTCCATATACCTATCCAGTTTTTCTTTAAATATTTTCTTTTTCTTCCTTCTTGTCATAGGAAGCATGGAGAATATCTAGAGGGCACACAGGGGAGACTTGCCAGGAGGCTGCCTGCATTAGAGAGCGTGTCTTATGAGGAAAGGTTGAGTGAGTTGGGGCTTTTTCTGTTTGGAGTGAAGGAGGATGAGAAGTGTGGATAGAGTGCATAGCCAGAGACTTTTTCCCAAGGCAGAAATGGCCAATACCAGAGGCATAATTTTGAGATGATTGGAGGAAGGTACAGAGGTAAGATTTTTGTTTCACACACACAGAGTGGGTGGGTGTGTGGAATGCCCCGCCAGGCGTGATGGTAGAGGCAGATGCATTAGGGGCATTTAACAAACTCTTCGATAGGCACACAGATGATAGAAAAATGGAGGGCTATGTAGGAGGGAACGGTTAGATTGATCTCAGAGTAGATTAAAAGATCAGCACAGCACTTTAACACAGTGCTTTAACATTCTATGTTCTAGGTACAATTGCTCTGCCTAGTTTGCCAACTAACCAATTCACCATCATTAGCACTAACGCTGCAAGACAAAGCTCACATTTTTATGTCATCTTCTAAACTTCTAGCCACATCCAAATCATTTACAGGAGAGTTCCAGCACAGATTCCTGTGGTACGCCACGGGGTAATCACAAAAGCTGATCAGCAAATCAACTTTGAACCCAATTTGTGAAGTTACTTCGGATCCCTCGGTCTCTTGCTCATTTGGGGATTTTGTCAAAATATTTACCGAAGTCCCTGTAGACAACACCAACTGCATGAGTACACCCGTAACTCCAAGAAACTCAAACTGGCCGACAGAATCACCACTTGCACGCTGACCATTTCTGATGAAGCTCTGCCCAAGTGCAGCTGAATCCCGTCTCTCGAGACTTTTTACAACACCCTTTCTACCACTGATGTTAGATTCACAGCTCTGTAGTTACCAGTTGCTGCCTTCGTTGAAGAACGGCACCGTACTGCTGGGATCCAGTTACCTGGCACCTGTTCTGTGACAATTTAGGATTTTAAACAACCAGGATCCTTGAACACACACAAAATGCTGGAGGAACTCTGCAGGCCAGGCAGCATCGGTGGAAAAGAGTACAGTCGACATTTCCAGCCGAGACCCTTCGGCAGGAGTGGAGAAAAAAGATGAGTAGATTTAAAAGTTGTTGGGGGGGGGGTGGAAGGTGAGTGGAGAAAGAAATACAAGGTGCTGGGTGAAACCAGGAGGCGGGAGGGATGAATTAAAGAGCTGAGCAGATATCACAGAGTGAGAGAAGGTTTCACTGACTCCCGTCGAAGGGAAGCAGAGATCACGGAGGGGGAGCAATGAGAGAGGGTTTCACTAAACTCTCAAAGAGACCTTGGGAGCTCAGCCCTTCCTTCCCATAACAGCCAAGGATACATTTCATCAGGCCTTGGAAACATATCCATATCCAACCCCACTAAAGACTCCTAATAACTCGGTTTCTTGCCCTGCTCGAGTTTTCCAGCCACATCCTTCTCTCACTCTGTTTCTCACGAAGTTTTCCTGGATCCCCCCTCCTTTGGGCCATTCCCTTTGAAATCATTCGTGCTGATATCAGAGAAGTTGAGGTTCTGTACTGCTATAACCTGATAACTCGCACAACCGTGTTTTGCCTTTCTCCTTCGTATCCAGGACATCTTTGAGGAGCGATGCCTCAAAAAGGCGGCATCCATGGTGAAGGACCCCCACCACCCAGGACATGCCCTCTTCTCACTGCTACCCTCAGGAAGGAGGCACAGAAGTCTGAAGGCACACACTCAGCGATTCCAGAACAGTCTCTTCCCCTCTGCCATTTCTGAATGGACACTGAACCCATGCTCTACTTCACTACTTTTTATTTCTGTTTCCGCACTATTATTTTATATGTTTACTGTAATTCACAGTTTTCTCTATTATTATGTGTTGCACTGTGCTGCTGCCACAAAGACAGCAAATTTCACGACATTATGCCGGTGACGTTAAACCTGATTCTGATATCCTTGCTCCTGTACCTCATGCTGAATACTGGGAGAGCTGTCACATGTGACCACTCCTAGGGACTACCTGTACACTGTTACTTGAAGCTCTTTTTGCATATTCCTCCAAGGAATGTGTGGGCATCACAGGTTGAAGTGGTATTTAATTCCTTTGTGGTGGGCTGCAGCCCTTGAGGTGTGGGTGCACCCACAATGCAGTTAGGGTGGGTGATCCAGGATTCTGACCCAGTCAGTGTCAATGCCCTGGTTCAGATTTTTACTGCCATGTTGTAGACATTTCATTTTAGCAGTTCTGTAAGAACAATCTGTTCTGCTTTCAGCCTGTTTGGGTCTGAGCTCAGGAATGAGGTGTCATCCAATCAGGATGGTAGAATTGGGAGAAGGTGCTAGAGATTACTGGGCAGAGAGGTCTTTGTTTGGCCGGAGCTGGGAGAAGACAGGAGGAAAGATGGTGGACGATGAGGGTGCTTTCTGCAGATGAATGGCTTCAAGGAGGAAGGACCAATAATCCTGTGGGAAAGCCTCTTTGTTCAAGATGGATTTCCAGTTACCTTCGGAAGGTGTTGTGTGCTTTCACGCAGGCCGAGGGAGGGTCC
Source organism: Mobula birostris (assembly GCF_030028105.1). Lineage (NCBI taxonomy): Eukaryota > Metazoa > Chordata > Chondrichthyes > Myliobatiformes > Myliobatidae > Mobula > Mobula birostris. The sequence continues at coordinate 53,528,650 of NC_092379.1, forward strand.
AGTGCGCGATTTACAGAGAAGTTCAAGATTTGAGCTCCACTGTGCAGTTGTGACTTTTTAAGTAGAATGGGCCCTTCTTGTTTTTTCTCTCTTTCTTTCCTTTAATAACTGTTTGCTTAAGTTAACATTCTTAAATATACTCCTGAATAATTCTATGCAGTGAACAATCTGCTATTTTTTGCTGACAGGCGATTGCCAGGGGCAGTAAATCACACAGCATTCACACAAACCGGGGTTTGGGTAGGCGAGACATCCCAACCTCACGGATTTTGCGGGACCAAAGTCACATACACCTTAGATGTACGAAGCCTGAAGTTTCTCCCCGCGGAGTCCGGTGGCTGTTTGCGAGGGGCTAAAAGGCTGCATTTCCAGAGACGCCCAGTGAAAAGGGGGTTTCAGAAGTAATGGCAATATATTTCCAAGTCCGGTTGGTGTGCAGCTTGCAGGTAATATTCCAATGTTTTGCTGTTCTTGGCTGTTTACATCAAGTTCAAGTTTAATTGTCATTCATGAATACCCATGAATACATCCAAACGAAACAGTGTTCTTTCAGGGTCAAGGTACAAAACACAGTACCAACAGTCATACACAGCACGTGGCACATATAGCAGTAAAATATAGTCACACAACAAATATAGTCCAAGTCCCTGAGTCCATGAATGTTGCAGCAGTCTGTAGTCGAACACATACATCCTGCCTTCTGCCAAGCAAACACTTTGGGGGAGAGGGACAGCACCAACGTTAGCTTAAACGCTGCGCTACACCACCTCCAGTGCCAGCTCTTGATGCCTCTCTCCTGGGTGGCTGCAAACAGGCGGCCCCATGGCTTGAGGCCACATCCGCTCACCCTGCAGGGGTGTCAGTCACCGCTGCTGCCAGCCCCTGTAGTCCGCAATAAATCAGAAGACCAGACTTGCAGCATTACACATTAACAATGCTCAACAGGGTTTTGCAATCACAAGAAAAGAGACTAAGACAATTGCTCGCTGCCAGTCTGCACGCCAACCACATTGCTGACTCTCTGACACAGGGAGCAGAACGATCTGCCCCAAGTCCAGCTTCTTCAGTTTCTACGCCGTTGGGGTAGGCCGCAGCACTCTTTAAGTGCTTAACTTCCAGCAGGGTCTTGAGATTGTAAAGAAATAAACAAAAGATAGTAACACGTTTGGCTGGCCCTGTAGAACCCGCCGCGCCCCAGCACATTGCCATCTTACCGGAAGTTCACCAGTAGAGGCTTGTGGATTAGTAAGGTGTGTCCCAGAATGTCCTCCTCCTCGATATTTCAGTAATAAATCAATATTACGGTGCCACGCCCACCACACCATTCACTGAGTGAATCGTTCAGCCATTCAACCCTCTCTATGACAGTAACAATATCACCCTCCTGTGAGCTCATTTGCTTTACTAGTAATGTTGCTTACACCAAAATAAATATAATCTTGCATTTCTTATCAGACTGAGGTTTGCTCTCCTTACTGGGCTTGCTTTGTTTCCCTTTGATATTTAACTCCACTGCCACCTCAACTGTAAATGTGGCCTGTGGCCCATCCCTATGAGTTTGAATCCCAGCGAGCACTCCCGCAGGCTGTTAGCCCTGTTTTGGTCCAGCCCGCGCAGGCATATCTTTCTGAGGTGTTCCTGCTGATCCAGAGGTCTAAATTTCAAAGTACATTGCTACCAAAGTATGAACTCCATATACAAGCAGGAGATTTGTCTTCTTGCAGGCAGCCATAAAGCAAAGAAACACAAGAGAATCCATGGAAAAAGAAAGAATCCTACACAGCAAAGACTGTCAGACACGCAATGTGCCCAAAAAGAACAAATCGGGCAAACAAGAATCAAAAAATAGTAAACCAGTAAGAAACAGAACATGAACCGCAGGGTCGCCGAAATTAGGCCCACAGGCAGGGAGCCAGTTCAGATCAGTAGATGGCTGCAGGCCACAGCAAGGGAGTCAGTTCTGTGCTGAGAGAAGTGAAACCAGTCCAGGGGCCCAATGGTTGCAGTCCACAGCCAAGGAGCCAGTTCAGCATTTTATCTGAGCCAGGGTCCCAATGGTCGCAGGGCACAGCCAGCAAGTCAATTCAGTGCGGAGACAAGTGCTGACAGTGACAGTCGGTTCACTGCTGAGGTGTGTAAAGCCTCACAGAGAAGTTAGTCTTTCCCCCTGCGACTCTTTAAACTTTTTAACCTGGCTCGTTGTTGAAATCGACTGAACACCACTTCATTTTCCCCTCTCAGGCCACTCTCATCCAACCTGAAGTCCACTCCCAGCAATGGCCGCGGCCGCTGCACCTGCATTCTTGAGAGTCCAGCTTGCCAAATCCTTGAGGATACCGCAAAAATGCCAGGTTGTGCAGACCTGTCGACACCCTCCAGAACCTATCAAGCTCCACTTTAGATACACCCAATTACTTGGCCTCCTATCGCCGCCTGTGGCGATGAATTCTGTAGACTCACCACGCTTCGGCTAAAGAAATTCTTCATCTCCGTTCTAAAGGGATATCCCTCTGTTCCAAAGGCTGTGCCCTCCAGTCCGAGACTCACCCACTTTAGAAACATCCATTTTATCTGGGCATTTCAACTGAATCTCTCCATCACCTTGTCCAAACTCCAGCAAAGCCCAGGCCCATAAAATAAATCCAGGGAAAGAAGTTAATTCCGCAACTGGAATGACTGTGGGGGCCTTTAAGTACACTTGTAAATTGAAACTAGTTGCGTCAAAAAACTTACAATTCCCTCAGCCAGATAATGTATAATGTCCATTTCAAGGTACTCAGATCTCTAAGCAAAAGACAGAGCCATAGTCCACTACAGCACGGAAACAGACCCTTGTGAAATAAAACTTGAAAGCTGTAAGCCATCTGGTGGGTCAACAGGTCATTAAATCAGTTGTCCTTCAGCTAACACCATCAGTCCATTTCCACAGGGACGGTTAGGAACTCTGCTCCACGAAATCATAAAAAGTCTCACCCTCAACTCAATTTTTACTCCAGACACCTTGCAGATTAAACACAAAACACCACTACACCTCAGCAAATAACGCAAGCACAGAAGCTCGTATCAAGCAGATGTCAATATTGGAAGGAGCAGCTTTGGCAAAGTGTTAATTGATTTTTTGCAGAATCTAAACATTCACAAAGAATATATTAAAAGAACATTTTAAACAAATCCATATTATTTTTGTTAAATTCTTTATTCTTTAGTGTGTGTTCTAACTGTACATTTTATTCATGAAATATTTTAGCAGCTTGTGAAGTGTAATGGAAGTATTGTCAAAGTTATACTCACGTTATGCAGAACAGAGTGGTCATTCTGCAATGGTAGTCGGAGTCACTAGCCATGGGCAAATACATTGTCAAAGCTATACTCATGTTAATGCAGAAGAGGGTGGTCATTCTGTGAAGGTAGTTGGGGTCACTGGCCTTGGGCAAGTACATTGTCAAAGCTATACTCACGTTAATGCAGAACAGGGTGGTCATTCTGTGATGGTAGTTGGGGTCACTGGCCATGGGCAAGTACATTGTTAAAGCTATACTCACGTTAATGCAGAACAGGGTGGTCATTCTGTGATGGTAGTTGGGGTCACTGGCCATGGGCAAGTACATTTTCAAAGCTATACTCACGTTAATGCAGAACAGGGTGGTCATTCTGTGATGGTAGTTGGGGTCACTGGCCATGGGCAAGTACATTGTCAAAGCTATACTCACGTTAATGCAGAACAGGGTGGTCATTCTGTGATGGTAGTTGGGGTCACTGGCCATGGCAAGTACTTTCGGCACAATGGCGGATTCTGCCCAGTCTTTGCCAAACTTCTCCACCAACTTGGTCAAGTTGTTGGTCGCGGCCTCGCGAATGGCGTACACTGCAAGACAGCATTGACAGGTCAAGAAATGATCTGATCGCTGTTACTACTTGATTTTCAAATATGTACCTTGCTGATAAAATACAAAGTTCCGAAATGAAATGCTCGTACCACCTTCTTCAAAGTGTCAACCTGTTCCATACCAAGTTACACACAGTGGAGGAAATTATGCACTTGGAAAGTAGCATTTTAATATACTTATTTATCATTGATTATTTATTGAGATACAGCGTGGAACAGGCCCTTCTTGCCCTGCGAGCCACCCCCGATTAACCCTAGCCTAATTATAGGACAATTTACAATGTCCAGTTAACCTACCAACCAGTAGGTCTCTGGGAGGAAACAGGAGCACCCGGAGGAAACCCACGCAGTCAGGCTGAGAACGTATAAACTCCTCACAGGTGGCAGTGGGAATCGAACCCAATTGCAAAGTGTTGCGCTAACCAGATGCCACTGTGTTGCCCCATTAGATACTTAAAAAATACTTCGAATAGATTACCATTATTTATTACTTAGTAGTCTGATTGGTCATTGTAAACTGTCCTGTGATGAGGCGAGGGTTAAATCGGCCGGTTGCTGGGCAGTGCGTCTCGTTGGGCCTGTTCCATGCTATTCTCGAATAATTAAATAAATAAACGTATCGGTCAAAGTCAAGTCTGTTTCTTGTTGCCATGTGTACAAGAGTACGACAAGATTGCTTGCAGCAGTAATAACTGGGGGGGAGGGGGGCGCCGGTGTTTGAACTATGATGGTATTGGACATTGGACAGGAACCTGGGAGTACAAACTGGGATGAATGCACTCAGAAACACACAATTGAAATGTGGAAGTCGTTTTGGGCTTCACTTGGATGGAGCTCTGCAGAGTTTTGTCCCACTGAGACAGGGAAAGAACAGAAGGGTGAAGGAGCCATGCTTGACAAGAGATGTGCAACAGCTAGTCTAGAAGCATAGGATGCAAAGATCAGCCTGGGCTCCAGAGGGTTACAATGTGGCCAGGGAGGGAGTGAAGAATGGACTTCGGAGAACTAGGAGGGGCCACGAGAAGGACTTGGCGAGTTGGATTCAGAAGAACAAACTTGAAGAACAGGTGGATGGCCAGAGTGAGAGTCTGGGCCGGCCAGAGCTAAAAGAGGCAAAATGTTTGGAGTCGGTGGACTTTGGGGGAGATCCGCAATGAATACTTTTCTTTAGTAATCAGCAGTGAGAGGGACCTTGATGCTTGCGAGGGCAGTGATATGCTGCAACATGTTGACATTGAGAAAGAGGATGTTCTGGAATTTTGAAAAGCCCTAGGATAGATAAGTCCCCGGGGCCAGATGTGATATACCCCAGGGTTACTACGGGAAGCAAGGGAAGAGATTGCTGCACCTTTAGTGATGATCTGGGCATCCTCACTGGCCAGTCCTCACCGGAGGAAGTACCAGATGATTGGAAGTTGGCAAATGTTATTTTCTTGTTCAGGAAAGAGAGTGGGGATGACCCTGGGAATTATAGACCAGTCAGTTTTACTTCACCGGTGGGCAAATTACAGGAGAAGATTCCTACAGACAGGATTTACAAGAAGCATAGTCTGATTCGGGAGAGTCAGCATGGCTTTGTGAGGGGCATGTCGTGTCTTGAGCCTGACCCAATCCTTTGAGGATGTGACAAAGCACAATGAAGGATTTTTGGTTAGGCACCTGGTAGGGTCACTCAGCATCATGGAAGCACCAGTAAGATGACATGGACAACTTTGAAGGACTTTCGTTCAACAAAAGTAACGATTCATCAAGGCTATACTCACCGCGATCCACCAGCCACGTCATGCACAAGGAGTTCAACTTCTCATCAAAAAACTCCACTCCCTAAACAGGTTTTGACAAAAGAAAGAATGTTGATAAAATAACCCCTCGAATTTCTAGTAGAACATGCCAACTTGCCACATTTGCATTCTAGCCGTCTTCACCTTTCGCTACTTACCAGTACAGTTTGCTAACTCCTTTGAGCCAATGGTGAAGGGGTCACACAAGAAAGACTGGCAACGTGCTCTAATAAACTGCACAAAACTAGATTGTGCCGTGGCAGAAGGCTACACAGAAGATACCCTATCTAAGGTACTTGCATCTAGTATTTTGACTATCCTTAATTAATTTCTTTGTGTCAATACCAGAACTATGATCCATGAAAAATAGGAAAAATCTTAAAAGTGTCCGATGGTTTAATGCAGACAGTAAGAACGTTACTGACCACTATCGGTGGCGTAGCAGTTGGCCTGACACTGTTACAGCTTGGGAATTCTGATGTCACCTTTAGGGAGCCAGTACATTTTCCCTGCGGAACGCGCGGGTTTCCTCTCACAATCCAAAGACGCACCAGTTGGGAGGTTAATTCATCACTGTTACCTGTCCCTGTTTAGGCTAGGGTTGGATCAGAGATTGCTGGGCAGCACGGTTCGAAGGGCAGGAAGGGCCTTATTCCTCCATGTACCTTTAAATAAATAACCCAGTGAATCCTATGCTACCACATCCACAGCAGGGTGCTATTTCAACTTCACCATTTAAACGTAATTATGCATGTGCTGGATTATTTAGATTACAGATCCCACACTCCTGACCCGCATAGTATCTCTCTTCGTCATGACAGTGCAGCATTCTACATTCACGTCTCCCATGTGGTTAAAACATTCCACTTTCTACATTCAGTCACTGGGAACAAGTTAGCCTTTGCATAATTCTCAGGTTACTTTGCTTCATATCCAGCACAGCTAACAATTCCCAGGGTAACCACGTGGCTGAGTAGCCCAACCACAACCTCTGCCCGTGACTCTGACTCAGACCTTGACAACTCTTTACCATAGAAAGTACAGCACAGAAACAGGCCCTTTGGCCCTTCTTGGATGTGCCGAACCATTTTCTGCCTAGTCCCACTGACCTGCACAAGGACCATATCCCTCCATACACCTCCCATCCATGTATCAGTCCAATTTATTCTTAAATATTAAAAAAGAACCCATATTTACCACCTCGTCTGGCAGCTCATTCCATACTCTCACCACTGTCTGTGTGAAGAAGCCCCCCCCAATGTTCCCTTTAAACATTTCCCCCCTCACCTTTAACCCATGTCCTCTGGTTTTTTTCTCCCCTTGCCTCAGTGGAAAAAGCCTGCTTGCATTCACTCTATCTATACCCATCATAATTTTATATACCTCTATCAAATCTCCCCTCGTTCTTCTACGCTCCAGGGAATAGTCCTAACCTATTCAACCTTTCTCTGTAACTGAGTTTCTCAAGTCCCGGCAACATCCTTGTGAACCTTCTCTGCACTCTTTCAACCTTATTGATATCCTTCCTGTAATTTGGTGACCAAAACTGAACACAATATTTCAGATTCGGCCTCACCAATGCCTTATACAACCTCATCATAACATTCCAGCTCTTATACTCAATACCTTGACTAATAAAGGCCAATGTACCAAAAGCTCTCTTTACGACCCTATCTACCTGTGACACTACTTTTAGGGAATTTCTATCTGTATTCCCAGATCCCTCTGTTCCACTGCACTCCTCAGTGCCTTACCATTAACCCTGTATGTTCTACCTTGGTTTGTCCTTCCAACATGCAATACCTCACACTTGTCTGTATTAAACTCCATCTGCCATTTTTCAGCCCATTTTTCCAGCTGGTCCAAGTCCCTCTGCAGGCTCTGGAAACCTTCCTCACTGTCTACTACACCTCCAATCTTTGTGTCATCAGCAAATTTGCTGATCCAATTTACCACATTATCATCCAGATCATTGATATAGATGAAAAATAACAATGGACCCAGCACTGATCCCTGTGGCACACCACTTGTCACAGGCCTCCACTCAGAGAAGCTATTCTCTACTACCACTCTTTGGCTTCTTCCATTGAGCCAATGTCTAATCCAATTTACCACTTCTCCATGTATACCTAGCGATTGAATTTTCCTAACTAACCTCCCATGCCGGACCTTGTCAAAGGCCTTACTGAAGAAAATCTACTTTGTGTTTGCACACCGAAACTGAGAGCGATTTGCTTCCTTAAAACCAAATACATACTAAATCCGGTATGATACAGGAGAGCTTAAGTAAGCTACAGAGAGTTATAAAATTAGTCAGCTCCATCGTGTGCTCCAGCCTCCATATTATCCAGGACATCTTCAAGGAGCGGTGCCTCAAAAAGACACTGTCCATCATTAAGGGCCCCACCAGCCTCTTCTCATTGCTACTACCAGAAAGGAGGGACAATTTGTCTGAAGACACACTCACTGATTCAGGAACAGCTTCCTCCCCTTTGCCATACGATTTTTGAGTGGACACCGTACCCATGAACACTACCTCACTACTCCTGCTAGTTACTGACACAGAGGAGGAATCTACAACAACCAGTTTACAACCAGCACGTCTTTGGGATGGAGGAGGAAATCGGAGCACCTGGCAGAAACAGAGATGAGGAGTGATTTCTTCAGCCAGAGGGTGGTGAATCTGTGGAATTGATTTCCATGAACAACCGTGGAGGCCAAGATATTGGGTATAATTAAAATGGAGGCTGACAGGCTCTTCATTAATCAGGGTGTGAAAGGATATGTGGAGAAGGCAGGAGAATAGGGTTGAGAGGGATCACAAATCAGCCATGGTGGAATGTTGGAGCAGACTCAATGGGCTGAATGGACTAATTCTGCTCTCAAGGTCATTTGCTTCCAAACAATTGGTTTATTGATCATTACAGAATATCTGTCTGGTGCTTCCCTCTCCCTTCCCCTTTTCCCAATCAAAGATTCAAAGGTTCACTTATTTGTTTTCAAACATCTCTTTATTGCTTTTACAGAATGAAAAATAAACACATTCGATCATCCATAGGTTTGAAAGTGCAACAAGGTTAAAGAAAAAGGGAAAAATAAAATACATTAGAAATAAAAGGAAAAACAACGCACAAAAAAAGCAAACACCCGGCCATTAAAACCAAGCTGTCAGTTCAATTTGTTACTTTCATCATCCCAAATATTGTTCTCCAGAAACTTGTGGAAAATATCCCAAATTTCCCGACATTTGCCAAGTTTGTTTTTCTGTGATGTAGTTGATCTTTTCTAGAGCAAGATACAAAGTCACTCCTTTCAGCCATTGTGAAAGTCCACTGGTTGTGGGTTTCTTCCATGAATAGGCTATGCAACGTCTGGCTTTCAAAAAACAAATATTAAGCAGAGACCTTGCATTTTTGGAGGTTACAAAGTCCTTTGGATGAATGTTCAGAATACATAATTTAGGATCAAGGAGCACCTTTTTTCCAATAATCTGACTAATCAAATCCAGCACCTTCTTCCAGAAGCAGATTATCTGGGGGCACTCGCACATACAATGGAACAGAGACCCCTTTTAGTGATTACATTTAAAGCATGTTTCTGGAATGTTGGGGTTAAAGTGACGAAACCTGACTGGAGTAATGTACTGTCTGGTTATCCGCTTAGAATGAGTGTTCACTGACTGGGTTTGAACGAAGGAACAAGCTTCTGACCACTCTTTTTCTGACAGGTTCTCATGCAAATCAGTTCTCCATGCTTGTAGCATGTTGTTTGATGACTCTTTGCATTTACTTGCAAACAATTTGTATGTAGCCCCCTGGTAAGCCTAGACTCGCTCAGCTCGCTTTCGTCTAGGGGGAGCAGCCTTCAGCCCCGCCAAACGGGGAGATCAGGTCTGTGTGGATGCTGTGTGATGTACCCCACACCGCCAATTAACAGACAGTACGCCATATGCCATTAAATGATTACACTTTATAAGTATTTCTTGGTGATGGGTTAGTAGAAACAAATAGAATAAAGGTGCCAAGTCAGTAACTATCAGTTCGGTGCACACTCGTTGGAGCTCTTACAGAACCGGGTCTCCCTTCCTCCAATCAATGTCCTCTGAACTCCGCCAACTCACGAATGGGACCACCCTCGGTGATCCACCAAACACTCCACACGAGTCTGTCCTCGCCTCCTATCCTCGCTGAAGACCCTGGGCTGCGGACTCCCGCTCGGGGTCCGTGCCGTTGCCCAGCTTACAGCATCTCTCTCCTCGCGTCTCCTCTCTCTGTCCCCATCACGCCTTCTGCCCAAAGCCCACGAAAAAGAATAGCTTACAGACACACAAGAAAGAATACCATCTATCCCAATTGGTTAGCAAATGAATACAATTCCTGTATCAGTAATTATAACCCAAACAAGCTGCTCCAGAGAACCACTGCCTCAGCAGTTAATAGTACAGAGAAGCCATTTTATTAGCCTTAGCAAGTAACATAAAAGAAGAAACCCTTACATGTATAATTCAGACACTTGTCCCCTAGCTTCAGATAATTTCAGAGTGATGTCTTCTAGGGTAAATAAAGGAGGGAGCTTCAAACTGTAACTTTGCCTGGACATAATAAAACTTTGCAACTAAAGGCATTTAAAAAAGTGTTTTGTTGGAATTCCATATGTGGCCTTGAGTTCTTCAAAAGACATAAATGAATTGCCATTATAAAGATCAGACACCTTAGCTATGCCTCGGGGCGACCAAGTTTTAAAACTAGGATCCGCTCTGCCGGGCTGGAGCTATCATTACCAAAGATAGGAGTAAACTGGGATAACTGTGATGTCTCTGCTATTTACGCAAGAGCATCGTGCCAAATCATTGTTGTATTTTTTAAGAAAGGGATTTTAGATTGTGTGACCAGGTTTTTCTTATTTGCTGAATACATATATAGTTCTAGAGGGATATTGATCAACTGGGATTCCATTGAGACCCAAGGAGGGGAGTGATCCTTAACAAAATAAAACATTCCTGCTCGAATTTGGGCCGCCCAGAAATACCATATAAGATTTGGTAGCTGTAAGCCACCTCTATCATACGGCAGATATAACAGGGAAAGCCTGAGCCTTGGACATCTATTATTCCAGATGAAATTAGAAAAACATTTCTTTAATAAATAAAAGAAAGAGTAAATAAGTACATAGGGATTGGATAATTATGTCTGCGGGCAGGAGCAAGCATGAACAAATTAGGATATAAACACCTGCAATGGTTGATACTTAGGCTTATATACAACATTTTGGACCAGTGGAAATGGTCCAGAAGGGTTATATGGAAACTATTATTACCATTTTTCTTAACAACTAATTCCATTACTTAGCCTAATTGGTTAGATTTACCACAGTACATAATTATCTATTTAAATGTTTATTTTCCTTTTATATCATCTCAATGTGTACTTAAGAATGTATAAATAATTGTAGTTTTATACATATAAAAAATGGAAAAGGTTATATGTGTGAAAAAAGTACATGATATTTGTGAATTCCTTATCCAAATAAAAATAAAATTAAAAAAAAATAAATAAAAGAAAGATGATGGAGGAGAAAGTGGGATAGATTGGAAAAGGTACAGGAACTTCAGTAAAATTGACATTTTTAGAACGTTTATGCGTCCAATCAAATTTATGAGCAATTTCGTCCATCTGTTTGTAAGTTGAGTAACTGAGTCTGTGAGAGGTTTATAATTAGTTGGGATAATTTTACCAATAGTAGGAGTAATTTTAACACCCAAATAGGTAAACCCTGTTCTGACAAAATTACGTCATCCATGTACAGGGCTATGCGATGTTCTACATCTCCTATAGTTATTCCTGCTATGTTAGCCTGTTTTCAAATTGCCATAGCAAGTGGAGCAATGGCCAGGATAAACAGGAGGGGAGATCCCTGTCTTGTTCCCCGTTGGAGTTTAAAAGATGCCGAAAAAAGCTCGTTAGTTGAAACTTCAGCCTGTGGGTTAGAATACAGAAGCTGTATCTTAGAAATTTTCCCCCTATTCCACTCCACTCTGTCGAAGGCTTTCTTGGCATCCAATGACAGAATAGCACTATCAGAGCTTCCAGATTTTTCATAAAGTATATTAAGCACTCTTCGAATGTTGCGGAAGCCCTGCCTTCCCTTACAAATCCATTTTGGTCAGGGTGGACCATTTTTGGCAAGAGTGGCTCCAGCCTCCTAGCTAATACCTTACAGAGAATTTTGAGATCATTGTTCAGATGTGAGATTGACCTATAAGATCCACAAAGGGATGGTGGTTTTCCCGGTTTTAACAGTAGTGTGATTGCTGCCATTTTAAGAGAGGAGGGAAGGGATCCATTGTCAAATGACTCCTGATACATATCAAGCAGAGGTGGTATTAGTTTAGTCTTAAAGATTTTATATATTTCAATCGGAATTTCCATTGGGCCCAGGAGTTTTCCCTCCCTTCATGTTAGTTATAGCTGCAGACAATTCTTTAGCCTCTAAGTTAAACTCCAGTGAGGTCAAGGACGTTTCATCTCGGGGTATAAATTGTAACAAGTCGAGAAATTCCTTTTGTATTTGTGGAGCTGAATCTGAATATTCTGAGCTGTACAGATCTTGGTAAAATCTCAAAAAGATATTGTTTATTTCCTCTGCGACAACCGTTGTCACCCCCTCATCTGATTGTATGGAGTTTATTGCCCTTTCTGTTTGTGTCTGTTTGATGTGCAGGCCAAACGTTCACTTATTATCATGTACAACTCTGAGATTTGTCTTCCCCAGATAGCCATGAAACAAAGAAAAAACATGAAAGTCATTGAATAGCATCCTGATCATCAGCGCCCCCCCCAACCACCCCTCCCTCCACACAGAAAATGGAACAGCAACAACCCCAGCCCACCCCCCACACAAAAACCAACAGAACATTTTACCCCCAAACACCCTCCCCTCGCACAACAAAATGAAAAGAAACAGGCAATATCAAAACAGAATATAAAATCCCTAAGTCTGACAAAGTCCGCAGTCCTTAAACAGGGGTCTAAACCTGATGGTCTAAACCAGGGGTTTCCACCCCTGCTTGGTTAATGGTCAATTAAAAAAAAGGTTGGGAGCCCCGAGTCTAAAGTAAGACTACCCATGTCAGTGGGCTACAAGTATAATTGTTACTATCGCACATTTGCTTCTGGTGCAAAAGGAAAGAAGATGTTCAAAGTTATTTCCGTCTTTAAACTAAAGTATCAATTTGATATGGGCAATCATTTCCATTCTGCAAATCATCCATATGGAAGCATTGCTAATAGACTATAAAAACATTTTAGAATAAACCACCCACCAGCAGCCCTGCAAGCAGAGGCATGTACTCGATTATCGCAAGGCGCACTCTCCATTTGGCATCTTCTGCTAATTCTACAATGGCTGGCAGGAGAGACTGTGATAACTGGTGAATTCCAACAACTTCATTCACGCAGTCCAGATTGGAGATAATGTTCAAACGGACCTCAGGGCACTAGGAAGGAAAGGCAATTTTCTGAGTACAGCAAAGGTGAAAAACATTCATACTGCGAACGCTGTCTGACAAACACACTGGCGCTCCCCAGACTCTCTGCTTTCAAAGTATCATCTTGGACATTTATGAAATATTAATCCCAGAAAAGAAATATGAATGCCACTTTCACACTTACAGTACTTAGGCACATGCACATCTAGCCAGGGTGCCAATGACTTCTGCACAGAACTGTACTTGCCAACGTGCAGTGGAGAGCAAGTTTGTAAATCTGGCGGGAGCACAGGATGTTGGGAATGGTGAGAGTGGAGCACCCACGGGAGGGGTATGAGAGAGGTGGCTGAGGTGGACTGCCAGGGGCAGGAGGGGGTGGTGCGAGTGCAGACACACTCAGCCCTGAGAACACAAGCAAGGGCATTTGATTCCAAACAATTGGTCTATTGGTCATTACAGAATGTCTCTCTGGTGCTTCCCGCTCCCTTCCCCCTTTTCCCAACCAAAGAGTCAAAGGTTTGTTTATGATCAAAGCACGTATCCAAATACAACCCTGAAATTTGTCTTCTCCAGATAGCCACCAAGCAAAGAAAGAAGATGAAAGTCACTCAGAGAGAAGCATGAAACCTACACCTCCCCAGCCCTGGTACAAAAAATAATGGCATCCTGATCATCTGATCCCCAAAACTACCCCTCCCTCCACACACAAAACGGAATAGCAACATCGACCCCCCCCAATCCATCCCACGCACAAAAAACTAACAGAGTATTTTACCCCCAAACACCCTCCCCTCACACAACAAAACGAAAAGAATAAGGCGATGAAGAAAACAGAATATAAAAACCCTAAATCTGAAAAAGTCCACAGTCCATAAACACAAATGCAGAACCAGGATATCATCCTACGCTATCACCGACATTCACCAAAAGAGGGGGACAGGGACACAACTCCCCTCTCCCTGCCCCCTTCCCACTCTCAGTCCACATCAGAGACCCATATCAGACATCTGTGAGGTTTATCATCACTCACAGATGTCAAGAAATTTGATTTTTTTTTGCGGCAGCAGCAGCACAGTGCAATATATAAGAATTACTACAGGACCGTGCAAAACTCAGACACCCTAGCTATATACACCAGCCTAAGACTTTTGCACAGTACTATACATTATGGTCCAAGTTATGGTCACACGAGCAGTATGCCAGAAATTCGAGAGTCAGTTAGCAGAAGTGAGTGCAGTTGCTTTTATTAAGGAGAAGGTGCTTGGGAAGCTGAAAGTTTTGAAGGTAGTCAAGTCACCTGGACTAGATGGGCTACACCGCAGGGTTCTGAAAGAGGCAGCTGTAGAGATTGGGGAGGCATTAGTAATAATCTTTCAAGAGTCATTAGAATCTGGAATGGTTCCAGAGGACTGGAAATTTCCAAATGTCACTTCACTCTGAAGGGAGGGAGGCAAAAGACATGAAACTATAGGCCTTTCAGCCTGACTTCAGTGGTTGGGAAAATGTTGGGAGTCCATTATTAAGGACGAGGCTCCCAGTACTTGGAGGTGCATGGTTTCCTTAAGGGGAAATTACAGGCAGGATAGACAAGGGAGGGTCAGTGGATGCTGTTTACTTGGAGTTTGACAAGATGCCGCACATGAGACTCCTTAACAAGTTAAGAGCCCATGGTATTACAGAAGATATCCTAGTAAAGATAGAAGATTGCCTGACTGACGGGAAGCAAAGAGTTGCAAATGAAAGGGGCCTTTTCTGGTTGACTGCAGGTGACCATTAGTGTTCCACAGGGGTTGGTATTGTGACCGTTTCTTTTCAAGCAGATGTCAATGATCTGGACAACGGAATTGATGGCTTGGTGGTCACATTTGTGGATGATACCAAGATAGGTGGAGGGGCAGAGAGTCTGTAGAAGGACTTGATAGATTGGGAGAATAGCAAGGCAGTGGCAGTTGGAATATACTGCACTGACCGAAAGTGTTTCTGGTAGGTAGGATTCCTCAGCCTTGGGCGGCAGCCCGCTTAGGAGAGGGAAAACCCTGATTTTAAACCTCCACTGCCTTGCAGTCATGCCCACCCATGGGAAAGGCTTTGGGGGTAAACCCCTAAGGCAGTTTGATGTTGTTTACAGCTTCACTCCGGCAACCTCTGCGATGACACTGGTGCCGAGCTGTATTGGCGCTTGCCCTTCCCTTCAACAACATGAGTGATGTGGAGAGGGGGAGCCTACTGCATGGGAAGAGCCGGTCCTTCAAACCTTCCTGCCCAGGAGAGGACACAGTCCACCAGAGGCACAAACCCATCATCCCCGGGATCGAAGGGTGCCTACTACCAGAAACGTATGGCCATGCACTTTGGTAGAAGGAGTAAAGACGTGTACTATTTTCCAAATGGGCAGAAAATTCAGAAATCAGACGTGCAAAGGCAATTGGGAGACCTCGTGCAGGGTTCCCTAAACGTTATCTTGCAGGCTGAGTTGGTGGTACGGAAAGAAAATGGAATGTTGGCATTCATTTTGAGAGGACTAGAAAAGATATAAGGGTAATGCTGAAGCTTTATAAGGCATTGGTCAGAACGCAGTTGGGGGTATAGTGAGCAGCTTTGGGCCCTTTATCTAAGATGTGCTGATATTAGAGAGGGTTCACGAGAATGATCCTGGGAATGAAACATACAGGAGGAGTGCTTGACGGCTCCGGCTCTGTCCTCGATGGAGTTCAGACGGGAAGGAAGAGGGGTGAATCTCATTGAAACTTATGGAATATTAAGAGGCCTAGAACAGAGAGGAGGTTTCCTGTGACCAGAGGGCACAGCCTCAGAATAGAGGGACGTCCATTTAGAACAGAGCTGAGAGGAAATTTCTTCAGGAAAGGGCGGTGGATCTGTGGAATCCATCAACGCTGAAGGCTGTGGAGGACGAGTCATTGGGTATACTTAACGTGGAGGGTGACAGGTTCTTGATTAGTCAGGGTGTTAAAGGTTACGGGGGAGAAGGCAGGAGAATGGGGCCGAGAGGGTAATAAGCTAGCCATGATGGAATGGCTAAGCAGACACGATGGGCTGAGTGGCCTAATTCCGTTCCTGAGTCTTAATTTATTGTCCGTTCACTCTCCCTGAGTGCAGGCGAGCTCCTCGGGAGGGCCATGGGAGGAAACAACGGTCATTTTGTGAAAAGCTGCATTTCACAAAAGAAAAACACTTGAATTTCTGCGTTGGAGAAATCTTTCTGCACCTTTGGCATAAATAGATGCAAGATACTAATTACTATTAAATTATCCAACAGTTCAAATCATGATTCGGCAGGCTTTTTTCTTGATTTCATTTCAAACTAACAAATAATTCAAGGCTTGAATTAACAGCTGCCAATTTGAAGATGTACACTTTGAATCTGTCAGCTGTGCCTGGAAAATCGAGGCATTTCTGACATTTGGGGAATCTTTTCGGGTGTAGCACATGAAGGGAATCAAGTCTGCAGACATTGGAAATCCAGAGCAATTCACCCAAAACGCTGGAGGAACTCAGCAGCTCAGGCAGCATCTATGGGAATGAGTAAACAGTCAGTGTTTCAGGCCGAGGCCTTTTATCGGGACTGTAAAGGGAGGCAGAAGATGCTAGGATATAAAGGTGAGGAGAGGGGAAGGAGGCCAGCTGGAAGGTGTTAGGTGAAGACAGGTGGGTGGGAAAGGTCAATGGCTGGAGAAGAAAGAATCTGAGAGAGGAGAGGAGAAGAGAGTGGACCACAGGAGAGATGGAAGGAGGTGGGGACCCAGGGAGAAGTAATAGACAGGTGAGAAGTAAAAGCTCAGAGTGGGGAATTGAGGAAGGAGAGGAGAGGGGAGAGATTTTTTTTACATTTTTAAAAATAATCTTAATTCTGTAAAAATAATGAAAGAATGCAAATTTCCATATAAATTAAAAAATCCAGAATTTGCACATGCAACAGTTTTGTTTAAGTTCACGCCAAAATAAACAAGGAACTTGATGGATGGAGAAATAACAGCTCCATCACACCATTAACCGATTCATCTTTAATCCAATATGCACTCAGATTACAAACCAGCTCACATCACTGCTTCTAAAGAACGCACTGCACATTTGCTCTTATCTGAAGCTCTCAAACTAAAAGAACAGTTCGAGAGACTCCGGTGGAAGAAACAGTTGTTATTCCATTCATGATTCATAAAAACATAAGAAATCGGAGCAGGAGTAGGCCATCCGGCCCATCAAGCCTGCCCCGCCATTCAGTAAGATCATGGCTGACCTGTCCATAAACTCAGCTTCATCTACCTGCCTTTTCCCCATAACCCTTAATTCCCCTACTATCTATCCTCTCCAGCCCTTCACCTTTCCCACCCATCACCTGCCTTCAACTCCCCTCCCCTACACACCAACCTTTCCCATCACCTGGTCTACCTATCACCTACCAGCTTGTACTCCCCCCATCCTCCCAACCTTCTTATTCTGGTGCCTTCCCCCTTCCTTTCCAGTCCTGACGAAGGGTGTCAGCCCAAGGGTTCATTCCCCTCCATAGATGCTGCCTGACCTGCTGAGTTCCTCCAGCATTGTGTGTGTGTGTATGTGTGTGTGCACGCGTGTGGCTGTGGATTGCCAGCATCTGCAGAATCTGTGATTATCCACTTTAGAATGCTGGACATCACCGCACAGCTTCAAGCAAACGGCAGTTACAATGTTTGTCAACAGGAAAGAAAGCAGATGAACATGGGCCAACTGCTGTCCCCTTCCAGGAATCGATATCAGTGAGAGTAAAAGCCTAGACACATCAGTCTGTGTTGCAACACGTCCCATTCTGGCACACTTATCCAGATACCTGTATCTCGTGGTGGAGCATGGACTGCTCGTCACCTTCAGCAGATGTACAAGTTCCAGAGACGACAACCAACTTTTTGATCGCCTAATGAACAATAAGCGACCTTTCCTCAGCACTCTGGACTTGACAACAGCTTCCAAACAGCACACAGAAGAAAGCTCTCCATTGGTGTTTGCCTGATTTCGGTAGGCTAATCAAATATTATCCACGATGGCCACCAGTCACGCAAGGGGTATGTTAAAGTTTGTACTTCATGATAAAATTACCTTATCTTTGAGCTGAGCTAAGACCAGGGGAAGCAGGTGCTCAACAGTGCTGTCCTTGCCCAGGATGGTGGACAAGCCCATAATAACAGAGGCCAGAGCTGACTTCACGTGTTGATTGGTGTCAGACACAAGTTCCTGGAAAAGAAACACAAAAAATGATCAAATGAAAACCCAGACAGGTATCTCAGTCAATACGCACAAAATGCTAGAGGAACTCAGCAGGCCAGGCAGCACCTATGGAGAAACGGACAGTCGACATTTCTGTCCAAAACCCTTCGGCAGAACTCAGCCCTTTGGGAGAGGGGGAGGGAGCAGGAGAGGGGGATGGGGAGGGAGTGGGAGAGGGGGATGGGGCGGGAGAGGGGGATGGGGCGGGAGAGGGGACGGGAGAGGGGGCAAGATGTGACTCGTGCTTGGACACTGAGCTTTTCCAGTTACAAGCAGTTCACACTGATAAATGGTGCCTGAATCCTCGTTTCAGACCCACCCAAAATACTGAGGGACTTTTTCCTGAAGTGAATGAGATGAGTTGCTACATTAATTTTAGATAGACTGTATAACCAGCCAAGAATTTGAGAAGGCATATTACCTTAACATACGGCAAGATGTGACATATTATGACAGTCTCCCTGCAATCTACTGGCAAGTTTTCACAGAAATCTGCAAGATAGAGTACTGCATGTTAGAGAGTTATTCTCAAACAAACCAATGGAGTCAGAGAAAAGTACAGCACAGAAATAGGCCCTTCAGCCCATCTATTCTGTGCCGATCCATTTAAATTGCCTACTCCCATCAACCTGCATCTGGACCATAGCCCTCAATACCACTACCATCTGTGTACCCATCCAAACTTCTCTTAACTGTTGAAATCGAGCTTGCACGCACCACTTGCGCTGGCAACTCGTTCCACACTCTCACCACAATGATAAATCAATAAAGTTTAACAGATTAAGCAATTGCTGAAAAGCATCTGCCTTAATATTTGTATCTTCTCACAAGATAGTGGCAAGAGAAAACATACATTCTGAAGCACTATTTAAGTCGCACAAGGAAAAGCAAGGCCAGCACCTACAGTGTAAACATCAAGAGTCAGACAGCACAGGTTCAATTCTGGCACATCTGTACGTTCTCCCTGGAGTAAACCCCGAGGGAAAAATCCGGAGCCGGATTCTCCGAGGCAGTCCTACGTTGAGTTCAACGCTGTCAACTCCTGCGACGCCACTGGTACCAAACTGTATCGGTCTCTGCCGATCCTTTGGACTCATCAGATGCGTGGAGAGGGGGAGCCTGCTACATGGGCAACAGCTTACTCTCCATATCATACTGCCCTGGCTTACGTATCACGTAGACAGCTGCACGTAACATCCATGGTGGACCCTGACCAACGGAGGGCCTCGGGTTAGGCAGTCAGTGGTACAAACGTAAAGAACACCACTCACTCTTTTTCACAATCTCACAACCTTTCAAGACTCTGCACAAGCAATGAAGTGCAATTTGTAAGGAGCAGCCACCATCGAAACATGAAGTCAAGTGGCACACAATTCCTTTCCATTTGCTGTCATCCAGTTCTGGGATCAGATCAGGATGCCAAAGGGGAGGCATGCTGGCATGCTGTTCTCACTTGGAGAAGTGTCACCTGGATATGTGGTACCACATTAAATAGAGTCATCGAAAAGCACAGCGCAGAAAAGGCCCTTTGGCCCCTCTCGTCCATTCTGAACAATTCAAACTGTCTACTCCCATCTGCTTACACCAGGACCATAACACCACCACCACCCCCATATCCCTACTATCCATGTACCTATTCAAACTTCTCTTAAATATTGAAATCAAAACTGCATGGACCACTTGTGCTGGCAGCTCGTTCCACTCTCATGACCCTCTGTGTGAAGAAGTTTCCCCTCATGTTCCCCTTAAACCTGTCACCTTTCACTCTTAACCCATGACCTCTGGTTGTAGTCCAACCCAACCACAGTGGAAAAAACCTGCTTGCATTTATCCCATCCATACCCCCCCCATAATATTGTACCTCCATCAAATCTCCTCTCAGTCTTCTGCATTCTGAAGAATACAGTCCTAACCTATTCAATCTTTCCTTCTAAGTCAGGTCCTCCAGACCAGGAAACATCCTTGTAAATTTTCTCTGCATTCTTTCAACCTTGTTTAGATCTTTCACAGGAGTTCAAAGTTCAGGGGTGTCCAGGGAAGGGGTCGCACCTCTGGTGAAGGGGCTTGTCGTGTCCATTCCGGGGCAGCTCACTCACCTTTGCTCGCCACCGGACACTCATCTCTCCCCTGTGGCTGCAAGCAGCCATTTGCACGTGACAGCAGTCTCATACTCCAGTGAGATTCGGACAAGCCAGTCCTAGCACGCAAAGTCAGCCTCAGCGGACTGGGCGGGTGCGATCTACAGTAAAGCCCAACGGCCAGGAAGGTGGCTCTGCATCGCGCTGTGGAGAGCGAGGGGCATGAAAAGACACAGAAAGCGTCCTGGTCATCCACTGCAAACAAGAAGACCCCTGTTTCTTCTGGCGCTTGTTCATACCACTGGACCCGGACTTCTGAGGCCAAGAGAGTGGAACTGCCACAGTGCAAAGGCTTTTCCATTTTAAAAACTCTCCCGCACAGGTTTCCTGTCATCGTCGGACAAAATGTGCAACCACCATGCGTACTATACACAACCTTGACATTTGTCTCCTTACAGGCAGCCACAAAGCAAAGGAACCCAACAGAACCCATTAAAAACAGAAAACCATCAATCACACAATGCGCAGGAAAAAAAGACAAATTGTGCAGACAAGAAAAGTAAGCAAATAATGTTCAGGACTGCACTGCAAAATGCCAGGTTGTACAGCTGGATCAAAGGCCTCGTCTCCACTAGGAAAGTTACAGGCACAGATTGCAGTGTCATTGCCCAGAACAAGAGTCTATTAATGAAGTAATTGATAGTTGTTTCTGCTGCCAGAAAGTTGTCACTGTGCTTCACCAACAACATCTTAAACGGGATGGAAAAGACAAGAATGAGAATTCCCAACCAACCTTTAACTTTGTTGGCCCCAGCTGCTCGCACTTCAGCCTCACAATCTTTCAACAGGTTTTGGAAAGCAGGAACCAGATCATTTTCCACAATTTCAGGACCCACGGTTTTCTGAAGCTTTAAAGGCAAGAGAAACCAAATGAGTAACAAAGATAGAGCGGGTTTCAATAGCAGCAATCTGTGCATTAACACGTGAACAGAGGAATCACAAAGACAACACCATCTTTCTTTTCCACGCTCGTGTCGCTGCTGCCATCAGGTAGAAGGTGCAGGAGCCTCAGGACCCTCACCACCAGGTTCAAGAACAGTTACTACCCCTCAATCATCAGGTAGAAGGTACAGGAGCCTCAGGACCCACACCTCCAGGCTCGAGAACAGCTATTACCCCTCAACTATCAGGTAGAAGCTGCAGGAGCCTCAGCCCACACCACCAGGTTCAAGAACAGTTATTACCCCTCAACCATAAGGATCTTGAACTACAGGGGATCAGTACACTTAATCAATTGAGATGTTCCCACGAGCAATGATCTTACTTTAATTACTCTTTATCTTGTTATTTCATACTCTTGTTATTTATTGCTATTTATTTATATTTGCATTTGTACTTTATCTTTTATTGATCCTGTTTACAGTTACTATTCTATAGAAATTGCTGAGTATGCCCACAGGAAAATGAATCTCAGGGTTTTATGTGGTGACATGTATGTACTCTGAAAATATGAACTTCAAAATTAAAAATCTGAACTATACTTTAGCTACAGACTTCATTGCAAGATTAGTTTATACGTGATCTTGAGCATAGAAAGTGCCTTTTGTGATGGTCTGTCATTAGCAATGATAGCAGAACGTTATAAATACAATAAACTCCGTACCGTTCTAATGCAATTGTTTTCCAATAATAGGTTGGTGCCAATTTCACAAGTGCTCTGGCAACCTTTATCTTGTTCTGGCATATTTCCCCTTCCTTTCCAGTCCTGATGAAAGGTCTTGGCCCAAAACGTCGACTGTTTATTCACTTCCATAGATGCAGCCTGACCTGCTGAGTTCCTCCAGCATTTTTGTGTGTGTTACCTTATATGGAGCTTATTTTTGAACACGGGTTAGTTATCGTATAAAGACAGACAATATAACGTCTTTGCCTGTTCCAAGGGTAACAATCCTAAGATGACAAAATGGCTGTGTTTTCTGTGTGCTTTTGAACACTGGTCCATCTGTAATTTGCTTTAATTTTCGATCAGGTTTACAGTTTTTAATTATGTAATTTTATCATGGGTGGCGGGGTGGAAGTACATCTCTACCAAGAGACATGTAAGGCGTTCCTTCCCTCCGCTAGCCTGCAGGTCACCCTTGGGCAAGGTGTAGCACCTGCTTAGCCAACCCCACCCCCCCACCTGCAATCAGGGTCACGTGAAGCCATGGGGTAAGAGGAAAGAAACCCAGAGAAATGTTGCCATTGTGTTCAGATGTTTATCAATGAGTGGATACCCCATGCTCTGGTAAAGAAATAAATGAGTGGGGAGAAAAAGGGAATGGTCAGATAAATGGTGTCCATTTAGAAGCAGCATTCTTTAGTGTTACCCAGGTAAAACAGCTGTAATGATCTATCCTTGATAAAATATCCTCAGATAAACCAGCTGCTTCAGTACAGATTTTACACTCATACAGAACAGAAAGATTTAATCTCAATGCTTTGGGGTGGGACCGGATTTTCCTGGCCTAAAGAGACGAAATTTTAAATTTTTAAAGAAAGGCAAAGTTGAGAAAATATTGTTGTTGATGGCTCTGAATCCGAAAGTATGGTACACAGACAACAACGTGAGCAATTGTAATCAGCTAATTTCTCAGGTCAAAAAAAACAACTAAATAATGTTATTTAATCATTAAATAATGCTTCTTAATTGTTAAATAATGTTAACCTGATTGTTAATGTTTGCAATTAACCTGTGTAGGCAATGTGCCTTTATTTTGAGGACTTGTATTACAGTGTGGTGAGAAAAGCACAGAGATTTCAGTTGATCCGAGTGTTTTCCCAGGCTGGGAAAGTCTAAGACTAAAGGGCATAGATTTAATTGGAGACACAGAACACAACAAGCTGTTCCGGCCCTTCAAACTGCACCGCCAGTAAGCCACCAACTTGTGCAACAATCTACAATGACCCTTTAACCTACTAACCGGAATGCTTTTGGACTGTGCGAGGAAACCGGAGCACCAGGAGGAAGCCTGAGGCAACAAGTTTTATACTGAGAACAAAGACCATCTGGTTCAAAAACTATAAACACACAGGAGATTCTGCAGATGCTGGAAACCCAGCACAAAATACTGGAGGAACTCAGCAGGCCAGGCAGCATCTATGGAAATGAAATAAACAGTCGATCTTTTAGGCTGAGACTGCTCTTCAGGGCTATAAATCTGCCGATGACACAACTATTGTTGGCAGAATTTCAGATGGTGACAAGGAGCCGAAGAGGAGTGAGATAGATCAGCTGGTTGAGTGGTGTGGCAACAATCTGGCACTTTGTCAGTCAGACCAAGGAACTGATTGTGGACCACAGGAGGGTGAAGTTGAATCACCACCTCCCTACACCATACCTGGTTTGTGTGAAGTCAGCAGTGGGAAGGAACCAGCAAAGTCCAGTCCATCAAAATTTTAATTAAATTAATTAATTAATGCACTACATCACAAAATTTACCACAATGACAGTAAAACCAATGATTGTGGACGTCAGGAAGGGGAAGTCAAGGGAACACACATCAGTCCTAATCAAGGAGACTGTGGAAAGGGTGAGTAGTTTCAAGTTCCTGAGTGTCAAAGTGTCTGAGGATCATCCTAGCTTTTCAACCTTTCGGCTCATTTTTAAACAGAACTGAAGTTCCCCTTAACTTCCTCCAGTCAAAAGTGAAAAATATCAGTGTCATCAACCTGTGCACGTGCTGAATCCCCAGATCCCTGGCACTATGCCAACAA
Source organism: Mobula birostris (assembly GCF_030028105.1). Classification (NCBI taxonomy): domain Eukaryota; kingdom Metazoa; phylum Chordata; class Chondrichthyes; order Myliobatiformes; family Myliobatidae; genus Mobula; species Mobula birostris. The sequence goes on from NC_092379.1 coordinate 53,552,893, forward strand.
GTTTGTTCTAAACCCCTGTCACAGGATTATCCTTCAGATACACTGAAAAAGATCTGAGCTCAATTCAGACCAACTTTGTTCTATTTCAGGTCCATGTTTAAAAACAGGCTAATTAAATGAATCTGGAAAGAAATCTCAGCACCTTTTGGCATGTCAGTCAATTATATTAAAAATACGCAGGTACTTGATTTAATGATTTTTTAAAACTATATTAGAGGAACTAATCGTGTTTTCATGACTTTTGACAGAATCAGAAGGGATTCCAGCTGGAACAGAAAACTTAAAGACTAGCTTTAAAACATAAATGCACCATATCATCATACCAAAGAGATGCATTTTGTGCTTTAGCAATAACATGTACCTCAGAAAATTTGTCTGCCACCACATAGCGAACACGCCAGGATTCATCGTCCACTGCCTGCCGGAGGGTCGGCATCACCAACGCTTCCAGGTCTTCCTGGGGCAGCAGCTGGGCTATGCTCACACAAGCCTCAACTGCCAACAGCCTCACCGAATCCTGTGAAAAAGATGTTCAAACCGGGTTTGAGCTGGTTCTTCATTAAAAAACAAAATTAATTTCCTGAAGTTAACATTAGGAAGAACTAATCTCATCAAAAAAATCATAAAAATAAATACTGACAATATAACAATTGTTTCCCAGATGATATCCGTTCAGATCACCTAGAAAGTAGCAACAGGTTTCATTACTTTGCAATGTGTGCTGGAATCTTCCCAGAATACAAGTACTGGAATGGAAATTTGGAGTGTATCAACATGCAACCTTTGATGGAAGCATTCCTTGGATTAGTATATTAGCAAATGTCATGACAGAGCAAAAATTTATTGATAAATCAATTTTCTTTCTCCTGCTCTTGAAGCACCATTCTCTGCTGAGTGAATCTCCAAGCTAATCACCCAAGTGGTCACTTTTCACCGTAGGATGTAGGAGCTGAATTAGGCCATTTGGCACATCGAGTCTCCTCTGACATTTCATCATGGTTGATCCATTTCACCTTCAGCCCAATCTCCTGCCTTCTCCCCATATCTCTTCATCGAAACACGGAAATCTACAGCACTTTACAGGCTATCCAGCCCCAAAGTTGTGCAGACCAAGTAACCTACTCGAGAAACTGCCTAGAATTTCCCTACCGCATAGCCCTCTATTTTCCTAAGCTCCATGTACCTATCTAAGAGTCTCTTAAAAAACCCTGTATCCATCTCTACCACCTTTGTTGTCAGTGCATTCCACACACCCACCACTCTCTAGGTGAGAAACTTACCTCTGACGTCCCCCTTATACCTACTTTCAAGCACCTTAAAACTATGCCCCCTCATGTTAGCCATTTCAGCCCTGGGAAAAAGTCTCCGGCTATCCACACGATTAATACCTCTTATCATCTTACACGCTTCAACCAGGTCACTTCTCATGCCCTGACTAATCAAGAATCTATCAACCTCTCTGCCCTGAATATACCCAATGACTTCTCCTCTGTGACAATGAATTCCACAGATTCTCTGGATAAGGAAATCCTTCCTCATCTCCATTCTAAATGGACAAACCTCTGCTCTGAGATTGCTTCCTCTGGTCTTAGGCTGTCCCACCATAAAAAACATCCTCCCCATATGCACTCTAGAGGCCTTTTAGTATTTGACAGGTTACAATGAGATCCCTCCCCCTCATTCTTCTGAATTCAAATGAGTACAGGCACAGAGCCATCGAATGCTCCTTGAACGACAAGCCTTTCAATCCTGGACCTTTCAATCACTTTCGTGACCCTCCGTTGAACCCACTCCTGTCTTGGCAAACCCTTTGTTAGATAAGGGGCCCAAAACTACCTTCAATATTCCAAGTGAAGCCTTATAAAATGTGAACATTACATCCTTGTTTTGATACGCTAGCCATCATTGGTGGGGTCTGAACCTGGAGCAAGTGTGAACATCTCCTTGGCTACAGATGTGAAGGTTTATTTCCAGGAGTCACTGGACAGTAACCAGAAGAGAAGCTTACTCAACACCAAGGAGCACACGTCCAACCGTTAACCAGAAGCTAGGTGAGGGTCAAAGTGTCCATCCCAGCTCCCCTTCAGCGTACCATTTCTGTACAACTCTGGCTCCTTAGTACACGAGGATACTGCAGACTGCGTCAAGCCTTTTGCCCGGGATACTTTAGGTTGGAGGAATATGAAAGGACACACACTGATTAAACAGTTCGCTCTTCAGGCAAAAGCCTCAAGATAACCACCTTCTTGGAGGAGCATCTCCAGCTGGAGTACTGGAATGGTGTAATCATGCCGATAGATTGACAGGCACTGCTTCCATCTGCGGTGGACAAAGGAACTTTATAAAGCAGGGGCTCCCAACCTGGGGCCCCTCGGTTGATGGTAGGGGGTCGATGGCGTAAAAGAGGGTTGTGAACCCCGGTTACAAAGGTGAACAGATGGTGCAGACTACCACAACAGAAACTTTGCAAGCAGGAAGTGGCATTAACAAGGCGTAGCATATTGAGTACATGGACGTATTAACCGGATGCAACTCAGTTCTTTGCCACGGACACACCATCCGTACTAATCTTTCCCACCTCCAGCTCATCCATACAGTAAAATGCAAGCGGTAATGTGGGGTGGGGGGGAATTGCTCCAGTGAGCGGAATGACAGACAGCCTGTTACCGGAACGAGCCAAGTGCTCTCCGTTATTTCACACACTGCCATGACGTGTGGGATACAGAGGCTCCTCTGTACAAGCAATTGATACACATGTGACATAAAGCCAAGGTGACAGCAGCAGCTTCAGCAAGATAAATCATGACAAGCCATGGGGAATAAGATCACCTTCCTTCACTATAATCCACGCTTCCTTCATCCACGTCACCTGCATTCCCACCCCACAAGCCTTTCCAGCGCATCAGTGTCTGTAGCCCCTACCAGCCACAATAGACTCCTAGACTAATCTCAATCCTCCGCTATCTGCAAGGGGCCTCTGCCACTAATCACACCCCACTTCACCCACCCCACCCTTCAGGGTTCCACGCCACTCATTCATCCTTGTCGCTCTCCCCGAAAGCAAGACAAGGTCTACACTCGCCCATTTGCCTCCGTTCAGGGCTGCAAACAGTTCTTGCAGGCGAAGCGGTGCTTTCCTCTCGGGGCTATTCGCTGTATCTGGAGCTCCTGCCGTGGCCTCCTCGACATCGGAGGACCAACACAGATGGGGTTGGGGAGGGGGCGGTTCTTCATCGAGCACCTTCTCTGGGTCCGCTGACAGAGCCAGGGTATCCCAATGGCCACCCACTTCAATTCGACTTCCCGCTGCCACCCCAGTGTCTGCTCTACAACTACATACCTGCTCATCAGAAGCCAGGGAAGTGAAGAGGGGTATAATGTCACTTTTCAAAAACTCCAGCTCCACAACCTTTGCAAATTCACCCAACTTTGATGCTGCTGCCTGGCGGACCACTGGTGTGTCATCTGAGCACAAGCTGTGGAAAAGTCTGCAGAAAAAATAAAATTAAAGGTCACATAGGAGTAGTCGCCCATTGATGCAGAACTTAACAATTCGCAAGCAGAAATACAAGCACTAAAAATTGACATTTTTGCAATTAATGTTTCTAAATCAGAAGCTACTAAAATATTTTGCTAAACCCATCATCATTATGTGCTGTGTCGTATGCTATGGGTGGTCACGGTCTTTCCATGACCCTGATTGTTCTCCGTAAAGTTTTCTACAGAAGTGGTTTGTCATTTCCGCCTTCTGGGCAGTGTGTGTCTTTACAAGGTGGGTGACCCCCAGCCTATTATCAATGCACTTCAGAAACTGTCTACCTGGCGTCAGGTGTCGCATAACCGGGACTTGTGATCTGCACCGGCTGCTCATCCACCACCTGATCCCATGGCTTCACCTGACCCTGATCGGGGCGGGGGCGGTGGGGAGGGGTCGATGGTATCGAAGCAGGAGCTACACCTTGCCCAAGGGTGGCCTGCAGACCAGCAGAAGGAAGCCTTACACCTCCTTTGGTAGAGACGCATCTCCACCACACCATCCAAAAATCCAATATTTGTGGTATTCAGATTTTATCCTGAGAAATACTTCAAGATAGCAACAGAATATAGAAATTTACTGCACATTACAGACCCTTCAGCCCACAATGTTGTGCTGACCACGTAACCTACTCTAGAAGCTGCCCAGAATTTCCCCACCATACAGCCCTGTCTTTTTCTGAAACAACTGACTGTGTCTGAAAGTTTACACAAATGACGCCACAAAAAATTTTAATTCAGGGAGTAAAGCGGCTGGAAGTGAACCCCAGATGTGGGACTCCTGCACTTGGAGCAGAACAGAGCCATTGGTTGTGGACTGCAGGGGCACACAGTTACCAAAGCAACCTTCTCGTCCGACAAAACTCAAACACCTCCGAACAAGTGAAATCCTCTGCGCGCCAGATTAATCAAAATGGCCCTGAAGCAGAGCAACAGGCTTGACAAGACACGGCTCTCAAAAAGAGCACGCCTTTGTAAATGACAAGGCCACTTCAACCCCACAGCCGAGAGTAAGCGATGAGCACCACTCGACTATGATGCACCTCGGCTTTTGCTCCTTCCTCACTAAAAACACACAAAAAACCTTCAGTTTATGTCATTAAAAACAAAAATGCCACACTTTCTGTGCTATTTTGGGGCTGATTATTCTCTAAACTAGAAACTTCTACCCACTCAGTTAAAACAAGGTCCCGTCCACCATGGTGGTAGCATCTTATCGCCAAAAAAACCAAATTATACTGAAATTGGGTGGCAGGAAGGAAATACGTCCCTGCCAAAGGAGGTGTAAGGCACTCCTTCCCTCCACTAGCCTGCAGGTCACCCTAGGGCAAGGTGTAGCACCCGCTTAGCCTCCCCGATCAGGACTACGTGAAGCCGTGGGAGCAGGTGGTGGACGGTTGTATGAGCAGCAGGTGCAGATCTCAACTCCTGACACTGACACCAGGCAGACAGTCTCTGAAGCGTATTGATAATGGGCTGGGGGTCACCCGTCTTGTAAAGACACACGCTGCCCAGAAAGAAGGCGATGGCAAACCACTTGTGCAGAAAACTTCGCCAAGAACAATCGTGTCCACGGAAAGACCCACGATCGCCCACACCATACGACACGGTACATAATGAGCGAAACTACAGGATGTAGATTTTCTACAATAATACTGTAATATTCCTAGCCAACTTCAATCATGTTCATCTCCAGCATTCCAAGGGAGGAAAGTACTTACTGACGCAGCTCGGTCTTTACACAGCTGGATACCCGAGGGTAGCAGACACTGAAAAGGCTGCATGCCGAAGTCCTGGACGTGAACCAGTCACCACAAGTCAGGCGCTTGACCAGTGGCACAAAGTGGACTTCTAGGTCTGCAGGAGAGTGCTCGTGGGAGATGGCTCGCAGTGAATCGATGGCTTTATCTCGTACTACCGATTTTTCCACCGTTGCCAGGTTCTCCAAGGGAGGCTGATTAGTGGGAAAGAATTAAACTGAAACACATCTTCTTTTTACCCTACTTCTAAGAAACACAATATTTAGAAACAATCTTTAAGATAAATTCTTACATTGCTGAGAATTAGGAATTCTCATAAAGGAAATGAGACAGAGAATCATTTAAAGGCAGAAGAATAAAGAGCCGTGCTGGAGGACAAAACACAAACTACCAAAAACTGTATAAATCAAAGGACATATTTTCTCAATCACAGAAATTCCCAAGGTTCCTAACCAGAAAACTCTGTACTAATATTAAATGGAAATTACACTGACACATTCCTAATTACCAGTAATTACTATTTCATCTTCAAATTAAGTACCAATAATTGTTCATCCTATGAGGTTTTAATATGCAAATAAACATGAAGCTGCCTGTCAGAATAATTTTGCCAAAGTTTGAGGGAAGTCCATGGTCATCCACTTTGTTAGAAGAAATAAAAGTGTAAACTACTTTCTAAATTGGGAGAAAATTCAAGAATCCGAGGTGCAAAGGGACTTGGGAGTCCTCGTGCAGCATTCGCTAAAGGTTAACTTGCAGGCTGAGGAAGGCAAATGCAATGTTAGCAGTCATTTCGAGAGGACTAGAATATAAAAGCAGGGATGTAATGTTAAGGTTTTATAATGTATTGGTGAGGCATCATTTAGAGTATTATGAGGAGATTTGGGCCCCTCATCTAAGAAAGGAGGTGCTGACATTGTGCAGAGTTTCAAGGAGATTCACAAAAATAATACTGGGAATGAAAGGCTTGTCACGTGAGGAGCGTTTGATGGCTCTGGGCCTGTACTCGCTGGAGTTCAGAAGAATGAGAAGAGACCTCATTGAAACCTATCAAATGTTGGAAGGTCTGAATAGAGTGGATGTGGAGAGGATGTTTCCTATGGCAGGGGAGTCTAAGGCTAGAGGGCACAGCCCCAGAATAGAGGGATATGCTTTTAGAATGAAAATGATGAGGAATTTCTTCAGCCAGAGGGTGGTGAATATGTGGAATTCTGTGCCACAGGTGGCTGTGGCGGACAAGTCATTGGGTATATTTAAGGCAGAGATTGATAGGTTCTTGATAGGTTCATGGCATCAAAGGTTACTGGGAGAAGACTGGGGAGTGGGGCAGAGGAGGCGAAAAAAGGATCAGCCATGATTGAAAGACAAATTGATAAGACTCTTGATTAATCGCAGCATGGAAGGATACAGGGAGAAGGCAGGAGATTGGGGCTGAGAGGGGAAAATGGATCGATGGGCCAAATAGCCTAACTCTGCACCTATATCTTATAGAACTATTCAAACAACAACTGTGCCCACGTTTCAGTTTAGAATTGCAGGCATCACAGGGGCTCCGAGAAAACGTTTCTGAATTGCTATTTTCTATAATACAAAGCCACGCCATCTCAGCGTTCTTTAAGAAACACTGCTAAAAGTTTGTGATATTTTATATACAGCCCCCACCCACACATGAGCAAATTGGATTCCTTACATAAATGCTTTAAGAATTCTCTGCCTGTACTCGCAGGTAATTTTACACAAAAAGAAAACAGTTTTGAAAGGAGTATCAATACAAAAGAACGTACACACTCTATACGCAACATACTGACGCTGGAATGTCTAATTTGAAACCACTGCAAACAATAAAGTAAAACATGGAATAGTAAAGTACAGAAACAGGCCATTCGGCCCACAATGTTGTGCTGAACCAGCTAAAAAGAAAATCAAAAACCACCAAGAACTAATCCCTCCTACCTACACAATGTCCATCTCCCTCCATCTTTTTCATACCCATGCGCCTATCCAAAAGTCTCTGAAAAGCATCTACCATCATACCAGTCAATGTATTCCAGGCATCCACCACTCTGATGGTAAAAAAAACTTACCCGTCACATCCCCCTTGAACCTACCTACCCACTCTCACCTTCAATGCATACCTCTGGTATTAGACATTTAAATCCTGGGAAACAGATACTCCTCTTTACTTAATCTATGCACATGCTCCTCATAATCTTACAAACCTCTAGCAGATCTCCCCTCGGCCTCCAGCGCTTCAGAGAAAACAACATAAGTTTATCCAGCTCTCATGATCACACGTCCTCTAAACCAGGCAACATTCTGGCGAACCTCTTCCGCATCGACCCCAAAGCCCCAACATCTTTCCTATAGTGGGACAATCAGAACTGCATGCAATACTCCAGACGTGGCCCACCCAGAGTCTGATAAAGTTGCAGCACTTCCTCTAAAGCAGGCAGCATCCTGGTTAAACCTCATTGATCGAACTACTTTGGTGGTTTCATAAATTGATTTCATTGTTTTAATTCTGAATTGTCCTATGATGAACTGATCACTGAAAATCATTTCAATTTGATCTATGCCCTGTAATAGCCTGAGGCCCTCGTTATTTAATTTCAGAATCTTGTTCCCCATTACGGGTATTTAAAAACAATACAAGTATGTTATTTTAAATAAATATTTAATGCATAGGACCATTGCATCTGGGCATTAAAATCTGTGTTTTGTTTCCCCCGGTTGGGCTCATGTTGAACGTATATTTGGTCAATACAGAGCAGAGGTTTCAGTGTTCGGGGGACGGTATCAGTCCGTGTATGTTTTCCAACAGGCTGCGTGGGTGAACCTGGATCAGGGGTAGAGTAACTACACTTCACTGTAGCAATTCTCAATGATACACCCCTCCAATATTTCAACCAGGTCCTGAAGAAGGGTCTCGGCCAGAAACATCGACCGCTTACTCTTTTCCACAGACGCTGCCTGAGCTGCTGAGTTCCTCCAGCGTTTTGAGAGAGTTGCTTTGGATTTCCAGCATCTGCAGACTTTCTCGTGCCTACAAATATGTTGGGGTGGCACAAAGCCTCATCTGCCTCAAAGATTTTATTGCAAACAATAAAAGCAGAGAGGGTTCTGTATGTGTCCGTTTACCCCTCATTCATGCAACCCATCATAACAAAGAAAGATTACAGGGCCATTGCCGGGTTTGGAGGACCTGAGTTATATGGAAAGATTGAATATGTTAGGACTTCTTTTTATCTTGGAACATAGAAGATTGCAAAGAGATATGACAGAAGGAGACAAGATTACGAGGGGTTTAGATAGGGTAAATGCAAGCAGTCATTGTCCACTGAGGTTGGATGAGACTGCAGCTAGAGGTCATGGGTTAAGGGTGAAAGGTGAAATGTTTAAGGGGAACATGTGCTGAACTTTTCTATGACTCATTATAAAGTCACTTACTTTATCATTGCCTGTGGAACCCTGCTGCTTTGAGAATCATCTTCTGGAAATTAACCTTTATTAAGACAGTAATACCACTTCAATGGCATTAACCGCGTGTCCGTCTTGTGCAGTGCTTTGTAAATGTACGACCGCTCTTACCAGCAAACAGTGAACATACTCCGGTCCGCCAACGAGCACCGTGAAGCTCCCTAGTTGCTCCGCTAATGCCAGCAGTGCCTCGTCTTCATCGAAAATGGTGTCTGCATCTAGACGAGAAATCAGTGGCAAGGTGACTCTGAGAGGCGATTGTTCAAACCGAAGCAGCCCAACCACACGCAGCTTTGTACCTACCAGTCAGAAGTGGGAGCAGCTCATTCCGGGTATGCTCTACCCCCAAGGCCAAGGCAATTGTGGACAGTTGCTTTATGTTGTTCAACCGTGACTGGGGAAAGAAAAGAAATGAAATTGATCAATGCCATCCAACCCGGAACAGAATTCTGGAAAAAAAAAGATATTACTGGCCACTCCACTGGGCACCGCACAACATTATTCTCGTCAGCACAAGTCCCGAGCCCAGTCATTAAATGGTTTCTCTTTCTACAGATGCCGAGCCTCTGCTTTGGTCATCCATTTCCATGAATACAGGACCATAATTCACTGAAAGTGGTGCCATGGGTAGATATGGTCATGAAGAAAGCTTCTGGCACCTTGGGCTTCATAAATCAAGGTAAGTTTGGATGTTATGTTGAAATTCTATAAGACAGTAGTAAGACCTAATTTGGAGTGTCGTGCACTTTCAGCTGCCTACCCACAGGAAAGATGTCAGTAAAGTTGAAAGAGTACAGAGAAGGTTTAGAAGGATGGTGCCAGGACTGGAGGACCTGAGTTATGAGGGAAGATTGAATAGGTTAGGCCCTTATTGCTTGGAACATAGAAGATTGAGAGGAGATTTGACAGAGGTATGAAGGATCTAGGGTAAATGCAAGCAGATTTTTGCCACTTAGGTTGGGTGGGACTACAACCAGAGGCCATGGTTTAAGAGTGAAAGGTGAGAGGTTTAAGGGGAACATGAGGGGGGAATTTCTTCACTCAGAAGGTGGTGAGAGTGTGGAATGAGCTACATACTTTTCAAAAACTTGTGAACGTCAGAAGCAATATAGCAATGCAAAGGGCCTTAAGAATAAGTTGAGGGTGATATGAAGGATCTTCCAGCAATGGAACAGAAACAAAAAGAATAAAGCTAGATCAAGTCCTTTGAATAACCATATACTTAATTTCCTCAACAGTTTTCCAAATTAAACAATGAATATTGTGGATAGCAAATTGATTTTGGAGTAGTATATACAGACAACTTTCTTATTGCCCTAATCAAAGACTGGCAGGACAGTCAAGGTAAGAAGGTATAACAATAATCTTACCTCTAGTTTTTTACTGAGTCTGGCCTCCTGTGCCTTCAATCTCTCCTCCTGATACTTTTCATGCACTTCCTTCAATTTGTCTACACTAGATCTCTTGGCAGATGCTGTCCCTGTTAGGGATGCAATCAAATCAAAGTTATAATAGGTAGTAGCTTCCAATTCAACCAATTCTTTATCATTCAAAATATACACCTCAGCAGGGAGAAATCAACTAACAATTTTACTTAGTTTCTATTCATTTATCGCTACCTGAAGCTTAAGTTTCCAATTAAAATCTATCTGATTCAACGCAGTAATAGCTGCCAGAATTAATTGGAAACTCTCACATACCATTTTGTTTTGTTTATCACACATGTACTGAGAGCCCCAGTCTTAGAACACATACCAACTAACACATGTAGGGTTCTTGGTAATGTTAACTGCTAAGGCTAATGAAATGGCGTCTCTGTAATGCTAACTGCTGATGTAATAGTTTCTCTGTAGCTGCGATATTTGGGTTTTAACTACAGATAACAGGGAACTAACCAAATGAGAGACACATTATTCTATCTTGTTTGTCTGGGAACCGAGCTTTTGTGGTTTTTCGGTCGAGGCGAGTGAGGAGGTAGAACGAGTGCGGGGAGTGCTCGGTGATCACCGGACGGAGTCTACGGGAATTCGAGGGTCCAGCGGTTGGCAACGTTTCGGCGGAGGTCATTGAGGAGGAACACCGGAGGCGTGAGCTCCAAAGATTTTTGTGCACAAACTGTTAACTTTAACAAGAGTGGCGTCTTTGTCTTTTATATTTGGTTTCCCTACTAACCACACAACAAAATAAGGGTTATAAAGGCCATGTGTCAGTTTGCCATCACCGTGAAGGCCGACGAAAAGGAAAGGGCGGATCGAGCAGTGGATCATTTGGGGGCTTCTGATGATGCCCTACCTCCAGTTTACTGTAACCTGACTGCTCTGAAGAGCAAGCAGCTGCCGGAATTGAGTTCTGGAGGAGTGGCAGCTGCTCAGTGAGGTGATCCGGGCACTGGCACTATCTGGTATGTATTTGGAAAGGGGGATATGGCGCAGGCGGAGAAGACAAAACCAGCTTCAGTACCTCCATTACTGAGAGAATAGCCTCGTTTGAAGTTAAAGAATCAAATTTTATACCGGCCATGTCAGCCCCGGACCGACCTCGGCGTTGCCAGCTGGTTCTGCCTGAGAAGTATCGGAGCATTGCGTTGAGTTCACTTCATGATGATCCTGGACATTTGGGGGTGGAAAAGACCTATGGTTTTTCTGGCCCTGAATGAAGTTGGAGGTTGAAGAGTATTGCAAATCGTGCATTTGCTGCATACGCTGGAAGACACTGCCTGTGCAGGCAGCTCCTCTGTCATACCTGCAGAGTGCAGGGCTCCTGGACCTGGTGTGTATGGATTTCCTGTCTATAGAACCCGATGCCAGCAACACGGCCAGTGTCTTAGTCATCACGGACCACTACACTGGATATGCTCAGGCTTTTCCTATCAAGGACCAGAAGGCAACTACGGTGGCAAAAGTGTTATGGGAGAAGTATTTCATGCATTATGGCCTTCCCCAGGCGGATACATAGCGACCAGGGATGGGACTTCGAGAGTAGACTCATCTACGAGTTACTGGGCATGCTGGGAGTTGAGAAATTGAGGACCATGCCCTATCACCTGCAGGGCAATCCCCAGCCTGAGAGGTTTAAGCTTGGGACCCTGGAGATCAGCAAGGAGAGCAGGTGGAGTTAACATATCGGGCATCTGGTTCACTGTACCCGAAATGAAGCTACTGCGTGCACGCCATATGCAGGAAGCCAAGGCGTTACTAGTGAAGGCTTGAAACATGGATTGTCCCATATAACTGCTGAAAAGGCATGTTTAATTGGGGCCCATGCAACTGTCCGAGGCTTCACCTTTAGTTTGGAGAAAGTGGGAGAAACCTAAGTCAAACTTGAGAGTAAGAACTAGTTCTACCAGGTGAGGAAAGATGGTGATGAAGGGGAACTGATGAGGTCTGTTGTCTAGAAAGAAGCAGAACATTAAGGACTTCCTGGAAGGGGATGAAAACGTGTAAACACTAAACCCATAGTGAAAATAAAGTGATCTGGGCCAAGTAACTGAAAGTGATTGAAGTGATGGAGAGATTGCAGACCAGATAATGTTCTAAGTGTCGGTTGCCAGAAAAACATTGGCAAGAACTGGAGGAAGAACACTTCCTACTTCTTTTTAAAATTGGGACTACATTATCTGTTACATTGATAAAACCAGACAGGTTTCCGGTTACCATTGCATCTCTATTGGTAGAGTAATCCTTCAATACCGAACCATATGAATAGCCTGGATTGTGGGAGCCCAGGTCGGTCTTACAAGAGATAATGTTAAGCCTGGAAAATTGTAGCTATGGAGGAAAGATTGGATAAGCTTGGGTTGTTTTCTAGTCTTGAGATGTATAAAATTGGGAGGATCAAATGGCAGAAATGAGAAGGGCTTATTTCCTGAACAGGGGGATTAAAAAAAAACTGAGGTCCATCGTAACTGCTAGTAGTATTAAAAGTATTTTCACTCAGAGGATGGTAGAGGGATCTGAAATACTTCCAAGGCATAAATTCCCCTCATATTTAAAAAGTAAATGAATATCTGAAGCGCTGTGATCAACTGGGCTACAGAGCCTGAGGTAGGACGTGGAATTAGAATGGGTAGCTCTTTTCTTGACCATCACAGATGCAATTCCCAACATATTTATTTTTATGGTTCTATGAGCTTGGCTTAGGAAATAGGCAGGTAGGTTTTATTTTTAGAAACACAATTTAGTTGTTCAACTAATTTTTAAAAGTGTTTATACTTGGAAACTTTCAACTTAAAAAACTTTCTTTTATCAAGTGTTTTTGGAATGTGTCATCTCAGGTGTTTACAGAGAGAACATTTTGAGATGCAGACGTACCCTTTTTAACAAAGCAACTCAATGACACATTAGATCCTTCACCCTCAGGAAGCGATTTCCAGCTCTTTTCAGATTCAGCCCTGAGAACAAAAAGCAGAAAACTAATTTTGAGCTTAAGAGCTTGGCAGATAAATATCATATTGTCTTTGGAATTTTGCAGTGACGAAGGATCGCAGATCGACATTGCAGACTGCTTTTCTTTTCACAAATTCTGCCTGATTCCGTGCGTGTTACAGCAAGCTACTCACAACATTTCTGAGCCAAATCCCACAGACTCAGGAGCACAGCAAATTTCACAGATTATCATTAAACTGCAGAATAGAATGAATTATGTCACTGGATGGAACAATCAGCTCTTGAAAGAAAACCTGCTAGAAATTTAGTAAACTTTTTGAAAACAGAAATCAAAAAATCACAGGTGCTGGAAATGTAAAGAGAATGACAAAATATTCAGCAGGTGAAGCAGTGTCTAAAAAGAGAGAAACAAAATTACTGAAATAATATTTCAAAAGTCACTGTCATTGTTTCATGCTCCACCTCCTCAGTAGAAAATACTGTACTACTCTTTAAAGAAGTCTGCTAAATAAATGAACAACAGTCACGTGCAACCTAATTTAAAAATAAGTACTTTCAATAGGGGAGAAGGCATCCCATTATGTTTAACTTATAAAACAGTGACACTATCAATATTCTGAGAAGTCCTTTTCCAACTAAGGCTGTATTGCCCAGTGACATTACCTTTGTAGAGAAAGTGGTTCAGCCTTGGGCTTCTCAGCAGCAATGGAGGAAGGGGTTTTGATTTGTGGTTTGGTGGAACTGGACACTTTGCTTAGTTTTGCTGGAGTCCTTTTAATCGATTCATCACAGGACTGGTAATACAAGAGAAAGAAAACGGTGAAATGTTCAAAGGTTCATTTTATTGTCAAAGTATGCACGTACAACTCTGATACTTGTCTTCTCCAGATAGTCCTGAAATACAGAAAGACCATGAGAGTTGATGAAAGAAAAGACACCAACTCTCCCCACCATCAGTACGACAAAGATAAGAAACAATAACAATCCCCGACCCCCTCGCCTGCAAAACAGACCAGTCACAGTAACATCGAAACCCCCAACCCCACCTTACACACAAAATATTTACAGCTCACCCACCCACCAACCAGCCACAATTAACAAAACACCAAAACCTGAAGGAAAGCAATATGAAGTACAGTCCAAAATTCACATATGTCTCAGAATATTGGAAACAGCTTTCCATCGGCATACGAAGACAGTGGCTGCAAACTCAACAAATCAGCAAAAGCATTTTCAACTTAATCAATCCAATTTTAGTTGGTAAATTAATCAAGGCTGACAACTGAAAATATTCAGAGGATGGCAAATCAATTTGGCTAAATGCTGTAAAAAATAAATTGTAAAGACTGCAACAATCCAGATTTCCCCAAACTTTCAGAAAGCGTTGCCTCCTGCTGCTTTAACATAGCAGATACAAAGCAGGAGAATAGCAGCAACTGGGGAAAGACAACCGAACGCACTATTGAATGCTGCATACTTTTCAAAGACTTTTGAAAGTCAGAAGCAATATAGCAATGCAAAGGGCCTTAAGAATGAGTTGAGGGTGATATAAAGGATTTTCCAGCAATGGAACAGAAACAAAAAGAATATAGGTAGATCAAGTCCTTTGAATAATCATGTACTTAATTTCCTCAAACACCAGGAAATCTGCAGATGCTAGGATTTCAAGCAACACACATAAACATTCACCAGCAACTTTGATGTGTGTTACTGAATTTCCTCAACAATTTTCCAAATTAAAAAATGAATATTGTGGATAGCAAATTGATTTTGGGGTAGTATATACATACAATGTTCTTATTGCCCTAATCAAAGACTGGCAGGGCAGTCAAGGTGAGTACGCCGACAATCTTACCCTTAGTTCGTTAATGAGACTGACCTCCTGTGCCTTCAATCTCTCCTTCCGAAGCTTCTGCCCTTTCTTCAATTTGTTTACAATAGGTTTATGTTTCCTCAGATCATCTTTAGGTGCATGAATCCTGCCCTCGATATCACTCTGCTCAGATGCTTTCTCTGTTCAGGATGCAATCAAATCAAAGTTATAATAGGTAATAGCTTCCAATTCAACCAATTATTTATCATTCAAAATACATACCTCAGCGGGGTGAAATCAACTAACAATTTTACTCAGTTTCTATTCATTTATTGCTACTTGAAGCTTAAATTTCGAATTAAAATCCACCTGATTCAATGCATTAATAGCTGCCAGAATTAAATGGAAACTCTCACATACGATTTTGTTTTGTTTATCACACATGTCCTGAGATCCCCAGTGGCAGGAAATGCATTTTGATTTTGACACTGTCCTCCTGGTACCATTCTCCCGTAAATATAATCAAAAGCTGTCACTGTACAGTGCAATCAGATCCATAACTCACTAAATGCACTCTTAAAGCTCAGAGTACTACTAACACACAGCTGAGCAAGGCAATAGACTCTTAAATGTCTTCTTAATTGGCCCAGTAAGCCAATAGATGAAGGGCAAACAGGGAAGGAAAGAAATACTGATATCCCCCAAAATACCAATTACGCACATAAAGCCCCAACCTCGTCGGACACCGACCGGCCAGAGTCACGGCCTCGTTGGAGACGTGGCTCACACTCTCAACAGCAAATACAGTTGTGGACTCATTGAGATCATAAGCAGGGAAACATCAGGAAACAATTTAAACATAAAATCAGATTTTTAAAAAAATCGAAGCTAATGGTGAGCATTGCATCAATAGGCAGAGAAACACTTGCTGCAAAATAGAGTACATGCAGCAGTTCACTAACCAAAGCTAGAACTCACTGACCACTGCTTTTAAACCTTTTCCTTTGTGTGGTACAAATCTTGCCAGTGTAGTTTTCACGTTGATTTCCAGAGTTCAATTTGATTCGGGCTATTTAATCCCACACCCTGTCAAATACAGCCTCATTAAAGGCATTCACTCAAATCACCTGTAAACACTGCACTAACTCTGACCCTGGAAAGTCAAAATGGGCATGGGGGAACAGATTACTGAAGAGCAAATGCCCCTTAAGAGCACAGTTGGTGACACCTCCCATTACTTTTATGACAGGACAGTAATTAGCCAGATCGGATATACTCTGTTTTTGGTGGATAGAACGTAACTAGGGACATGTAGTTGCCACTGACAGACCTGTACTGGATATGCTTGGCTTGCTAGGCATTTAGTTCTGAAGTGCAACTTTAAGCACGACACATCGGAGGTTACCCATTTTCATTATTATTGCTGTTCCTGCTACTCGCTCATTCTTTGATTTGGCTGAAAACTACCATTATAACAGTGAGGACTTTGGGAGGAAGCACAGATGCATCATTCACTCAGTTCTTCGAGTTGAATATAGTTTCACAAAGTTCATTCCAGGCTCTGGTTTAATTGAAGGTGGGGATCTTTACTGGAGAAGTGTCCTCATGTTAGCTAACCTATCACCATCACGACTGTGTGAACCAGGGTGGCAGAACTTTGATCAGATCCATTGGTTGGGGAACTGCTGAACTCTTCATTGAAGATGAGAAAATCTGCAGATATAGGAAATCCAAAGTAATACCCAGAAAATGCTGAAGGAACTCAGCAGGCTAGGCAACAGCTACGGAAGAGAGTTAACAGTTGTGGAACAGTCCATGTTTCGAACCTAAACGGGCATCACTCCACAACTCTTCCTACGCTACAAAGATAACTGCATTGGTCCTGCTTCCAGCACCCATGCTGAGCTCATCAATTTCCTCAACTTTCTCCAATTTCCACACTGCCCTCAACTGGCCCACTTCTGACACCTCTCACCCCTTTCTCGATCCCCGTCTCCATCTTTGGAGACAGTTTATCTGCTGATACTCTTTACAAACCCACTGACTCTCGCAGCTCTCTGGACAAGACATCTTCCCACCCTATCACTTGCAAAAATGCCATTCCCTGGCCTCAGTTCCTCCATTTCCACTGCATCTGCTCCCAGAATGAAGCTTTTCATTCCAGAACAACTGAGATATCCTCCTTCTTCAAAGAAAAGGGCTTCCTTTCCTCCACTATCAACGTAGCCCTCAACCACATTGCACAAATCACCCTGAACCCTTCCACCTGCCGCCACACGAAGGATAGGGTTCCTCTTGTCCTCACCTATCACCACACAAGCCTCTGCATCCCGCACGTAACTCTCTGCAACTTCTGCTATCTCCAAAGGGAGCCCACCACCAAGCACATCTTTCCGTAGGAATCACTCCTTACACGACTCCCTTGTCCACTCATCCCTCCCCACTGATTTCCCTCCTGGCACTTATCCTTGCAAGCAGAACAAGGGCCACACCTGCCCCTACACCTCCTTCCTCACTACCATTCAGGGCTTCAAACAGCCCTTCCACGCCAGGCGACACTTCACCCGTGAGTCTGTTGGGATCACCTATAGTATCTAGTGTTGCCTCCTATATATTGATCAGACCAGACTGGGAGACATTTGTCAAGCAGCTTCGCTCCATCTGCCACAAAAAGCGGGATTTTCCGGTGGCCAGCCATTCCAACTCTACTTTCCATTCCATTATGTCAGTCCATGGTCTCCTGTCACTGTGAGGCCACCCTCAGGTTGGAGCGGCAAAGAGCTTATTTTTTGTTTGGGTGATCTCCAACCTGATGGCACAAACGTCAATTTCTCAAACTTCCAGTAACTGCCTCCTCCTCCTCTCCATTCGTTTCCCTCTCTCACCTCATCTCCTTACCTGCCCATCACCTCCCACTGGGGCTCCTCCTCCTTCCCTTCTTCAATGGTCCTCTGTCCTCTCCTATCAAATACCCCCTACTCTAACCCTTTACCCCTTTCACCAATCAACTTCCCAGCTCTTTACTTTAACCGCTCCACCTCTCCCAGTATCACCTATCACCTGCCAACTTGTATCTCTTCCTTCCTTTCCCCCACCTTCTTTTTCTGACTCCTTCTTCCTTCCGTTCCAGTCGTGAAGGTTTTCGGCCTGAAACATCGATTGTTTACTCTATTCCTTTAATGCTGTCTGGCCTGCTGAGTTCCTCCAGCATTGTGTGTGATGCATCTGTTTACTGCATGCTGCTTTTGCCATTTAACAAGCTGATGGTTCTGTGTAGCAGCTCTATTCAGTTCAGATCCACCCAATGCAACTTGTAAAACTTCTTTCTATACTCACCACTGAACTGGCATTGGTCCCTAGCTTGATAGTAATGGTCAAAAGGAGTGATAGACCAGGCCTCGAGATTACAGTTTGCAGCTGAATACAATTCTGCTGATATGGACAATTGCAACCCTTCATGAGCAACCAGATTTGCTGAGACTCTCCCATCAGTACTGAGCTGTAATGTTAGCTGTGCTTACATGGAATTCTGTGAGTACCTACCGAGTATAAATACTGAAAAGCTCACACATAGCTGTCAGAAACTTCATACCTGATTGTGTCATGGATACAGATTCGTCAGACGAGCTGCAGGATCCTTGGCATGACTGTAAACTAGGGCTGGTGTTAGTCTTTCTATCAGCTTCGTTTGATGAAGGGGCACTGTCTTCTGAGGGAGCAGACTGCACAAGGGCAAGAGAATGGAAATAGATTAGTTCCCGAGCTGTTAGTATTTTCTGATTTGATAAAATAAAGATTAGATGGGCAGGAAGCTTGCAAACATTTAACATCCAGCAACTTAAATTCTGTACATCCGTCCACTGGATTGCCCCCTCCCTGCCCTTTCAATGCATCCCATTATATTCTTCCATATATTTCACTAACCTGCTGCAACCTATTAGCCCAAACCCTCAAAGTTTAATGTTCATCTCAAACATGTTACCCTTGAAAGAATCACACAAGAAATTCCCAGCCTTTTCTTTGTGCCCAGTGATCTCATTTAGACCCTGCCATAGTCTACTGGCATCCCTTTGGTTAACCTGGGCTTCCAACTCGGCTCGATATTGCCTCTTGGCGCCCCTAATGGCTTTCCGGAGTTCACGCCTGGATTCTGTGTAGCCACTGGTATCCCCGGACCTAAAAGCCGCAGCTCTAGCCTTTAAAAGGGATTTGACCTCATAATTCATCCATGGTTTCCGGTTAGGGAATACCCGGATCGTCTTGTGAGACACACAGTTCTCCGTGCATTTCCAAAGAAGTCTGTGACAGCTGAGGCATACTCATTGAGGTTAGCTGCCGAGTCCTTGAATACCTGGTCCATTTCCGACACCTCCCTCCCCTTTCTAGATCTTTCTGTCTCTATCTCTAGAGACAGCTTATCTACTGATGCCTACTATAAGCCTACAGACTCTCACAGCTATCTGGTCTATTCCTCTTCTCACCCTGTCTCTTGAAAAAATACCATCCCCTTCTCGCAAATCCTCCATCTCCGCCGCATCTGCTTTCAGGATGAGGCTTTTCATTCCAGGACGAAGGAGATGTCCTCCTTTTTTAAAGAAAGGAGCTTCCCTTCCTCCACCATCAACTCTGCTCTCAAACGCATCTCTGCCATTTCACGCACATCTGCTCTCACCCCGTCCTCCCACCACCCCACTAGGGATAGGGTTCCCCTTGTCTTCACCTACCACCCCACCAGCCTCCAGGTCCAACAAATAATTCTCCGTAACTTCCGCCAGCTCCAACGGGATCCCACCACTAAGCACATCTTTCCCTTCCCCTCCGCTTTCCACAGGGATGGCTCCCTACGCGACTCCCTTGTCCATTCGTCCCCACCATCCCACCCCACCGATCTCCCTCCTGGCACTTATCCTTGTAAGCGGAACAAGTGCTACACACGCCCTTACACTTCCTCCCTTACCATCATTCAGGGCCCCAGACAGTCCTTCCAGGTGAGGCGACACTTCACCTGTGAGTCGGCTGGGGTGGTATACTGCGTCCCGTGCTCCCGATGCAGCCTTCTATATATTGGTGAGACCCGACGCAGACTGGGAGGTCGTTTCGCTGAACACCTACGCTCTGTCCACCAGAGAAAGCAGGATTTCCCAGTGGCCACACATTTTAATTCCACGTCCCATTCCCATTCCCATTCCGATATGTCTATCCATGGCCTCCTCTACTGTAAAGATGAAGCCGTACTCAGGTTGGAGGAGCAACACCTTATATTCCGACTGGGTAGCCTCCAACCTGATAGCATGAACGGTGACTTCCCTAACTTCCGTTAATGCCCCACCTCCCCCTTGTACCCCATCCATTATTGCCCATCCTCTGGGCTTCCCCCCTCCCCCTTTCTTTCTCCCTAGGCCTCCTGTCCCATGATCCTCTCATATCCCTTTTGCCAATCAGCTGTCCAGCTCTTGGCTCCATCCTTCCCCCTCCTGTCTTCTCCTGTCATTTCGGATCTCCCCCTCCCCCTCCCACTTTCAAATCTCTTACTAGCTCTTCCTTCAGTTAGTCCTGACGAAGGGTCTCGGCCCAAAATGTCGACTGCACCTCTTCCTATAGATGCTGCCTGGCCTGCTGCGTACACCAGCAACTTTTATGTGTGTTAAATAATTAGGTGCTGATTGCATCGTCTCTGATCTGGGCCGACATTTACATGCCAGGCGGCACCTAATTAATTAGCTTGTTTATTTCGGCTTTTTTCTGGGTGCGTTCCGGCTATCGCTGCACCACTGCATGCTTCGCGGATCAGTACCGGGCCGCGGCCCAGAGGTTGGGGACCACTGATGTACAGCGTAGTTTCACTTAGCAGAGTCAAGAAGACAGCCAGCACGCTGGAACGTTCACACATCTTTCTATCATACAGTTCTTTGTAAGCACTCAAAACATCCTGCAAACCTGCCCTGAACCTACGTGCCCTTTCAAAGTTAAAGTCATACTTTTCTGCAATCATTGCAGCATTGTCAATTGTAGCGAAAATCTCACACAGTTCAAAGCTATGGCAGCTTAATGCTGAGATGCTGAGTGTAGTTCCCAGGGAAGGAGCTTGGCTTTTCGCCACTCTCACAGCTCGGGGTGCGCGCTGCCTCTATAACGGCTCGCTGCAAAACAAACGCTGAACGCTATTTCACTTTTCGCTGCTCAGGGTGCGCGCTGCCTCTATAACGGCTCACTTCACAAGAAACGCTGAACGCTATTTTCGCCACTCTCGCTGCTCGGGGTGCGTGCTGCATTTTTTTGTAACAGTGAAAACACCTTCTTGTCAGCGAAAAGAGGTAACTAATTTGGTCTTTCATAACAGCGAGGAGTCGTAAAGTGAACGTTCAAAAAACGGGGGCCAGCTGGACACTGAACACTTGCTGACAAGTTTGGAATTACCTGAGATCTTTCCTCTTCATCCTGCCTGAGCAAGCATCTGGTCCATCTCAACCCCATTTGTTCGGGAGTTATCACCTCTTTAGCTCTCTATTATTTCCTAGCTGAAGACTGAGACACAACAGTTTGTGCTTCTTATCAACACCAAAATATTTCTCATGGTTTCTGATTTGGCCACTGTGATGTCATCAGCTATTGTGATGTCATCAGCCACTGTGATGACATCAGCCATTGTGATGTCATGACCCACTGTGATGACATCAGCCACTGATTAAAACTAATTAAAACATGCAATCTGATAAAATGCTATCCCAAATATTTGAAGCACTTCATTATTTGAACCTTCCCATCATTGATTGTAATCATTGGCCACAAATTTCAGTTGGGGTGGGTCTTGTGATTTATTGAATGAAACAGTTGTGTCTGACAGACTTTTTGTTCCAATGTACACAGAAAAGAAAACGACACAGAATTACATTCGTGATCCCAGTGCATTAATATTCACGTCTTTGGGCAAGTTAGGATTAAAAAAAAGAAATCACTCTAAATTGTTCTCCGAGGCAAAAGAATAATAAGGGGAAAGTTGACATTTGTCCGTACAATTGGCTTTAATTGATTCCTAATCTAAATTACCTTCCCACCAATGGTTAGCCAAATAGCCTCACACCTCCTCCCTGCAGGAAGCAAAGAATCTTTAAAATATAGAAATGGTCTTTGAGGAAAACAAATCCTGGCACTTCTAGAAGAATTGCCAACTGAAGAAAACTCAATTCTACCATTGACTTGTTTCCAAAATGCATCAGGCTTGTTTAGATGTTCCTTTGCAAACTTCTGATGCTGAAATTTGTGGTAACGATGCAGGAAAAGTTTTCTTCTGATGACTCTTCCATGAAGGTCATATTTCTTCAGTGTCGCTGCACAGTAGAACAGTGCACCACCACTCCAGAGTCTGCTAAATCTTCCTGAAGGTCTTTTGCAGTCAAACAGGGGTTTTCATTTGCCTTTCTGGCAATCCTATGAGTAGCTCTCTTGGAAAGTTTTCTTGGTCTTACAGACCTCAACTTGACCTCCACCGTTCCTGCTAACTGCCATTTCTTAATTACGTTACGAACTGAGGAAACGGCTATCTGAAAATGCTTTGCTATCATCTGATAGCCTTCTCCTGCTTTGTGGGCATCATTTATTTTAATTTTCAGAGTGCTAGGCAGCTGCTTAGAGGAGCCCATGGCTGCTGTTTGTTGGGACAAGGTTTGAGGAGTCAGGGTATTTATAAAGCTTTAAAATTTGCATCACCTGGCCTTTCCTAACGATGACTGTGAACAAGCCATAACCCTAACAAGCTAATTAAGGTCTGGAACCTTGGTAAAAGTTATCTCTGAGCTCAAATCTTTTGGGGTGCCTAAACTTTTCAATGGTGCTCCTTTCCTTTTTTTCACTCAAAAATTGTACAAAACCAAAATAATACACTAATCTTGCTCAATATGTTGAAAAGAATGTTTCATCTTCAACGTTATGATTTTTGGAGATCAGTTCATCTTCTACTCACTTAACTATTCACAGTAACAGAAATTTTGACCGGGGTGCCCAAACGTTTTCCTGCCTCTGTATGTCAATTTAGGCAGCTGCAGGTACCATGATGTTTACTTCTGCATAGACTGCAAGTGAACGTTATTTTTTTTCAATATTACTAGTATTGTGAAAATGGTATTCTTCATCGTCCACTTCAAGGTTCGACATGTGTGTTTAGAGATGCTCTTCTGCACACCACTGTTGTAACGTGAGGTGATTTGAGTTACTGTCACCTTCCTGTCAGCTTGTACCAGTCAGTTGTCGTTTTGGGCCAAGATGCTTCATCAGGACTAGAAAAAAAAAGATGAGATCAGAGTAAGAAGGTGGGGAAGACGTACAAGGTTGTGGGTGATAGGTGAAACCAGGAGATGGGGAGTGGTGAGCTAAAGAGCTGAGAAATTGGTGAAAGAGATAAAGGGCTGGAGAAGGGGGAATCTGATAGGAGAGGACAGAAGGCCATGGAAGAAAGGGAAGGGGGAAGAGCACCAGAGGGAGGTGATGGGCAGGTAAGGAGATAAGGTGAGGGAGCAAAATGTGAATGGAGAATGGTGAAGTGGGGGGGTCATTACCGGAAGCAGGAGAAATTGATGTTGATGCCATCAGGTTGGAGGCTACCCAGACGGAATAAGGAGTTGTTCCTCCAACCTGAGTGTGGCCTCATCGCAGCAGTAGAGGAGGCCATGGACCAACATGTTGGAATGGGAATGGGAGGTAGAATTAAAATTGGTGGCCACCAGGAGAAGTGCCACAGCTGCCCCTGGATCTCCTCCCTCACTACCATTCGGGGCCCAAACAGTCCTTCCAGGTGAGGCAACATTTCACCTGTGAGACCCGGCCCAGATTGGGAGACCACTTTGACGAGCACCCACAGTCCATTCAGCAGAAGAAACCAGGACCTCTTGGTGGCCACCAATTGACCTGGATGAGGAAGTGGAGGATTAGGTTAGTAAATTTGCTGATGACACAATGGTTGGCGGGGTTGTGGATAGTGTGGATAGCGGGACATTGATAGGATGCAAAACTGGGCTGAGAAGTGGTAGATGAAGTTCAACACAAATAAGTGAGAGGTGGTTCATTTTGGTAGGTCAAATATGATGACAGAATATAGTATGAATGGTAAGGCTCTTAGCAATACGGTGACCTTTTATCCAATATTTTCATTTAATTATTTATTACTCTTTCAGTCTTTTTTTCAAAGTTTTAGATTTCATCAGAAAGTCTTTCTTTCTTTCTTGATCGTATCCTGAAAATGGACTGCCCAGTCCTCTTTTTTTTTGTTTCTTTAGTGTAGTGGGTTCTTTTTCCTTTTCATTTAAAACCCAAAGTTTTTTCCTTTCTCTTCATAAACTGCTAAGACAATTGTTATTTTCATTTTTTATTATATATTTTATACTAGTTTAACAATATCTATGATTTTGACAATGTCTATCTTAATCTTGGATTATATTGTTACCGATATATATATTTGAATGAATTCTCCTCTTGATTTGTATTTAAGCTTTTTTTAAATCAATAAGAAGATTAATGAAGAAAAAGACTCTTGGCAGTGTGGGGGATCAGAGGGATCTTGGGGTCCGAGTCCATAGGACGCTCAAAGCTGCTGTGCAGGTTGGCTCTGTGGTTAAGAAAGCATACAGTGTATTGACCTTCATCAACCGTGGGATTGAGTTTAGAGCCGAGGGGTAATGTTGCAGCTATATAGGACCCTGGTCACACCCCACTTGGAGTACTCTGCTCAGTTCTGGTCGCCTCACTATAGGAAGGATGTGGAAAGCATAGAAAGGGTGCAGAGGAGATTTATAAGGATGTTCCCTGGACTGGAGAGCATGCCTTATGAGAATAGGTTAAGTGAACTCGGCCTTTTCTTCTTGGAGCGACGGAGGATGAGAGGTGACCTGACAGAGGTGTATAAGATGATGAGAGGCATTGATCGTTTGGATAGTCAGAAGCTTTTTCCCAGCTAGCATGAGAGGGCACAGTTTTAAGGTGCTTGGAAGTAGGTACAGAGGAGATGTCAGGGCTAAGCTTTTTATGCAGAGAGTGGTGAGTGCGTGGAATGAGCTGCTGGCGATGGTGGTGGAGGTGTTCTAAGAGTAAAGTTAAGAGTAAATTGCTAAGTTCTAAGAGTAAACCTAGCAATTATCAGCCTGTGAGTTTGACATCAGTGGTGGGTAAGTTAATGGAAAATATTCTTAGAGATGGTATATATAATTATCTGGATAGACAGGGTAGCTGTTTAGGAACAGTCAACATGGATTTGTGCATGGAAGGTCATGTTTGACAGATCTTATTGAATTTTTTGAAGAGGTTACTTGAAAAGTTGACAAGGGTAAAGTGGTGGATGTTGTCTATATGGACTTCAGTAAGGCCTTTGACAAAGTTCCACATGGAAGGTTAGTTAGGAAGGTTCAATCGTTAGGTATAATATTTAAGTAGAAAAATGGATTTAACAGTGGCTGGATTGGAGATGTCAGAGAGCAGTGGTGGATAACTGTTTGTCAGGTTGGAGGCCGGTGACTAGTGGTGTGCTTCAGGGATCTGTACTGGGTCCAATGTTGTTTGTCATATACATTAATGATCTGGATGATAGAGTGGTAAATTGGATTAGTAAGTATGCAGATGATACTAAGATAGTTGGCATTTTGGATAATGAAGTGGGTTTTCAAAGCTTGCAGAGAATTTGGGCCAGTTAGAAGAGTGGGCTGAAAGATGGCAGATGGAGTTTAATGCTGATAAGTGTGAGGTGCTACATTTTGGTAGGACTAATCAAAATAGGACATACATGGTAAATGGTAAGGCATTGAAGAATGCAGTAGAACAGCGTGGTCTAGGAATAATAGTGCATAGTTCCCTGAAGGTGGAATCTCATGTGGATAGGATGGTGAAGAAAGCTTTTGGTATGCTGGCCTTTATAAATCAGAGCACTGAATATAGGAGATGGGATGTAATGTTGAAATTGTACAAGGCATTGGTGAGGCCAAATTTGGAGTCTTGTGTACAGTTGTGGTCACCAAATTATAGGAAGGATGTCAACAAAATAGAGAGAGTACAGAGGAGATTTACCAGAATGTCACCTGGGTTTCAGCACCTAAGTTACAGAGAAAGGTTGAACAAGTTAGGTCTTTATTGTTTGGAGCATAGAAGTTTGACCGGGGACTTGATAGAGGCATTTAAAATTATGAGGGGGATAGATAGAGTTGACTTGGATAGGCTTTTTCCGTTGAGAGTAGGGGAGATTCAAACAAGAGGACATGAGTTGAGAGTTAAGGGGCAAAAGTTTAGGGGTAACAAGAGTGGGAACTTCTTTACTCAGGGAGTGGTAACTGTGTGGAATGAGCTTCCAGTAGAAGTGGTAGAGGCAGGTACAATTTTGTCATTAAAAAAAAGTTTGATAGGTATATGGACAGGAAAGGAATGAGGGTTATGGGCTAAGTGCAGGTAGATGGGACTAGGTGAGAGTAAGCATTCGGCACGGACTAGAAGGGCCACGTTGGCCTGTTTCCGTGCTGTCATTGTTATATGGTTATATGGAAAGCAGGAGATTGCGGCTGAGAGGAAAAATGGATCACCCATGATGAAATGGCAGAGTAGACTTGATGGGCCAAATGGCCTAATTCTGATCTGCATCTTATGCTCTTAACCACATTCTCTACTACCCCTTTATAATCCCTCCTCAATCCTATCGCCCTCTTTCTGATCCCACACCAGTTCCCCACTACCCACAACACAATTGTGTCGCGTTCTGGTTGCCTCAGGATTGGAAAGGTGCAGAGGAGGTTTGTAAACGTAACTTTGCTGGATCAAATAACAACAGTACAAAAAGATCGTTACTTATCTTTCCACCCGTTTATTTCTTCGAGCTCAGCCGGTGAGTGAATTTGGACCCGACATCAGGGAGAGAACCTTTCTGATCTCCCCAGCAGTTCAACTAATTCACTGCCTGATGTCAGAATTGTCAGAGGTTATAAGGCCACCGATACAAAAGAACAATCAATTTGATAAGCATTCCAGCCAAGTCAATGGACTATGGATACAAAGAACAATCAGCTTGATAACCATTCCGGCCAAGTCAATGGACTATTGATACAAATGAACAATCAGTTTGATAACCATTCTCTTGGTTGACGTGCTAAGTCGTCTTAGGTGGGACGAATGATTTAATCTACGAGATGTAGATGATTTCAGCTGAGCTGACATCTTGTAGATGATTTACAGCTCAGCTCAAAGCAACCTCTCAGCTAAGTCAAGATTGGGAATTAAATATCCAAGGATATCAGGTTATACGGTATGATAGGCAGGAAGGTAAGGGAGGTAGGGTAGCGCTGTAAGGATGAGATCAGTGCGACAGTGAGAGACGATATAAGATCTAAGGAGCAGAACGTTGAGTCCATCTAGGTGGAGATTAGGAACAGTAATGGAAAAAAAATCCCTGGTGGGAGTTGTCGATCAGCCACCAAATAATCACATTACAGTGGCACAGACAGTAAACAGAAATATCTCAGGCACGGGAGAATGGAACAGCAGTTATCATGGGAGACTAACTTGCACAGAGATTGGGTGAATCAAGTTGGTCGAGACAGTCCTGTGGAGGACTTCATTGAACGCATAAATAATGGCTTTCTTGAACAGCGTGTTACTTAACCTGCAAGAGAATGTGTTATCTTAGATCTGGTCCTGTGCAATGAGAAAGGTAAGATTAGTGATCTTGTAGTTAGGGATCCTCTCGGAAAGAGTGATCACAGTATGACTCAGTTTCCCATACAAATGGAGGGTGCAAAAGTAGTCTGGGAACACAGGCTATATGGTGGGACTATTGAGGAGCAGTGGAAGACTTTCAAAGAGATTTTTCACGGTGCTCAACAAAAGTATATTCCAGTTAAAAGCACGGACAGTAAGGGTGGGGAGAGCCAGTCTTGGATAACTGAGGAAATTAAAGAAGGCGTCAAACTAAAAGCGTGTGAATAGAAAGCCTCCAAGAGTAGTGGGAAACTGGAAGACTGGGAAAATTTCAAACAGCAACAAAGACCCATCAAGCAATTAATAAAGAAAGGGAATAAGGAAAGAAAATAAACTAAAATTCTCTGGACTGTGGGCAGGTTCTGGTGGATTAGAAGACGGCGAATGTCACGCCACAGTTCAAAAAATGATGTAGGCTAAAGCAGGTAACTACAGGTCAGTTAGTTTAACATCTGTAGTTGGAAAATGCTTGAAGCTATCATTAAAGAAGAAATAGCGAGGCATCTGGCAAGAAATGGATCCATCAGGCAGATGCAGCATGGATTCAGCAAGGGCAGATCCTGTTTGACAAACTTACTGGAGTTCTTTGAGGATATAACGAGCACAGTGGATAGAGGGGAACAGATGGACGTTATTTACTTGGATTTCTGGAAGGTGTTTGATAAGGTGCTGCATAAAAGACTTATCCATAAGATAAGGATGCAAAGAGTTGGGGTGATGTATTAGCATGGATACAGGATTGGTTAACTGAAAGAAAGCAGAGTTCGGATGCATGGGTGTTACTCTGGTTGGCAATCAGTGGTGAGCAGTGGTGCCATACGGGTCGGTGCTGGGCCCGCAACTGTTCACAATATATATTAACCATCTCAAAGAGGGAACCAAGTGTAGTGTATCGCTTAAGTTTGCTGATGATACCAAATTGAGTGGAAAAGTAAATTGTGCAGAAGATACAGAGAGATACATATCGATAGGTTAAGTGAGTGGGCAAGGGTCTGGCAGATGGGGTACAATGTTGGTAAATGTGAGGTCATCCACTTTGTTAGGAAAAATAGAAGAGCAGATTATTATTTAAACGGTGAAAATTTCCAGCATACTGCTGTGCTGAGGGACTTGGGAGTACTTGTGCATGAATCACAAAAGGTTAGTTTGCAGGTGCAGCAGGCTATCACAAAAGCAAATGGAATACAGTATTGGCCTTCATTACTAGAGGGACTGAATTGAAGAGCGGGGAAGTTATGCTGCAACTGTACAGGGTACTGGTGAGGCTGCACCTGGAGTACTGCATGCAGTTCGGGGCTCCATACTTGAGGAAGGATAGACTGGCTTTGGAGGCAGTTTGATGGTCAGGTTGGGATTGGTGCGGGGAGAGTAGAGGGCAGTGCATTCAGTGGAGGAGTGAAGGAGTGATGAAGTCGATGTCCCGTCGGCAATTCGAGATGAGAAGATCCAGAGCAGGC
Source organism: Mobula birostris (assembly GCF_030028105.1). Lineage (NCBI taxonomy): Eukaryota > Metazoa > Chordata > Chondrichthyes > Myliobatiformes > Myliobatidae > Mobula > Mobula birostris. The sequence continues at coordinate 53,582,039 of NC_092379.1, forward strand.
AGAGAACCAGAGCGGGGAGTCCAAGGAGAGGAGGAGGTGAGTGAGGGTAATTTCAGAGATGTGAGAGCGGATCGTTTACACAGAGAGTGGTGGGTGCCTGCGGTGGTGGTAGAGATAGATGCATTAGAGATTTTTAAGAGACGTTTAGATAGGCACATGAATGTGAGGAAGATGGGAGGATATGGACATTGTGTAGGCAGGAGAGATGAGCTTAGTTAGCTATTTGATTACTAATTTAATTGGTCTGGCACAACATTGAGGGCCGAAGGGCCTGTTCCTGTACTATACTGTTGTATGTTCTATTAAAGGACTCCTGCCCTCAGCTGCAGGGATATCTTTGAAGGAACGTCGGAGGGTCACGCCAATGGGTCTTTTCACTGCTTTAGCCTTCAGCACAAGCAGGGCTTTGGTTCGGAGGTTGGGAACGTGAGCTGGATTTCAAGTTAGCAACCAAACCTGTTGGCAGATGTTTGCCCTGGCCAGACAGCTTGGTGTCAGCGTGAGTGAGAGAGAGGATTCCAGTCTTTCTGCATGTAAGGATGTAATGCTGAGGCTTTATAAGGCAGTAGTGAGGCCTCACCTGGAGTCTTGTGTGCATTTTTGGGCCCCTTATCTCAGAAAGGATGGACTGACATTGGATGTTTGAATAGGCAGCTCAGGCAACGCATCACCAAATAATTAGATAGGGCGTCAAAGGTTAAAGGAAAAATGGGTTTGAGAGGGAAATGGATCAGACATGATGAAACGGCGGAGCAGACTCGATAGGCTGAAAGGCCTAACTCTGCTCCAATGTCTTCAGTTCTTCCGGTCTTTCATATGGAGACTGTCCTCCAGTCGGCTGAAGGAGTCTGTTAATGAGCTAGGCCTGGAGGTTCTGCATTGGTCGGAATGAACCATGGATGTTGTGTCCTAGCTGTCTACATGATGTGCAAGCCAGGGAAGTACAACACGGAGAGCAAGTTGTTGCCCACGCAGCAGGCTAGCTCTCTCCACGCAGCAGATGAATGCAAAGGAATGGCAGAGGTCGATAGTTTGGCATCAGCCCAAAGCAACTTGTTTTAAGGCGTCAGTAACCCACCTAGGTGCCTTCTCCTGTCAGTAGAAACGGTTCCGCCAATCTTAGTAGCTCAGCCAGACGTGAAGGCCAGGAGCTGGACTTGGTTGTCAGAAGCCTGCCCTGCCGTGCGATGTAATCATGTCTGCTCTATGCTGACCACAATTCTTTTTTTCCTGTACTGGTTTACGTATTAATAAACAGCCAGTAGGTGGAGATTGTGTCTCTCTCAGTCCATCAGGGTCAAGCATATTTTGCTTCCAACCCACAACACACACACCAAGTGCTGGAGGAACTCAGCAGGTCAGGCAGCAACTCTGCTGAGGAATAAAGAGTCGATGTTTCAAACCGAGACCCCCTCATCAGGACTGGAAAGGAACTGGGAAGAAGCCAGAATAAGACTGGGAGGTGGTGGGAGCATGGAGGGAAGGACTTCAAGCTGGCAGGTGATAGGTGAGACCAGGTAAGGGGGAAGATGGATAAAGTTAGAAGCTGGAAGTGTTTAGGTCAGGGGTTCCCAATATCCTAAAACCACAAGATATGGGAGCAGAATTAGACCATTAGTCTGCTCTGCATTTCATCATGGCTGATCCATTTTCCCTCTCAGCCCCAATCTCCTGCCTTCTCCCTTTATCCCTTCATGACCTGACCAACCTCTGCCTTAAATATACAAAAATACTCGGCCTTCACAGCTGACTGTGGCAATAAATGCCACAGATTCACCACTCTCTGGCTAAAGAACTTTCTTCTCATCTTCCTATTCATCTCTAAAAGGACACCTCACTATTATGAGGCTGTCCTCTGGTCTTAGACTCCCTACCATAAGAAACATCCTCTCCACATTCACTCTGAGACCCCTTGCTTAATTGTACTGGTCCATGGCAAGTAAAAGGTTGGGAACCCCTGGTAGAGGTGGAAGAGTTAAAGGGCTGAAGGAGGAGGAATCTGATGGGAGAGGAGAGTGGGCCATGGGAGAAGGGGGATTAGGAAGGGAAGAGGGTGAAGATGGGAAGGTCTTCATTGAGTTCACAACATCCAATCTGCTCTGGTACCACAGTATTTATGTGGGCTGTCCTGCTGAGACTCTGGACAATGTTGGCCCCTCCAGGACATTGACAGTTGGGTAATTCAGTGACGAAAGGGCTGACGAACACAGAGGTGTGTATTGGCGATGTAATACGGCTGTCTGAAGCCAGCTTGATAGTGAACCTTGGAAAAAATGAGTTCGGCCACACGAAGGTCACTTACCTGGGAATTGTGGTGACACAGGGGCAGCTGGCGGCGATGCAAGCTACGGTGCAGGCTATCGCTGACATCCCAACCCTGACAGACAAGAGGACCCTCAGAAGGCTCTTGGAGATGGTGGGGTACTGTAGGAAGTTTTGCAGTAACTCTGCGGTTACCACCCCTCCCCCTCCGACTAAGCCCTTGCGAGAGAAAACTAAGTCGGAATGGGACGACCCTTGTTATTGTGGTCCGGGACAAAACCCAATGAGAGGTACATTGATCGCAATCCATCAGTGTTTTTGGCCACTATGAAGTTTGCTGAGTTGGAGCCTGGTAAGAGGGATTATTAATAACACATATAAAAGGAACAGAAAATGTGATGGCTGACTGTCTGTCAGGTGTTGACAACTTCAAACTCGCTGTATTAGCCAAATAGCTGATAAAGATGTATATCTGTGTGTACCAAATAATGTATTCATGTTTGTAATTTTTACCCCCGGTAAAAATCCTTAAAGGGGGGAAGTGTGACAAGAATACACATAGATTAAGATGTAGCTGTCCTGTGCTGGCACCAGTGGGATCAGCAGTTGGTCTGCCACCTGTCTTCAGGAGAGAGAGAGATAAGGAAAACAATGGAGCAGCATTGGGAGATGTGTAATGAAGGGACGGGAGAGAGAGTAACAGAAGGAGAGAGCTGTCAAGATTGGCTCCCCCTTTGAACCCTGAACTGTTTGAAGTGATGGACAGGCGATACCCCAGCAGGGGGATAAAAAGGGACAGGTTCACTAAGGCAGGACACACACGACACCCGAGGTAACGAGACCCTGGAAGCGGTGCGTCTCTCACAAGTCGGTGGGAAGTTTTGGAAGGCCGGTTGCGGGACCAGGCCATAGACACACAGGGTGGAAAGGCATGATCAGCGGGAACCTGGTGTGTGTCCACCCTTGCCTGGGTGCCGGGTTCACCGCAGAGAAACGATCGTATCTCGAAACGGAGGGGGTCACGGTCAGTGACCTCAGATGACATCACAAAGGGCTTGCCCGAAAGCTGACTGCGAAGGTCTGTGTGTGGAAGCCCTTTTGAATATTCATTCATTTTGCTCTCTCTCTCCTTCCCTCCACTGTCTGCGAACTGAACTGAACTAAACTGAACTGAACTTTGCGTCACTTTGAAACTGGGCATTTACCCCTAGACAACGATAGAGCTTGATTGATCCTGTTATCTTAATTCTGTGTACATGTATGTTTATCATTGCTGAACTGTTGCATTCATTATCCTTTTGATTAGAGTACTGTGTTGCTTGTTTCTTTAATAAAACTTTCTTAGTTCTAGTAATCCAGACTCCAACTGAGTGATCCATTTCTGCTGGTTTGGCAACCCAGTTACGGGGTACGTAACAAAGACCAGTGGTCCCCAATCACCGGGCTGTGGACCGGTACCGGGCCGCAAAGCATGTGCTACCGGGCCGCTAGGAAACGATATGATTTGGCGATATGAGTCAGCTTCACCTTTCCTCATCCCCCCTCACCCACTGCTGAGCTTGAACACACGCGAGGTCATTACCCGCGCGTCATCCATGTCAGCACAGGAAGAAGATCAACTCCTCGAGCTTGCAAATGAAGGCGGACTTAAAAGTATGTTTGACATAACATCTCTGCCGGCATTCTGGATCAAAGTCAAGGCTAAATATCCTGAGATAGCCACAAAAGCACTGAAAACGGTGCTTCCATTTCCAACATATCTCTGCAATGAATGCAACAAAAACTAAATTGCAGAATAGACTGGACATAGGGAACCCACTTCGAGTATCGCTGTCTCCCATCACCCCTCGATACGACCGTGTTGTTGAAGGGAACAAGTTTTCAGCCCAGGGCTCCCACTGATTCAGCGATATTTGTGTGTTGCAATTAATTTATATGCGGGGAAATATGTGCTGTGTGTTTAATATCCAAATGTTACTTAAAATGTTATGATGCTATTGACTTATAAGTGACTTATATAACCATATAACAATTACAGCAAGGAAACAGACCATCTCTGCCCTTCTAATCTGTGCCGAACGCTACTCTCACCTAGTCCCACCGACCTGCACTCAGCCTATAACCCTCCATTCCTTTCCTGTCCATATACCTATCCAATTTAAGGTTAAATGATCATATCGAACCTGCCTCTGCCACTTCCACTGGAAGTTCGTTCAATACTTACTTCAGTCTCCCCTGTCCTCCCCGATAATTGACTTATTCATGCAAGGAAAATATGCGCTGTGTGCTTAATATTAAATTTGTTAGATAAACCCTTTTAGAAATGAAATTCAGTGTATTAGCCACTTATCACCTATATTCCGTTCGTGATAAACACCCCGCCCCCGTACAGAATCGCCAAAAACGATTTGTAGAAAAAAAATCGGCACATACACGCATGCGCACTGGTGCCCACGCAAGTCTTCATGGTCATTGTAGCCTATCTCGAGGTAAACACAACGTGTCCGTTGGTAACCCTACACCCCACCCCTCCACCAGGTCGGCCAGTCCGCAAGAATATTGTCAACAAGAAACCGGTCCGCATTGCAAACTAGGTTGGGGACCCCTGCTGTACAGTTGTGTTGTTAGCAGAACCGCAGATATTACATTTATTTTTCTGATCTTTGACATGAAAATATATTAAGAATGCATGGATTACTGATTCCTTCTGGCCACTGCCCGCCACTTGAAAACATACTTATTCTTACTCAAATCCTACAATTCCTAACCGTTTGTCTACTTGCACATGCAGAGGAGTTGTTAGGCTGGAAGATAGACAAGTATGGAGAGGGAGGAGTTCAAATCAAGATTTTGTTTTTATAAGTTTTTAAAGAGTAAAGTCCTGTCAGAATATGTTAACCTGGGTCTCATTAATTCTGATCCATGTTTATGCCAATAAAATTAGAATTTGAACTTGGACATTGCACCTTCGGCTCTCTAAAATCTCACATGGTCGAATAAAGCAGTTGAAAGCAGCTATAAGTGTACGAAATGCAAACGAGACCAATCAATATTGTCAATTGTTTTAGCCTGCAAAGTCGATCACGTTCGAAAGGACTATCTGTTCCCTTTTCATGAAATGAAACATGGTCATAATGCTTTTGATGTGAGGTCGATTCATCTGAGAAGCCAGATTAACCCTCAACACATTTCCCAATACCAAAAGTAATGGGTTCACAGTGAGGGATAAACTTGGACAACGATCTGAGATCTCTTAAGTTTGGAAGAAGGCAAATGTAAAAAGAAAATACAAACGCTTCGAAAATGTCAGCAGTCTTTCAGATAGAAATCACCTATGTAATTAGATTAGTTAGTGGGAAGTCAGAAGATTCGGCAGTTTCTGAGAAATAGCAGACGGCAGCTGAAAAGCCATAGGGAGAGAAAAGTTGAAATGTGAAGGAATCTACTCAATGACACAAAGAGGATGTCAACAGTATTTTGTTTTTGTCAGATATACAAAGATTACAAGGAAAGCGAGAGTAGATATCAAATTCCCGAAAATGACACTGGAATGGTAGTAATGAGGGACGAGAAAATGGCGGAAGAACTGAATAAGTACTTTGCAGTATCTTCACTGTAGAGGACACTAGCAGCACACCGTATGGTCGGAAGTGTCAGAGGGAATACGTGAACGTAGTTGCTATTATTAGGAAGAAGGTGCCCAGGAAGTTGTAAGGTCTGAAGGCAAGTAAGTTACCTGGACCAGATGGACTACACCCCAAGGTTCAGAGGAGGTACCTGAATAGTTTGTGGAGTAATAATAATCTTTCAAGAATCACTACATTCTGGTATAGTTGCAGAGAAATGCAGAATTGCAAATGTCACTGCACTCTTCAAGAAGTGAGCGAGGGGGAAGAGAGGAAATTATAGGCTAGTTACCTTGACCTCAGTGGTTAGGAAAACTTTGGAGTCGCTTGTTCAGGAAGAGGTTTCAGGGTACCAGAGGCATGGTAAAATAGACATGGGTTTCTTTATGGGAAATCTTGCCAGGCAAATCTTATGGAATTATTTGGCGAAATACCAAGTAGGACAGGCAAAGCAGAAACGGTGGATGTTGTGGATTTGATTTTCAGAAGGCCTTTGACAAGGTGCCGCACATGAGGCTGCTAAGCAATTAAGAACCCATGGTACTACAGAGAAGATTCTAGCATGGGTAGAACATTGGCAGATTGACAAGAGGCAAAGAGTGTGAATAAGCAAAACCTCTTCCGATTGGTTGCCGATGACTGGTGGTGTTGCACAGTGGTCAATGTTAGAACCACTTATTTTTACGTTCTACTTCAATGATTTGAAGTGATGGTTTTGTGGCCAATTTTGCAGATGACACAAAGATAAGTGGACGGGCAAGTAGTGTTGAGGAAGCAAAGGGGCTGCAGGAAGACTTAGACAAATTAGGAGAACAGGCAAAGAAGTGGCAGATGGAATACAGTGTCGGGAAGAACATGATCATGAACTGTGGTAAAAGGAATAAAAGCGTAGACTAAAAGGGGAGAAAATTCAAAAATCCGAGGTGAAAAGGGACTTGGAAGACCTCGTGCAGGACTCCCTAACGGTCTTGCTGGTTGAGTCTGTGATTAGGAATGTAAATACAATTTTAGCATTCATTCTGAGAGGACAAAAAGAGAAAAAAGAAACATATCACGCTGGGAATTTATAAGGGACTGGTGACACCACACTTGGAGTCCTGTGAGCAGTCTTGGGGCCATTAAAAACGCAAAAATGATTCCGGAAATGACAGGCTCGCCATATTAGTGCCGTTTGACGTCTCTGGTCATGTAGTCGCTGGAATTTCAAGGATTAGACGGGGGTGGTGTGGTTAGTGTAATTTCATTGAAAGCTATCGAATGTTGAAAGGCACAGATGGACTGGGATTGGAAAGGATGTTGCCTCTATCTGGGATAGTCTAGCACCGACGTGCACAGGTTCAGAATAGAGGGACGTGCATTTACAACGGAGATGAGGGGGTTTTCCTTTAGCCTCAGAGTTGTGAATATGTTGAATTCATTAGCACAACACAGGCGACTGTGGAGGCCAGGTCATTCGGTGTAGATAAGGCGGAAGTTGCTAGGTTCCTGTTCAGTCAAATGCTGAAAAGTTACAGGAGAGGGCAAGAGAATGGAATTGAGAAGAAAAGCGATAAGCAATGATCAAATGGCAGAGCAGTGGCCCAATTCAGCTCCTATGTCTTTTGCTTTTATCGTCTTAAGGTAACGAAAGAACAAAAAAAAACAATTTCTACAGCTAAAAAATGCTGAGGAAGGATATCCCTAATAAAAAGAGATTACCTTTGGTATATTTAACAGGTCCGTTAATACCTGACGAGAGAGAAAGAGAGCTATCGCTTCATTCCGATGGTGTTTCATTAGAGCTGAGGGGGGAAGGCTGGCCAGAAACAGGGGGAATTATTGAAATCATGCATGGTTCTATCATAGAACATAGAACATTACATCCTTATATAAAGACCCTTCAGCCCACAATGTTGTGCTGAACTATTTAAACTGACAATCAAATGACTAACCGATCTGTTCTGCCTACAGAATGTGAATATCCTTCTATTTCCCTCACATTCATGTGCCTGTTGAAATGTTGCTTAAAAATCCCTAAGGTGTCGGACTGTACCATCAACCCAGAAAGCTCATTCCAGGCACCACCCAGTCTCCGTGTAAAATATTGCCCCTCACATCTCCTTTGAGATTACACTTCTATCCGAATGCAGGCCCTAGGAAAGAGATAGTCTGTCTACTCTATCTATGCATCCAATGATCTTATAACCTCCATTGCGCGTGCCTTCTGATCTAGATAGCATCTTGGTAAACTTCTTTTGCACCCTTTCCAAAGCCTCGACATCTTTTCCGTAATGGGGCAACCAGAAATGTATGGAATATCCAGATGTGGCCCGAAAGTCGCAGCATAACCTCTTGACTTTTGAACTCAATGCCTCGACTAATAAAAGCAAGTGTTCCGTAAGCCTCCTGAACCACACTGTCAAGCTGTGTAGCTACTTTCCGGTATCTACGGACTTCGACCCCAAGATCCCTCTGCTCATCAAGATTGCTAAGATTGCCCTTGACAGTATTATCTCTTTCCATTTGGACTACCAAGGTACAGGATTTGTCCCGGTTAACCTCCATCTGCCATTTCTCCACCTATACGTACAATTGATCTATTACTCTCTATTTTTTTGCCAGTCAACTACACTATCCACAACAGCACCAATAAAGATAGAGAGGGAGATAAAAGGAGAGGTGTGTTGTCAAATCAGCGACAATGTCACAGTTGCTCTCAGTGAGGAAACATTAGAGGATTTATCCACTCAGACTACTAGACTAGACATTAATGTTAACGAAGGTGCAAACACTCAGGTGGCTTTGTACTACCCGCTTCCTATTAGCGAACTAGAGTTTGAGCATATAGATACTGAGATATGCACAGGTAAATATGGGGAAGATCGAAAAGCAACACGTTTGTTGCTGTGGGTGACTTCAGCATCTCCAATATTAACTGCAACATCCTCAGTGCAAGGCCTTCACGCTTGGCGGAATTCATTACGTACATCCACGAGGGTTGCATATATCAACATATCGACAGTCCATGAACTGGGTAGAGGGGAGGGGTGAGGTAGGATCTGCTGTAGGGAAATGAACCTAGCCAGGTGACTGTTAATTCAGTGGGAAAACATATAAGGATCTGGGAATCCTTAGTTTAAGCAATGCATTAAAATGCTGGAATAACAGAGCGGGTGAGGCAGCATTAAAAGTGGGAAATGTACAGTCAAGGCTTAGGGCTGCGACGAAACTCGACTGTTAGTTTCCAGATGAAAACAGGCCTGGAACCAATCCCTAAGGAACTCCATTATGCATCGACCTCCAGTCTGAAACGTAAACTCACACCATTGTCCTCTGCTTCCTACCATCAATCTAATTTTGTATCCAACCAGCTGAATCTTCCTGGAAGCCTTTCGATCTACTTTTCCATAACAACTTTTACGGGCTTCACTATTTCAAAGGTATCACTAAATCACTGAAGCTCACTTCTCTATAGGTCTGCTCTCCTCAAAAGCTGAAATCTCTGTTCAAAAAACAAAGTGGATTTCACAGATGACGAATCATATTTTACTAATCTGCACAATTATCTTTGCTCTATCTAGCTTGAAGGTTCAGTCATAGTCATACTTTATTGATCCCGAGGGAAATTGGTTTTCGTTACACTTGCACCATAAATGATTAAATAGTAGTAAAACCATAAATAATTAAATAGTAATATGTAAATTATGCCAGGAAATAAGTACAGGACTAGCCTATTGGCTCAGGGTGTCTGACCCTCCAAGGGAGGAGTCGTAAAGTTTGATGGCCACAGGCAGGAATGACTTCCTATGACGCTCAGTGTTGCATCTCGGTGGAATGAGTCTCTGGCTGAATGTACTCCTGTGCCCAGCCAGTCCATTATGTAGTGGATGGGAGATATTGTCCAAGATGGCATGCAAGTTGGACAGCATCCTCTTTTCAGACACCACCGTCAGAGAGTCCAGTTTCTTCCCCACAACATCACTGGCCTTATGAATGAGTTTGTTGATTTTGTTGGGTTTGTTGAGTTTGTTAACCTGTACATGCGATAGGTTTGTTGTTGTGCCCGAAGTGATTAGCTGTATCTCCGGAGATTAGTTGTCTGTTAATAAAGGACGATCAAAATGCTCTTATCTTTGTTCCGGCTTCCAGAGAATGGAGTGTTGGGGCAGAATTTCTCTTTGTTCCAACGAGGATATATAAAGATATTTTTCGAATGGAGAGGTTATATAATAATACGATTTTGTAAAAAAAAAGTACGTGATGTATTTCTGCCGATTTGTAAGGAGTTGTGAAACGCAGACATTGATGCATATTGCAGTAAATTAATACAGCCATTTCTTCTACCATAAAAAACTCAACCATATGCTTTATGGCATTTACTGCCTTTTATTCGCCTTGTAGCTCTTTCTCGCCTTGAACTATCATTCACGGCCTCTGTAGTACGAAATAGATCATCAGTTAGTCAAATGAAATATTTGTCCGACAAATATTAGGGATGGCTGCTGTCATTACATTATTAGAGAAATATATCCAACTTGGCCATTTCACAACAATTTCATTCTAATATTTTTATCCCTGTATTTGCAGAAGTGGTTTTGTGATCGAAGATAAAAGTTTCTGGTTCACATTTAACACAAGACAAGTTATATTTAAAACAATGTTGCACATTCGCGGTTGAATTAGCTTCATCCATTATTTCATACATTTACCTATTATATTTACTAGATATTGTACCGTGGTTTTCAGCTGTTCCCTGAACTTTCTCTGAGTGACTGCAGAGATAAATGTGTTTGTGCAGCAACTTAATAGTTGGAGCGTATTGGCAGTTTCAATAAATATAGACCTGGGATCACTGTAACCGCTAACTTGATGGTCATTGGAAATTCTCTCATATAGGAACTGTAACAAATGTGTCATCCACAATAGTATGGAACTGCCTGAAACGGCGAAGAGTAACACAATAGACTTCCTCCTGCTCTCCATCCCTGCGTCAGTCTGATTGTTCCCACTGTTTTGGACTTGGAGTCTCTTCCGGGCTCTACTAGCTTCTAAAATGTGTCTGACAGTGAGAAGATTGAGCAAAAGGATCGGGAAACAAGGAGTGAAGAGGTGGTCGAACCAATCATAAACGCCCCACAATAGAGAAGTATAACGGACAGCTTTCAGTTTGCAATACCATGGTACATTGTTAATTATATAGCTGGGTTCATGAATGAAGTAGCATGGAATATTGATAAAACAACTAAGTAAACAAACAGTTGCTATGACCACAGATGCCGTTTTGTCGGTGCAATACTTCGCCTTCAGTTTCTGGCAACAAATGACGACAAAACGGTCAGAGGTGAAAGCGACGGTTAACCAAACAGAACTGACCCTGGCTGCATAGGTTATTGCAATAATGGCACTACACACTGGGGTGATGGAGAGGAAACTTCCTGGGAAATAAATGCCACAAATGCGGTTGATAATCACAGCGGTAATAATGAGGAGCAAATCCGTTACTGCCATGGAGACCAAATAGCGAGTGATGCATTCAGAGAGGCCACACTTCCCGCGGGACAGGATCAGAATCGCCACCAAATTAGCTTTAGGGAAAAGAAAGGGAGACACGGATGTTTATACCATAGACTGTCAACAGCAGCAGTACATAGACAAGAAAAATATACATTTTAGAACTCTGACACGTAAAACGCTCATGGTAATATGAAAATGGAAAAGTTTAAGTTAAATAAGTTAGGTTAGAGAACGCATATGCATGAACCGGCGTTCTCATAGGAAAAGTCATAAATACGAGTCGCTTCAACACTCGAGCCCACTCAGTCGAAATCATTGCTTATTATCCACATTTTTGTCATTTTCCTGCTCGCCTCTATATTCGTAATACGCAGTAAAAACACCGGTGTGTGTTTCGGATGATTCAATGACTGAGCCTGCATGCTGCGCTGAATTAATTCAGCATATTTATTTCCATACTGGTTATAAATGACCTCATGATATTTGGAGATTATGTTCCTGGTTTCGAAACACCTCGCCCTTCCCGGCCCCGACTAATAGCATTTTACACTGCCAAAGTACACTTGCTTTTTTTTCCAGAGCTACTCATTTATTAGGTAGGGAAACCAAGACGATGAATAAAACTCCAGTTAAGGTCTGAGGGAGGCCTCGCATAATTTGAACAAATCAGAGTTCGTCCGGTACTAGAACTTTCTTGTAATGTCTGCTTATACAAGGATCGCCCTTCCCGATGACATGACTTGTGTTCCAGGACAACGAGTTTCCAATTAACTGAAAAAAGACCAATCTTTGGGAAACTAAAACAACATGTTTTGGAATTAGATCACTTCAAATTTATCTATATTATATTCTATCTTCTATTTACTTTTAGAATTATTCAGAGATGTAATTTACTGACACATTTACTTGAATTTACCTTGCAAGCTTTCCGAGAATTGATGTTGAGCAGTGAGGAATTCAATTGGGAATTACACAAATCTGAGATCTTACTATATATAGTTTTCCACAGAAATCTTACATCAGTTTAAAAAAATCCGGTTTTATTATATCCTACTGATGTATAGCCTCGTCGCTAGCACAGTTTAATAATAGGTCTTTAGTTTTCGTTGCTGTGTGAAAGTCCGAGACACCGAGTAACGCAGGCTTACCCGTTTTCCAGTAGCAAAATATGAAAATCCAGAAATTTTAGTCCTGGGAAAAAGCCCCTGATCATCCACACGATCAATGACACTCATCATCTTATACACCTCTATCAGTCCACCTCTCATCCTCCATCGCTCCCAGGAGAAAAGGCCAAGTTCACTCAACCTATTCTCATAAGGTACGCCTTCCAATCCAGGCAACATCCTTGGAAACCTCCTCTACATACCCTCTATAGTACCGACATCTTTCCTGCGGTGAGGTAACCAGAACTGAGCACAATACTCTAAGTGAGGTCTGATGAAGGTCTTACATACCTGTAGCATTATCTCACGTCTCTAACTCATTCCCACGGTTGATGAATGCCAACATACCACAGACCTTCTTAACAATACTGTCAAAGTGAGCAGCAGCTTTGAGTGTCCTATGTGACCGCAAGATCTCTCAGATAGAAACATAGAAAATTGGTGCAGGAGTAGGCCATTCGGCCCTTCGAGCCTGCACCGCCATTTATTATGATCATGGCTGATCATCCAACTCAGAACCCTGCACCAGCCTTCCCTCCATACCTCCTGATCCCCGTAGCCACAAGGGCCATGTCTAACTCCCTCTTAAATATAGCCGTTGAACTGGCCTCAACTGTTTCCTGTGGCAGAGAATTCCACAGATTCACCACTCTCTGTGTGAAGAAGTTTTTCCTAATCTCAGTCCTAAAAGGCTTCCCCTTTATCCTCAAACTGTGACCCCTCGTTCTGGACTTCCCCAACATCGGGAACAATCTTCCTGCATCTAGCCTGTCCAATCCCTTTAGGGTTTTATAGGTTTCAATTAGATCCCCCCTCAATCTTCTAAATTCCAACGAGTACAAGCCTAGTTCATCCAGTCTTTCTTCATATGAAAGTCCTGCCATCCCAGGAGTCAATCTGGTGAACCTTCTTTGTACTCCCTCTATGGCAAGGATGTCTTTCCTCAGATTAGGGGACCAAAACTGCACACAATACTCCAGGTGTGGTCTCACCAAGGCCTTGTACAACTGCAGTAGTACCTCCCTGCTCCTGTACTCAAACCCTCTCGCTATAAGTGCCAGCATACCATCTGCCTTTTTCACTGCCTGCTGTACCTGCATGCCCACTTTCAATGACTGGTGTATAATGACACCCAGGTCTCATTGCACCTCCCCTTTTCCTAATCAGCCACCATTCAGATAATAATCTGTTTTCCTATTTTTGCCACCAAAGTGGATAACTTCACATTTATCCACATTAAATTGCATCTGTCATGAATTTGCCCACTCACCCAACCTATCCAAGTCACCCTGCATCCTCTTAGCATCCTCCTCACAGCTAACACTGCCACTCAGCTTCGTGTCATCCGCAAACTTGGAGATGCTGCATTTAATTCCCTCATCCAAGTCATTAATATATATTGTAAACAACTGGGGTCCCAGCACTGAGCCTTGCAGTACCCCACTAGTCACTGCCTGCCATTCTGAAAAGGTCCCGTTTATTCCCACTCTTTGCTTCCTGTCTGCTAACTAATTCTCTATCCACATCAATACCTTACCCCCAATACCGTGTGCTTTAAGTTTGCACACTAATCTCCTGTGTGGGACCTTGTCAAAAGCCTTTTGAAAATACAAATATACCACATCCACTGGTTCTCCCCTATCCACTCTACTAGTTACGTCCTCAAAAAATTCTATGAGATTCGTCAGACATGATTTTCCTTTCACAAATCCATGCTGACTTTGTCCGATGATTTCACCGCTTTCCAAATGTGCTGTTATCACATCTTTGATAACTGACTCCAGCAGTTTCCCCACCACCAATGTTAGGCTAACCAGTCTATAATTCCCCGGTTTCTCTCTCCCTCCTTTTTTAAAAAGTGGGGTTACATTAGCCACCCTTCAATCCTCAGGAACTAGTCCAGAATCTAATGAGTTTTGAAAAATTATCACTAATGCATCCACTATTTCTTGGCCTACTTCCTTAAGCACTCTGGGATGCAGACCATCTGGCCCTGGGGATTTATCTGCCTTTAATCCTTTCAATTTACCTAACACCACTTCCCTACTAACAGGTATTTCACTCAGTTCCTCCATCTTACTGGTCCCTCTGTCCCCTACTATTTCTGGAAGATTATTTAATAATCAACATTGCCAAGAGTCTTACCATTACTATTATATTCTGTCTTCAATTTTGGCCTACCAAAATGAACCACTTCACACATCTGGGTTGAAGTCCATCTGCCACTTCACAGCCCAATTCTGCATCCTATCGATGTCCCGTTGTAACCATTGCCAATCCTCCAGACTATCGACAACACCCCCAACCTTCCTGTCATCAGCAAACCTACCAACCCACCTTTCTACTTCTTCATCGAAGTCATATATAAAAACCACAAAGAGGACACAAAAATCACAAATCTCAGGGCTTCATGACTGTCCGCTTTTCAATACGCCAAGGACACAGCCTGGAAGAATAGCGTGCCTTCAGGGTGCCGGAATTTCATAGCTCTGGAGGCAGGCAGATGTGAGGTCGGTGTCACCACCTAATGTGCTGTGGAAGATCGAAAGCAGAGAGCTGGCTGCTGTCTATGTGCCCAGAGACCAGAGTTCCTTGGACACAGAACTCGGGGAAAAAACGACACAAAACACCTTTAACACCATAAATCTGTGAGTCGTTTTGTTATGTTTCCCCTCTCTCAGTGAAACTGGGACACCTGCTATTCCCTTATTAGGGAGAGACAGAGAGCCTGTGACTTCGCGAATTACAGGGCGAAGGAGAAGTCTTTGGGGGTACTGAAATTCTGTGTCTTTATTACTGCTTTGCTGCACGTTTGACTGCTCCGTGAAGGGAGCAGATGCTTTTTTTATGCTGGCGATTGCGTTGCTTTGCTGCTGCTTATGCGTGGGTGGGGGAAGTTCGGGGACTTTGAAGTTCTAACATTTAAATATCATTCACTCTTTGGGACAATGCTCTGTTTTCGTGCATGCTTGTGAAGAAAAAAATTTTCATGATGTACGTATATTGTATACATGTCATGGTCCAGTCCATGAAGGTCGCATTCCGGTTCACAGTCCGGTCCATGGTTCCTTATTCCAGGTTTTCCAGTTTTCCCTTGTCCTGTTGTGTGTCTCAATCCAGGCACATGATTCCCATTTTTGGTTGGCTACATAAACAGCTCCTGGGTTCAGCTTCAGTTGCTTGACTGTTCCTTCCCCTTCCTTCTGTAGCCTCGCCTGCTACCTTCGCCTGTAACACCGTCATGTTCAAGCGCCAGGGCAAGACTGGGGCCTTGCTGTGACTAGATAAAGAACTATCTTTCTTTGTTTGGAACTGTCTCTTTGTGTCCAAGCCTTCGCTAGGTAGGTCTGGCTGTTTGCCGCTACCTTGTGTAGGGAACCATCTCTTCCTGCTCTCGCCTCCGCTGGGTAGATCCAGCCGTTTCCCACTACCTTGAGCTCTGCGTTCCTGTTCTCCCTCGACCAAGGCTCTGAGTTCTTGTTCTCCCTCGAACATGGATCTGCATTCCTGTTCTCCCTCGAAAATAGCACCGAATGGCTGGCACACCATTCCTAAGTTGGAAAAAATAGCTCCTTATTTTAGCCAAATCCAAAACACTTCTTTATGAAGCTTGGATGTGGGCTATGTGCAGGATATATTACACGGGAGGGTATCTTTGTACAATTTCATTGCCAGGGAACTACACGAAAGATGCAGTGCTATCACTTTTAGTAGCAATAATTTAAAGGCAGGTTGTTAAATAAACAGCGAAAGATTATGTAATGAAAATGCAAACAGCCTTTGGTATCCTTGCGCACTGGGTTAAGAATGATATCGGCCAAATGCGGACAAATTTGCAAAGGTAAATAGGTATCTTGGTTGGTATGGTCCGGTTTGGCCAAAAGGCCCGTATCTCTGCTGTATAGCACTATGACTCTAGTCAGTGACAACGGATATACAGAACTAGAAGGCGAATAAGGATGAAAATGCTAAGTCCAAATGACGAGAAAATTTGAGTCCAGAAGTAGGGATAGAGGTTTTCATAAGTACACCATGATTACAGTGTTTACTGCAGGTCTCCCTGTCTGAGAAAAGTGTTCAAAATCGGGATTATAGCAAAGGTTCGCCAGGTTTATTCCTGGGCTGACAAGACTGATGTCCGTCAAGGGATTGATTCGATTCGATTCGATTCATATTCGCAAAAGAACGAGAGAGGGGTCTCGTGGAAATCTCGTTATATATAATCACGAAAGCGGGGCTTTTCACCCACCTCGTCAGAAAGTGATGACAATCTGTCCAGATAGCCTGCATTTCTTCTGCACAAGACTCACATTCCTGCATGTCTTTCCTGTAACCTGCCCATGAGCTTTCCAAATGTTCTACTTCGTTTCTTCATCCACCATAGTCTCTGCATTCTCGTTCGAGACAGCCATTACCGTCTATCAGGAAAACCCTGGTCATCGACTTTCAATTAAAATCCTCCTCCTCCCATCTGTGGCAACGAATACCGCAGATTCGCTGCCTCCAGGTTAAAGGAATTTCTCGTCTTTCCTGTTTTAAATGGATATTCCTCTGTTCTTTTCGAAGCACAGTAGCATAGCGGTTAGCGTAACTCTCTTACAGCAACAGCCACCGGGATTCTACCTTCTCCAGGAGGCCGTGTTTCCTTCAGATTATCTGGGATGCCCCGCCCGCCCCCCGCTTAACCAGGGGTACACAAAAACGATAGGAGGTTGGATCTGCACCCGGGTTCGGGGGACAGAAGGGAATGTTGTCTGACTCACGAGGGTCCCCCTTTCTACTGGTCAACCCTCCCTTTTGGCCGAAGGGAACAGGTAGCACGGAAGTGGCGGGACTGGCCGCAATAGAGACATTTCCCCGCTCTCAATTTCCGGAGTCGCTCTGTGAGAGAAAGGCGGTTCCGTCCCAGCTGCATGGGTTCCTCTCCTGGGTGGTGGAAACGGCTGGACTGGGAGCTATTCCAGGAGAGGGAGGGGAAGAGAGGCTAGGGCTGGTGGGAGACGGTAAAGAGTGTCGTGGAGTTGCTAAAGGGAGTGGACGACCAGTTCTCTCCCTATGGCGTTCTCGAAGACAATTGTCCAACCTGGTGGCTAGGGAGATCAAACAATCCAGGCTGTTGGTGTCATCCCTTGCCGCCAACTCGTCTTTCACCATGTCGCTGAGGCCTTTCTAAAATACCCCTTGGAGTGCCTCATCATTCCACCCCGAGTCAGCCACTAACATCCGGAAATCCACGGAATAGGCGGCAACACTGTGTGAGCGCTGACGGAGAGTGAGTAGTCGCTTAGCGGCATCTTTACCACGGACAGGGTGGTGAAAGCTCCTTCTCATTTCTGTGATAAAGGTGGGGAATGAAGAGCAGTTAGCCGGTTGATTATCCCAGATAGCTGTAGCCCACACTAAGGCACTTCCCCGCTACAACCCATATAACCCATCTTTGACTTGTCTGTGGAGTACTTGGATGACTGCTGTTCGAACACCAAGGAGCATTGCAGAAGGACGGCCCGGCACTTCCCCAAATCCGCAGCATAGTGTTCTGGTTCAGGTATGTGTGGCTCTCTTGGCGGTGGTGTTACCGACACGTAGGGGGTTGCCACTTCCGGCTGTCTGGGCTGGGCTGACAGAGTTCCAGGAGTGGATCGGGTAAGATGAACGGATACTCGGTCCACCTGGTCACTGATCTTCTTTACGTCAGCAGACAGGGAACGGAGGTTCTCCATGACATCCCAGAGAAGTTGATCGTGCAGATCCAGTTGGGAGCCCTGGCTGGCGAGGGCTTGTTGCAGGGTATTCGTGTCCGCTGGGTCCATAGTGGCCAGATGGTTCTGTTGCAAGGAGCGACTACGGCGAACCCAAGTGCAGGACACAGGCACGGAGATTAAGGTAGGATGCTTACACGGGCGTAAACGCCGAACAGCAAACAGCAGGGATCTTGACACGGAGCCCTGATATGGAGCCTTGACTCAGAGAGACGGAGTTTCATAGATAAACCTTGAAATTGCAGCTAACTTAGAACAAACAGTTCTAAGCGGTCGGGAAACGTTAGTTATCACACAGGAAAAAGACCACGATCTGGTAACTCGGTTTTGTAACGCCGGGGGGTTCTTATACTGCAGGTCCTGATGGAAACCAGGTGTGTCATCATGAAAGAAAATTAGAAGTAATTGGGAAATTAACGGTCAGAACCATGGCACAATTAAAGGAAATTAGAGGAAACTAGGGAATAAACAATCAGGACCGTGACAATATAACATTCCTCACGTTCATCTTCAATCACTGCATTTACTTGTTTCATTTTATTCCTATTTCTGCAACAGTGTGAAAAGTAGTATGATTACTCTTATTGCATGCATATTTTTCCGTACGCTGAACACTTTTTTGCCTGGTGCTGCTGTCCGCAGCAATCACAAGACGTCTTGCTCTCTGTCGGTTTCGTTGCCTTTTTAATATTTCTTCTAATATGTTCGCGCTTTTTTACAGTATCTACGCTGCAGCTTTCAATGAAAAGGTGTTCAGCCTGTGTCGTTACGGTTTCCGAAGCTTTGCAAAATATCAAAGCTTTTTCCAAATCCAGGTCTTGCTCTCTTAACAGCCTTTCTCTCAGACCATTATCCCGATTGCCACAAACAATTCTGTCTCCAATGAGAGAGTCTTCCAGTTCTGCAAACGCACATGATTTACTTCGGCGTTTCAACTTCGTAACATATCGATCTATTTTCTGCTTACACGTGAAAATCTTGAACACCTCATACGTCACATTACGCTTCGGTATACAAAATGCTTCCAATTTGTCCATTATCAACTTTAAATTGAAATTAATTTCATCTTCAGAAATAGAATGATTATATTTCAATTGCGTCGTCACCTATTACGTGGAGTAGAATCGCCGCTTTCATGTTTTCTGGTTTTCTATCGGCTCTGATCGCCGATAAATAGATTTCAAAATGTTGCTTATATTTCCTCCAGTTTTCAGCTGCATTCCTAGTCAGCTGAAGTGTCGGTGGGGATTGTAGATGTTCCATTTTTAAAGCTGTTAGCAAACCTCGAAAACAGTTCGTGCGGTTTTCTTTTGGATCATCTTCGACTCTCCCGTACTAGCGAACGTATTATTCTTCCAGACCGACTTCTGACACCATGTTGTGTTCTTTATACGCATCGTGGTTTAACAATAACAAAACATATTCTGGAAGAATAGAACTCGAACTTCTATTTACTACAGCAACTGCAACCACGTTTACCATAGAAGTTTCTCGATGATTTCTCCGAACACTGTTCAATCACGTTCTGACACGTGATATCACCACACGAGACACCGAGTGCTGCCAGCAGGGGAACTGGGTCACGCCATCCTGATCCCCGGCCAGGACACGGGAGAAAGGTCCATGGGATTCGGTGCAATCTGTGAGCTGAGCCGGGATCGGAGCCCATTATAATCTGCCCAGTGCAGGTGGAACTATGGCGGCTTTATGGCTGCAGGAGGTTCAGCAGGGTGACGAGCCCCACCACTCGTTTGGCGTTGAGGATGCCGAGCACCATCAGGCCAGCAATCAGCCGAGACTGCCGCCCATTTCTCCACTCCCAACACCTCCAGGGCTTGAGGGCGACGGCAGTGCCAACCTGCTGTTCGACGAACGCTTCCCTGTGTTGGCGACCAGCCGCCAGGAGAATTACAGCGAGGAAGTAGCAGCCGGTAGCCCCGGTATCGAGGACCTGCTCTCTCAGCTTCGGCAAAAGGATAACGATCTCATCCTGGCGGCTAAGCTCGGCAAAACCTTGCTGGAGAAGAACCAAGAGCTTACCGATCAGTACGAGATAATGCAGAGAGAGGTCACTGACAAACTAGAGGAAAGATAATGTGGCAAATATAAGGGAATCCTTTCATCCTGCTCACCTCCCCTCTCCAAGCGTCTTTGACCCTGTTTCACATCGCATTCGTATTTCTGCCCAATTTGGTAGGGTCATTAACCATCGGCACCCCAACTTGTCATCCTTCCTATTCGTAACCACTACTATGTCATTGGACTCCACCGCTTCCCACACCATTGCATCCCATTTTTACGCTAATATATTGCGTCCACTACATTAACATCTCGCAGACTCGCCCTGACGCTGCGCTGACGCCTGAGTTCTGATGATCTGACGTCATTACATTGGCCGGGAACCGAATCCAAGACCCTCAAACACTGGTAATATATTTGGAAATGCGCTCGTGTCCACGCTTTAATGTTCCGTGATTAATCTCGAAAATGCTATTGAGACGTGTCGAATATATCAATTTAATAGCAATAATATTACATAGTAAGGATAAGAAAAGTAGTTCGCCCCCTTTCATCTTGAGGTACAGGGTCAGTCCTGGTTTCGGTGTGCATTGATCGTTGCAAGGGCTTTTAAAGGCGGTTACTCAGGAAAATGTTGTTGCCGTGGTTAGACTACGAATGTAGCGTTTGTCCTTGCTGTTCGGCGCCTTCCCGAGGTTGGCAATGTCTGTTCTGAAATAGTATCTGTCTACCTGTTGCAGATACCTGAAACTACATGAGGCCCCGCTCCATCTTCTCACTTTCAGTCAAACAAGTGAAGTGGGCATGTCTTACTCATTCAAGCTTGGTTCAACGCTCAAACCGAATCAGTGTGCGGGATGTGCGCTATTTATATACAGCATGGTGGGGAAATGATTAGCAGCAAAATATTTCTTGTATGCAAATTAATATTTTGTCTTAGGTTTTCTTAAAGAATTTTAAAGATAATGAAGGAGAGTCAAAGTAGACAAGTTGTGGCGAAGGCTGGAATGGTGGTTGGAAGGGAGGAGAATGGTATTATGGTAGTAGAGCAAACACGAGGAATTCTGCAGATGCTGGAAATTCAAGCAACACACATCAAAGTTGCTGGTGAACGCAGCAGGCTAGGCAGCATCTCTAGGAAGAGGTACAGTTGACATATCGGGCCGAGGCCCTTCGTCAGGATGAACTGATAGAAGAGCTAGTAAGAGATTTGAGAGGGGGAGGGGGAGATCCAAAATGATAGGAGAAGGCAGGAGGGGGAGGGATGGAGCCAAGAGCTGGACAGTTGATCTTCTCATATCCTTTTTGCCAATCAACTGTCCAGCTCTTGGCTCTATCCCAACCCCTCCTGTCTACTCCGATCATTTTGGATCTCCCCCTCCCACTCCCACTCCCCAACCCACTTTCAAATTTCTTACTAGCTCTCCTTTCAGTTCGTCCTGATGAAGGGTCTTGGCCCGAAACGTCGACTGTACCTCTTCCTAGAGATGCTGCCTGTCCTGCTGCGTTCACCAGCAACTTTGATGTGTGTTATGGTAGGAGGGAATGGTACAGGATCAAACAGAGAGAAACTGATTACCTTGGAGGTCTGGTACAAACATTAGCTTCCTTCCTGATCTCTAGTGTTGTCTGTGGAGGCTACACATTCATTCTGAGATCCCACCAGATGCATCCACTCCCATTAGGAACTTGCTGTGCTGCTACTGAGGCACACTCAAAAGATGTGTGAGTTACTAGGTTAATTGATTATTATAACAGGAAATCAGATTAGTGTAAATGAGCTCTTTGACAGAACGGACACAATGGGTCAAATGTACAAGGTCCCTATGTTGTACAATACTGTGACTAATAACAGGGACCAAGCAGAGCTGGGACAGCCACTCATTCTGACATGAGGGGAAGTGGAGAAAGGCTCATTGCAGAAGTTTGTTTACGCCCAGAATCTTTATGGAACATTCTCTTCTCTGAACTTCAGTAAGATACCAAGTTGAGGTGCAGGTTGCCTTACACAAAGTCCTCACTGAAATAAATCACCAGCTACAATTACAACAACAGGGAAAGAACAGCATTGCCTTTTAATGTGCTGACAAATCTTTAGCGTTTGGCTTCTCTCAGATTGGAGCTGTTTTTAATAACTCACAGTTAGTTGTCCTCTGCTGTGGAAGAGATATTAAGACTTTTCAAATTTACTGAGAATGTGCAGGAATTTCACTGGAGTTGCAAGCTGAACTAGGGTACAGGGCACAATTACTGCATGCACATAATTTGCAGGCAACACTGGTATATTTTAGAAGGTCATATCATTTCCTCAAGTTCCAGTTGACGTGACCATTGGCAGTGAATCATGTAGGTCAGTGCCCAGCATACTAAATGCAGTCATGATACATTCATTCTGTGGTGGTCCACCTATCCCATTTAGTAAGCACCCAGTGCTTCTGACCCTGCACCATCCTGTTCTGCAAGGGGCAATACAATTTGTCGGTAAGTGTCACCCGGTTGACATGGCTATCTTGGTTGAAACAAGCAGTTTGTGTAACCTGTGAGATTTGGATTTGGGGGTCAATTGTTGGTGCATGGATAGAACAGGTGATGTACTCTAATGTTACATATGAGGCCTGATTTATAGTCTGATGCAAAACTGGTGATTTAATAGTCAATTAGGCTGTTGGTGCAGTTAATGGAATATGACTTTTGAAGGTAGGCTCATTGATCTTGACCGTGCTTTTGAGATCATTAAAAACATCGAAGCAGAAGTAGGTCACTTTGCCTCTTCATGTATGCCCTACCAATCAGTGCAATCATGGCTGATCTTCTACCTTACTAACCCTGCATCCATTTATCAGAATGGTGGATTCCAGTTAATGGGGACACATCAGGATCAGTACATTTTGGCCCAATTAAGTGGCTGCCACAATTAGCCAAATTTTCATGAAAATAGTTTTGAAAGGGCAAACTATGTTCAACTGAGCAACAAATTATGTATTTAAATAAATACAGAACAAATTAGAATATTACCAATGTAACTGTAGTACTATGATAACACCTAATAGTTCTCGACAGCAGAGTTCATACAGTGTACGCTGCTCTGTTCTTTTTGATTGACTGTAAATGAACAAAATCAGTGTTGAAGTCGTGTCAAAAATTGTTGCTTTGTCATTTGGCATCAGTAGGCTCAAATGAATACCATAGCACAAGCATACGCAATTGATGCTATTTAAAAACTATTTGCTCTAAGCATGCTGTAGTGTCACATGGCCAGACACAAGCACACAACTGATGCTAGTTAGAAACTGTTGCATTCTCCAAATCCTCATTTTCATTGTAGCATTCAAGATGATTATCAATATCTTAACTTCCTTCGTGGTTTCTAATTTGTTGAAGCAGTGAAATTGTTTCATTTTCATTCCCAGCCATTTCTTGCATCTCCAAGCCTGACTGCTTGAAACTGCAGTGAGAAAAACAGTTCTGAATTGTCTTACTGCTTATTTCTCGCTACCTATCCCTGACATGATCCACTGCTTTTTTGAACACAAGCTGATGATATTTAAAAACTGTTCACTCTAAGCACGGTGGAGTATTTAATGGCACACAAGTGCACACAACTGACGCTAGTTAGAAACTGTTTGGCAATACTCTCCCGTCCCAGTTCAGAGGCATTGTGTCCCAAATAAGTGAGGAAATTCTGGCTATTTTTTTGATTAGTTTATGTTGATTTAGAGTTGTCCCAAATAAGTGGCTGTCTGGATTAACCGATAGAATAACTAACCAGAATCCACTGTACAGTATATCATTTATTCACACCCAGTCCACTCCTGGTGCAAGGTCTCAGCCTGGAATATCAACTTGTATTCTTCCTCTGCAGATACTAATTGATGAGCTAAGTTCTTTCAGAGTTTAGTTTTTGCTGGCAGATCCCAGAATCTACAGTCTCGTTTGTTTTCATATCCTTTATTAGCTCGAGAGACCAGATCTCTTTACAATATTCCAGGCACAATCTTACCAGATATTTATATAATTGCACTTGAATGTTATTATTCTTGTACTCCTTCTTCTTTCAATAAAGACGAGCAAACCATTTGTCTTTCTAATTGTTTGCTGTATTTTGGCATCAGTGATTCACGTACACTGGTACCCAGGTCACTCTGAGCACCAACTCCTTACAGTCTCTCATCATTTAACTACTCTACTTTTCTATTTTCCCTACCAAATTTCCTCTTGCACTTTTCCACATTACACTCTATCAGCTGTGACCTTGCAGATTCACATAACCTGCATGAATCCATTTGAAACACAAAAGATACTGCAGATGCTGGAAATCCAGGACAACTCACACAAAACGCTGGAGGAACTCAGCAGGTCAGGCATCATCTATGGAAATGAATGTTAAAGTGAATTTTTTGAGGGTAATGATTTGTTTACATTTAAGTGACTTTGGCCACCAGACTTCTACTTGACAATGCACTTCCTGTGCTTCTGGCGCCGTAGTTTGACCTGATGCTGTAGTTTTGAAGACAGTATTATCTATGCATTATAAATATTAATTGTCTTCTATGTTAGCATGGGAAATGCCAAATAAATGTATCGTAGACTTAATTTACATTCCTAAAGGCTGTCGATACCAACCCAGACATGTTGGCGTTGGAAGGAAAGGATGGTGTGATATTTTGCATGTAGCCTCAAAAGGAAGCATTGTCTATAACTTTTTAAGTAGCGATTGCCTTTGTGTTTAGCATATAAATATTGAGCCCGCATTGGGCTAGCAGACCTTTCTGCGGAAGGTGTCTCCGTCCTTAAGATGCCTGCTGTAGCTTGTGTCGAAAAAAGAGGCTGCTTTGTACCTACCAGTGACTCTGTCTCTCTGGTGATTTCGTCCACGCTACAACAATGAATAAACTGTTGATGCTTCAGGCTGGGACATTCCATCAGGACTGGTAAGGAAGGGGGAAGATGCCAGAATAAAAGTGTAGGGAGAGGAGAAGGAGACCGAGCTTGAAGGTGATAGGTGAAGCCAAGTGGATGGGGGAGGGGGGAATGATGTAAGAAGCTGGAAGGTGACTTGCAGATGTAGGCGGGATGCAACTGAAACAAGAGGGATAAAATGGAGTTGTGGTATGTGGATGTGAGAGCAGGCAGAAACAATGGGACTACCCAACCATTCAGCTTTGTGAATCTTGGGACCAAGTGTCAATTCTCTGGACACCTCCTCTTACTGACCCCTTGAAAAGGACCTCACTTGGGACCATCAGGATATTGTCTCTGACACCACCAGCAACCTCATCGACTCTGGAGATCTCCCATCCACTGCCACCAACCTCATTGTTCCCTTATCCCACACTGCAACACCTCGTATTCCAACTAAGTAGTCTTTAAGCTGATGGCATGAACATTGATTTCTCTTACTTGAATTACTTCTGGAAATTTTGCCCCTTCCATTCCCCACTCTGGCCTCTTACTACCTCTCCTCCCTGTTTATCACCTCCCTCTGGTGCCCTTCCTCCTTCCCTGTCTCCCATGGTCCACTCTCCAGTCCTTTACCTTTTCCACCTGTCATCTCTAAGCTTGTTACTTCCTCTCTCCCTCACCCCTCCCCCACCTGCCTGTCTACACCTATCACCTTCAAACTTGTCTTCCTTCCCTTACCCCTCCCTCCATATTCTGGCATCTTTCCCTTCCTCTCCAGCTCTGATAAAGGGTCTTGGCCCAAAACATCGGCTGATTATTTATTCCCATAGATCTGCTGAGTTCCTCCAGCATTTTGTGTGTACATCCCTTTAAAACTTCTCTGCATCATCATTACAAGCCATACAGACCCCAACTTGGTATCATTAGCAAACATGGATACTATATATTATTGTAAACCCTCTCAACAAGATCATTGATATTGACTGAATATTAGAGCTCAACATCAACTCCTGCAACACTAGTCAACAACCTCCCAATCTCAAAGTGACCTATTTATTCCTAGTCATTATTTTCTGTTTGTTAACTGATCCTCAACCCACACAAGAATATTTCCTTCAATCCCATGTGCTTTATGATTTCTTCTGTGGCACTTTATTCAAGGTCTGAAAGTCTAATGAGCAGCATAGCTGTCTTCCTCATCAATTCTCAGCAAACTTGAACAAGTTACACGCCAATTCTGATCAGTCCTACTTTTTCAAATGTGCTCTTGCCACTCACTCAATGATAGACTTTAAGTATTTTCTCTGCAATTGTCTTCTCCCAACTTTGTTACGTAGTGGGGTTACGTTTACTTCCTTCCAGTTGAGGGGAACCTCAAGAAGAAAGAGGTGGGATTTTGGAAAATGTATTCTTTCTACCATCGTACTATGGTAATTTTGCTCATCCATTCTGCAGTCTCTTGAATAGATACAAGGACTGGAGTTTTCTTGGTGCTGTCTGGATCCAGATACTAGCCTCATTTGTAATTTCAATCTGTTCGCCTTACTCACCAGTTCTACAGTACTTATTGTTAAGGGCATGACGACCTCCTGGAGCAAAGTCTCCAGTGAGACCATAACCAGGTCTATTAATACTGTCTCATATGACAGGAAATTAGCTGCTTTGCAGCAATTGTAAAGTGCAAAGTTGCAAAAGTACAGCCCAAAGACAGTAAATTGCTACAAGTTTCAAAATAAATAGTGTTTAAAATGCATAATGATGCGTTGTTCGTGGACCTTCATTATAAAATCAGAATCAAATTTATTATCACTGGCATATGTTGTGCAATTTGTTTTTTGTGGCTGCAATACAGAAAACAAAATAACTAAGTTACAATAAGTCTTTGATGATTGTCTTGGAGGAGGAGATGTTATTTTTGATCTCCCGATCAGGAAGTCGATGGTCCAGTTGCAGAGGGAGGTACAGGAGCTCAGGTTTTGAAGCTTGTTGATCAGTAATGAAGGAATGATGGTGTTGACCACTGAGTTATAATCAATAAACAGTAGGCTGACGTAGGCATTGTTGTTGACCAGCTGGTGCGAGGGTGAGTGCAGTGCCAATGAGATACATTCCCTATAGAACTGGTTGGTTGGGTGGCACAGGTTTTCAGTGCCAATGAGATACATTCCCTGTAGAACTGGTTGGTTTGGTGGCACAGGTTTTCAGTACCAATGAGATACATTCCCTATAGAACTGGTTGGTTGGGTGGCACAGGTTTTCAGTGCCAATGAGATACATTCCCTTTTGAACCGGTTGGTTGGGTGGCACAGGTTTTCAGTGCCTTGCCAGGTGCACCATTGGGCCTGAAGCTTTGTAAGAGTTCACCCTCTGGAAAGCTGTTCAGATGTCGGCCTCTGAGACAGATATAAGATGCTGCACGGAATTACACATGTATAATTTTATTCTGCGTTTCAAAGTGTACATAAAAGGCATTCATCTTAATTCAGCCATTTATGATGTTAGGTTTCACCTTGTATTTAGTAATAGCATGCAAACTCTGCCAAAGCTAAGGTGCATCCGATTCTGTCTCCAGCTTCCCTTGGATCTGTTTTTTCATACTTAAGATAGCCTTCCATAGGTCATACAACACAGGAACAGGCCCCAGGCTGATCTATTTCATAGAAAACCATTTAAGCTGCCTACTCCCAGCAACCTGCACTGGGTTAATAGCCCTCCACACCACTGCCACCCAGGTACCCATCCCAACTTCTCTTAAATGTTGAAATTGAGCTCACATGCACAGACATCCCGTCTCTCGCGGAAGTTGCAGGAGTCACCCGCACATTGACAGCGGCTCCCTGATGGCTGCAAATTATGTACAATATCCTGGAAATGGATTTTTTTCACACACACACACACACAAATGGGGGAGGGAGGAGAGAGGCAGAGGGGTAGGGAGGGGGGAGAGGGGGCGCAGGGAGAGAGGATGGATGGATGGCAGAGTGTTCCAAAAAAAGAAAAAAGAAAATATAAAACGTACTTCACCCCAGACTACACTAAAGTGTACCCCTGCCTAACAGGTGTCAAAAATAATGACAGTGTTGCTCGCTGCACTGCTTGCAACAGTGACTTTTCTATTGCCCATGGTGGGTTAAGACTGTAAAAGACATGTTGAGGTGAGTTTAACAGGTGTCATTCATTCATTATCATAACTAACGTTATTTAAACTAGCAGGCTAGCTGCTAAGGAGCTGCTCTATTGCAGCTATCCCACCTCTCCGGAAAGTTCCAGGAGTCTCTCGCAAATTGATGGTGCTACCTCCCTGAAATGAGTTTTTGCAGGGTGGGATGTCTGCGTGCACCACTTGCATTTGCAGCTCATTCCACAGACTCATGACCCTCTGAGTTTCCCCTCATGTTCCCCTTTAAGCTTGTCACCTTTCACGCTTAACCCACGACCTCTAGTTGTAGTCCCACCCAACCTCAGTGGAAAAAGCCTGCTTGCATTTCCCCATCTATACTCCTTCTGTGACCCGACTGGTGGTGTAGTGGCATCAGAGTCGGACTTGGGGACGAAAGGTCCCCAGCTCGAATCCAGCCGGCTCCCCTGCACACTGCTCCATGCTAGGTCACATACTTCTCCTTATTTAGTGTGTTTCCACTTCTCTCCAACAGCACTCCCTGCAAGAAAACACACCAATGAAGACCAGGATTCAGTGAGAACAACCTGATTACCCCACTGCTCTTAACTTGAGTGACCTTGAAACTGGAATCTTTCTTGTTGGAACAGCACAGGTCACACTAACACAGGACTTTGGCAGGTCAAGCACCATCTCTGGACAGGAATAAACAGACCCCTCATCAGGACAGACTGGAAAGGAAGGGGACAGAAGCTGGAATAAAGTGGTGCGGCGAGAGGAAGGAGTACAAGCTGGAAAGATATAGGCGAGACCAGGTGAGGGGGAAGGGGGCGGGGGGTGTGAGAGGCTGGGAGGTGATAGGTGGAAGAAGTAAAGGGCTGGAGAAGAAGTAATCTGATAGAGACCATGGAAGAAAGGGAAGGAGGAGGGGGGAACCAGAGGAAGTGAAGAGAAGGGTAAGAGGGGAGCCCGCATGAGGGCTGGAAACAGAGAGAAGGAGGGAGTGGGGAAAGATTACTGGAAGTTGGAGAACTCGGTGTTTGTGCCATTAGGCTGGAGGCTACCCAGATCGAATATGAGATGTTGCTCCACCAATCTGAGTGTGGCCTCTTCAAGCAGTAGAGGAGACAACCAACACTCCAAAATGGGAATAGGAAGTTGAATTGAAATGGACAGCCACTGGGAGACCCTGCCTTTTGTGGCAGATAGAGTGAAGGTGCTCAAATATATGATACCCCAATCTACGCCGAATCTCACCAATGTAGAGGAGGCTGCACCAAGTTACAGCAGGTGACCCAGGCAGACCTGCTGGTGAACTATCGCCTCACACGGAAGGACTGTTTAAGGGTCTGAATAGTGGTGAGGGAGGTGGTCTAGGGGCAGTTCACAGGGATAAGTGGAGGAGGGAGATCAGTGGGGAGCGATGAGTGGACAAGCAGAAAGCGAGAGTGGGGGGGGCAGGGAGAAGATGTGTTTAGTGGTAGGATCCCGTTGTAGATGGCAGAAGTTTTGGAGAGTGAAGTGCTGGACACAGAGGCTCGTGGGCTGGTAGGTAAGGACAAAGGGAACCCAGCATGCTGCAATGACAGTGTTTTCTCAAATGTTGCAAAGATGGACCAGTGGTAGTCATGGGATCCACTGCAAAGGCCCATGGATACAGCAGTAAATGCAAGAAACTTCAAACAAAAGACCGGAGATATTGGAGAAGCCATGGAATTTGTTTTCATAGTTCACAGTTGCAGCAGAAAGACTGGACAGGTGCATGATGGAAACAAGTCTAAAGACAGATAGGAGCTGATTGGGTAAATATGATCAGTACTATTTTCTTGTATGGGGTGGGGGGCAAAACACTGAGACAGATTAGTTGAGCCAATTGGACTGTTTTGGAATTCAACTCCCATATAATACTATGGTACCAAAGACATTTCCACATCAACAAGTGCTAATAAGAACAATCTGTGCACTCAGCAGAGAGACAGGTGAATAGTTGCCACAAAGAAACAGCCGATCGAAGCCAGATGCAAGATGTCATCTGACTGACTTGGCCTCCACTTGTCCCTTCTCCACCCGCCCCACCGTTAAGGCTGATTTATGCTTCTGCGTCGGCTCTGACCTGTAGCCGATGCCGTAGCCTACACAAGTGGTCTATGCCCTTGTGAGCATTTATACTTCTGCACTGGTGTGTCCGCGTCGCTCTGCAATTCACCGCCAAAACGCTAGTTGGCGATGGGGTTTCTATGCCACTGTGTTGAGTTTCTTCGTGTACTTCAAGCAGTGGCAACTGAAACTGAGCGCATCATGTTGCAGTTGGAGCTAATAAATGTTGAACAAGAGTTACTTTTATTGAAGTTACTGCAACGTAGAAAGGAGGGAAGACGCAGGAGGAGATGGTGTGTACGAGCATTGAATGGATTGAGGCAGAAGGAGGGTGAATTTTCTGTGCTTGTCCAGCCACTGAGAGACAAGAAGCAACCAGAAATGCACAGGAGGAAATGCGATGCTACCAAGCCAACCAATCAGTTGTTGCTGTCTGCGTCACCGCAACGCGTGGTTACATTTTTGGGGAGATGCACGTCAGTCTACAGCGTAGGGTACGTGGTTACGCCGTACCTATGGCACTAATTCAATGCAGAAGTATAAATTGCCCATAACTCCTTTCCCATGGCCTAGGGAACATTTAAGTGACACCCACCTGACTTGGGAACACAAAAGAAGAAACCGACCAAAATAATTAAGAACCAGCAGGTAAAGATAGTAATATGCCTGAAGTCATTTTCAGATACGTTTGATAAAAACAAAACTGGTGTTTATAATGTAAAGAAACAATCTTTCACAAAGGTAAGGTCGAATTTGGAGTATTGTGTGCAGTTCTGTTTACCTACTTAAAGAAAAGATATCAGTAAGATTGAAAGAGCACACAGAAAATTTACAAGTACGTTGCCAGGACTTGGGGAACTGAGCTATAGGGAAAGGTTGAATAGGTTTGGACTTTATTCCCTGGTGTGTAGGGGAATGAGGGGAGATTTTATAGAGGTATCCAAGATTATGAGGGATGTAGATAGGATAAATGCAAGCAGGCTTTTCTCATGGTGGAAGGGTGAGACTAGAACTAGAGGTCATAGGTTAAAGGTGAAAGGTGAAATACTTAAGGGTGAACCTTCACTCAGAGGGTGGTGCAAATGTGGAATCAGCTGCCAGAGGAAGTGGTGGATAAGGGTTTGATTTCAACATTTGAGAGAAATTTGGATAAGTACATGGATAGGAGGGGTACAGAGGGCGAGGTTCAGGTGCAGGCAGCTGGGACTAAGTGGAATAATAGTTTGGTACGGACTGGACAGGACAAAGGACCTGATTCTGTGCTGTAGTGGCCGATGAGCCTAAAGGTTAATTATGACGGAACTGGAACTGACAGCTACACAGCAAAAGGTCCTGAGACACTCATAGCAGCAGCATCAAACACAATTTGACACCAGGCCGTGAAAGGAGATTTTCGAACAGGTGACCAGCGTTTGGTCGATGGGAAGTTTCATAGGAGCATCACAGAGGTGGGGAGAGAGGCAGAAAGGTTTTGGGAAGGGATTCCAGAGCTTGAGACACAGACAGCTGAAGGCACAGTCATCAATAGCAGAGTGCTTAAAGTCATGGTTGAACAAGATGCTGGAATTGGAGGTGCAGAGATTGGGGGTGGGGTGATTTGTCGGTGTGGGAGAGGTTGCAGAAACAGACGGGATTGAAAGCAAGAGTCTTAAGATTGAAATGTTGTTTAACTAGGAGTTTAGGTTGTTTGGTGAGGACAGAAGAGATGGATGAAAGGTCTTGGTGCATGTTAGAACAAGGCAGCAGTGTTTTGGACGATTAAAAATTGTTAGTTGTTAAACAGGAGATTGGACAGGTGGTTTGACATTTTTTGGAAGGAGGTGCAGAGATAACAATGCAAGGTGGGAGTCTCAGAGTGTGGGAACATCTGGAGAATTAGAATCCAGAGCTGGAACAGGGGAAGACAAGATTTGGGATACTTGGCTGGGAAAGGCTAAGTGGGCTAGGTGGGATGAAGCCATGGAAGGATTTGTAAATAAGTGCATGAATTTTGATATCAATCCCCTGTATTGCCAAGTCAATGGAAGTCAATGGGAGTAACTAAGGAGTATGGCATAGAAGCATTTGCAGCTCCTCAGTATGGCCATTTGCAAGGGTGCTACCGGACCTCTTCCTTAAAGCTGTGGATCAAAGTGCTCCCCTCTACCTTTTGGAAGAGGTAATGTGAGTACATCTCATCCCACTTCATGGAATGGATTCTGAGTCGGAAGATGATCTTGGAGGGTTCTGAGACAAAGACTGAGGCCTGCTGGCTCTCCACTTCTCGGTGTTCCTCCCTAACATCCACACCCTTGACTGCAACAGGAGAAGATTCTGCAAGCATGTCAGAAGTTGACGCAAGTCCTGCTGACCCTGTCTTGGTTTCTGAATACCTTTTCATATGAAGGATCTCTTGATGATTTCAATGCATTTGTTCTATTATTCATCCAAATCAAACTGGCTTTATGCCAGGTAGATATATGCAGTTTAATTTGCGACATCCTTTCAATACTTTATACACAAAACATGCAGAAGAGGCTGTAGTCATTTCATTAGATGCGCAACATGCGTTTGACCAAGTGGAATGGCCATATATGATGTTTGCACTTAAGAAATTTGGATTTGGACCATCTTTCATTAAATGGATTGAGATAATTTATTCACACCCATCTGCTTCTATTATCACTAATCAGAATATTTCCTCCCCTTTTGCAATTCATCGTGGGACTCGTCAAGGCTGCCCCTTTCTCCATTTTTGTTTGCAGTTATCATTGAGCCACTGGCTGTTAGCATCCGACAGGACCCTTTGATAGCTCCTTTTGATATGCATGGACATAAACATCACCTTTCGTTATACGCTGATGATGTCAAGCCAGCGAGCACTGTGAGGGTCATGGTTTTTGACTTCTCCAATGCGTTCAACACCATCCGCCCTGCTCTGCTGGGGAAGAAGCTGACAGCGATGCAGGTGGATGCTTCCCTGGTGTCATGGATTCTTGATTACCTGACTGGCAGACCACAGTACGTGTGCTTGCAACACTGTGTGTCCGACAGAGTGATCAGCAGCACTGGGGCTCCACAGGGGACTGTCTTGTCTCCCTTTCTCTTCACCATTTACACCTCGGACTTCAACTACTGCACAGAGTCTTGTCATCTTCTGAAGTTTTCTGATGACTCTGCCATAGTTGGATGCATCAGCAAGGGAGATGAGGCTGAGTACAGGGCTATGGTAGGAAACTTTGTCACATGGTGTGAGCAGAATTATCTGCAGCTTAATGTGAAAAGGACTAAGGAGCTGGTGGTAGACCTGAGGAGAGTTAAGGTAATGGTGACCCCTGTATCCATCCAGGGGGTCAATGTGGACATGGTGGAGGATTACAAATACCTGGGGATACGAATTGACAATAAACTGGACTGGTCAAAGAACACTGAAGCTGTCTACAAGAAGGGTCAGAGCCATCTCTATATCCTGAGGAGACTGAGGTCTTTGAACATCTGCCGGATGATGCTGAGGATGTTCTACGAGTCTGTGGTGGCCAGTGCTATCATATTTGCTGTTGTGTGCTGGGGCAGCAGGCTGAGGGTAGCAGACACCAACAGAATCAACAAATTCATCCGTAAGGTCAGTGATGTTGTGGGGACGGAACTGGACTCTCTCACAGTGGTGTCTGAAAGGAGGATGCTGTCTAAGTTGCATGCCATCTTGGACAATGTCTCCCATCCACTACATAATGTACTGGGTTTTCAGAGGAGTACATTCAGCCAGAGACTCATTCCGCTGAGATCCAACACAGAGCGTCATAGGAAGTCATTCCTGCCTGTGGCCATCAAACTTCACAACTTCTCCCTTGGAGGTTCAGACACCCTGAGCCAAAAGGCTGGTCCTGGACTTATTTCATAATTTACTGGCATAATTTACATATTACTATTTAACTATTTATGGTTTTTTTACTATTTATTATTTATGGTGCAACTGTAACGAAAACCATTTTCCCCCGGGATCAATAAAGTATGACTATGAGTATGAGTATATCTCCAGCCCACAAACATCAATACCCGCCCTTCTGACTCTAATTAATCATTTTGGTAGTTTCTCAGGTTTCTCTGTTAATTGGGATAAGCGTGAACTAATGCCAGTCACTGCAGTGGTTTAATACAGCATATTTACAGTCCATTCCCTTTAAAATAATTCATGATAATTTTTCCTATCTTGGTGTGACTAATACAAAAAACCCAGATGACCTTTTGCAAGTGAATTGGCGAAACAAAGGTGAGCAGGTTAAATGCAATATTGACTTTTGGAAAACCCTTCCGATTTCTTTGGTGGGGGGGGGGGGGGTTAATGCAATCAAGGTAATTGTACTGCCACGATTTCTTCATCGTTTCCAGTCAATTCCATGTTTTATTCCTCTGTCATATTTTAAGCAATTGGATTCAATTATTATACCCTTCATTTGGAATTATAAAGCTATTAGAATTACTAAAAAACACTTGTCAAAGCCCAGGGAAGCAGGTGGTTTTGCCCTGCTGGACGTTAAAATGTATTACTGGGCTGCCCACCTATCCATGCTTGCATGGTGGAAAAAAGGCCCACCCTCTACCTCAGACTCGTGCCCAGCATGGTTACTCAGAGAGCGAGTGCTTTGTAAAAAGACTTCCTTACAAGCTCTCCTTATTTGCCCCACTGCAGTTAATAAGTCACATTTTAGTAACAGCTTCGTGGTTGGCAGCACTACAAGAATTTGGAAGCAGATTCAACTCCACGTTAAGGCCGCAAAAATTTATATTAACACTCTGATTTGTGACAATCATTCCTTTTTGCCTGGCCTGAATGATACTGTTTTTTTCTACCTGGAAACAGAGAGGCATCTGTAGTGTAGGTGACCTATATAGTAATGGAAGCTTTGCCTCATTTGCACAGTTACAAGCAGTTTATAATATCCCTGCATCTAGTTTTTTTTAGATATTTACAAATTCAGATTATGTTAGGAAATATATACCTAACTTCGAAGTTTTAGACAAACATGAGTCCCTGGAGGCAATAAATAAATTTGATCCTGTTACTCGTAGTGCGGTATCCTATCTTTGTCAGATTCTACAGAATGCAGCTCGGGTGAATACTGCAGGTCTTAAACAGGCATGGGTGGATGAACTGGGTATAGAACTGACAGAGGAGGTCTGGGATGAGTGTTTAAAGAGTATACATGATTGTTCGGTCAACGTCAGACACAGACTTATACAGTTTAAAACAATACATAAACTTCATTGTTCCAAAGTAAAGTTGCACAGTTTCTACCCTGAAGTTTCACCAGTTTGTAATAGATGTAAATCTGTGAGCAGTAACTTGTCACGTTCATTCTGGTCATGTTGTAAGCTTTATGCATACTGGAAAAGTATTTTTCACTCTTTCTCTGCGGCTTATGGGAAGCGACAGGAACCAGACCCGCTCATAGCCATCCTTGGAGCAACAAGCTCCCTATCTTCAGCCAATAGGTATGAAAAAAAGGCTGTATTGTTTGACAGGGTGATTGCTAAGAAGTTAATCCTGCAAATGCCGAAAATGGACTCTGTGCCTACGTACGATCTGTGGCTGAGAGAACTGGCAAATACTGTACATTTGGAGAGACTGAGACTATGTAATGAGGACAGAGGGGACATCTTTGAAAGGATATGGGGCCCTGTATTGGACTTTCTCACGGGGTGAGGACTGAGGTTTTTTGGTGCGGTGCACCTCTGCTGTGTATGTTTACTTTAGCCTTCATATTTTTCTCCCTTTTGCTGCTCGATATTTAATTAGATTTTGTTAAGGTCGTGGTTTTTGTAAATGTGCTTTTTTTTGTACAATAAAAAAAATTAAAAATAATATGAAAAAAAAGAATTTAAGAAATATGTTTTAGAACTTAAGGAAAATACTCAGATTTTATGGTTGAAGCCCAGGGTGCAGAACTGCAACAACAAATAGAAGTAGTCGACAAGAACAACTGTGAATTGGAAAGGAGATTGGAAAATGGAGGAAATTATTACAAGGATACAAAAAGAAAAGGAGTGTGTTGCAAAGCGAATTATCTACATTTGGATTATAACATGAAAACATGGAAGCAAATGAAGAAGAACTCCGAGGTCTCAGTAAACAACTGCAGGCTACGATCCAAGAAAAGGAAAACCTGAAAAAGCAGCAGACTTGGAAAAACAGCAATTTTAAAAGTATCACGTGCAATAGTTACTATTCTTGAACAAAACGATTTTAGTCTTACAAGTGATGCAGATGAAATCAATGTAATTGAGGTAATGCAACTACATGAAAGCATGTGAGAAAATTAGGGAGGGATAGCAGTTTGTGGCATTATCTAATGAGCACATTAAGCAGTCACCAGGAATTGCAACTACAGAGTGATGCTAATAGAGAACTGCAGGCTGAACTAGATTGTCTAAAGTAGAGAATTCCAGGACATATTTGGTTGGAACACCACGAGTCTAGCAGATGGCGGTAATGCACTGAAAAACTGGTTGCCAACCGCCATAAAACACAAAAGAAGAAGTAGTAGAGGTCCAACTGCTGGTGAGTCAGTATCCTGGCAAAAACTACACCACGAAGACAAAAGAACACTCCAGGCAACTCCGCGAAAAGGTTATTGAAAAGCACAGGTCAGCAGATGGATACAAGAATATTTCTCAGTCGCAGAATATCCCTTGGAGTACAGTTAAGTCAATCATCAAGAAATGGAAAGGATATGGCGCAGCTGTAAATCTGAAGGGAGTAGGCCGTTCTCGAAAACTGAGTGACCGTGCAAGAAGGGGAGTAGTGAGGGAGTACATGAAGAGACCTGTGACAACCCTGGAGAAATTACAAGCTTCAGAGGCTGAGACGGGAAAGTCTGTGCATACAACGACTGTGCTTCAAAGTTGCAGTTTTATGGAAGAAGAAACGATGAATTATGAAAGGAATCTGGTGACTAACATCAAAGAAGACACTAAAAGCATTTTTAAGTATATAAAGGGCAAAAGAGAGTTAAGGGTAGCTATAGGACCAATAGAAAATGATGCTGGAGATATTGTAATGAGAGACGCAGAGATGGCAGAGTATTTTGCATCAGTCTTCACAGTGGAAGACATCTGCAGTATACCGGACACTCAAGTGTGTCAGGGAAGTGAAGTATGTGCAGTGAAAATTACGACTGAGAAGGTGTTCAGGAAGCTTAATGGTCTGAGGGTGGATAAATCTCCTGGACCTGATGGAATGCACCCTTGGTAGCTGGAGAGATTGCAGAGGCATTAGCAATGATCTTTCAAGAATCGATAGATTCTGGCATTGTACCGGATGACTGGAAAATTGCAAATGTTACTCTGCTATTTAAGAAGGGTCGGAGCAGCAGAAAGGAAACTACAGACCTGCTAGCCTGACATCAGTAGTTCGGAAGTTGTTGGAATCGATTGTTAGGGATGAGATTACGGAGTATCTGGAGGCACATGACAAGATAGGCCAGTGCCAGCATGGCTTCCTGAAAGGAAAATCCTGCCTGACAAATCTACCGCAAGATTTTGAGGAGATTACAAGCAGGGTAGACAAAGGAGATGCAGTAGACGTGGTGTATTTGGATTTCAAAAGGCCTTTGACAAAGTGCCCACAAGAGGCTGCTTAGCAAAATAAGCACCCATGGAATTACAGGGACGTTACTAGCATGGGTGGATCATTGGCTGATCGGCATAAAACAGAGTGGGAATAAAGGGATCCAATTCTGGCTGCCGCTTACCAGTGGAGTTCCACAGGGGTCGGTGTTGGGACTGCTGCTTTCTACGATGTATGTCAATAATTTGGACCATGGGATTAATGGATTTGTGGTTAATTTTGCCGATGATACCAAGATTGGTGAAGGAAATAGAGAGCCTGCAGAGAGACTTAGATAGTTCAGGAGAATGGGCAAAGAAATGGCAAGTGAAATACAATGTTGGAAAGTGTATGGTCGTGCACTTGGGTGGAAGAAATAAACAGGCAGACTATTACTTAGATAGGGAGATAATTCAAGATGCAGAGATGCAAAGGGTCTTGGGAGTCCTTGAGCAGGATACCCTAAAGGTTAACCTCCAGGTTGAGTTGGTGGTGAAGGCAACGAATGCAATGTTGGTATTCATTTCTGGAGGTATAGAATATAAGAGCAGGGATGTGATGTTGAGGCTGTATAAGGCACTCGTGTGACCACACTTGGAGTATTGTGTGCAGCTTTGGGCTTCTTATTTTAGAAAGAATATACTGACATTGGAGAGGGTTGAGAGAAGATTCATGAGAATGATTCCAGGAATGAAAGGGTTACCATAAGAGGAACGTCTGGCAGCTCTTGGGCTGTATTCCCTGCAGTTCAGGAGAATGAGGGAAGGGGGATCTCATAGAAACATTCCAAATGTTAAGAGGCCTGAACAGATTAGATATGATAAAGTTATTTCCCACGGTCAGGGAGTCTAGGACAAGAGGGCACGAATTCAAGATTGAAGGACATCCATTTAGAACAGAGATGCAGAGAAATTTCTTTAGTCAGACGGTGGTAAATTTGTGGAATTTGTTGCCATGAGCGGCTGTGGAGGCCAAATCATTGGGTGTATTTAAGGCAGAGATCGATGGGTCCTTGATTAGCAAGGGTATGGGGAAGAGGCAAGGGGAATGGGAATGACCGGAAGAATTGGATGGCAGAGCAGACTCGATGGGTTGATGGGCCTACTTCTGCTCCTCCACCTTATGGTCTTATGATTAAGGGGAGGTTTCTCTGGTGAGGGGCACTAAGGTTGGGCTTGAGGCTTTTGTTAGGAAGAGATGAAGAGAGAAGACGCCAGAGAGAAGAGGTGAAGGGCCTGTTCCCCTGCTGTACTTGTCTCTCCACGTTGACTAAATCTTCAGTGACTAACTCTGATTTGTGTGCAAGACTTTGCTCTCTGAAACCAGGTGAACAGCACAGAAAGCTACCTCAAAAAGAAATTTAACAGAAGGAAAAAATGACAAGGAAATGAAACGCATGACATGCTTTTTACGTGTTTCTGCTCTGCAAAAGTCTCAAGGAGGTAAATCCTGCACCTCTCTGGTGTGCAACACAAGGCAGCGTTTACCTTAATCCACACACATAAAAGTTGCTGGTGAACGCAGCACCTGCAGGATTCCTGTTGTTTGCATTTACCTTAATCCACTTTATTAGGGAAACCAGTCAAAACAACGATGTAATGTACAAATTAGGAGAAAGATGTCCACTGGTAACAGGTTAAACGTGCCTAACACAATCTCTAAAATCATTCAGAAAGCTAACAGACATTAAATTACGTGATTTGCAATATTGAAATGGCATCCCAAATGTGACTAGACCACTGGAATGATACAATATTGTGTAGTTCTGGTCGGGAGGAGAAGCTCAGCTATTGAAAAATCTACTTTAACTAATACGTACAGAAGCAATGGCTGCCTAACCAAACCATCAGGTAATCACAGCATCCACTGGCACTGCTGTTCAAGTCACTGGAATAATGAGGTCGGCATTGAAAGTCATTTCAATAACTGTCTAACGGGCACTCTTTCTTTTAATGTTAAAAATGATTTAAAGGGAAATGAAGGTAGGTCAAAACTTATAGCACATCATTCAGCAACCTGGGGACAATACAGTGCAAACATCCTTCCCCACATGAGGCCCCATTAAATGTGGGCCCCACCTTAGGACCCACCAATGTGGACTCCACCCCTTCACCAGGCCCCATCAAATGCAAAACCCTCTCCTACATCAGGGTCAGGACCCATCAATGTGGACCACTTACCCAAGCCAAACCCATCCAACGTGGACCCCTCACTGGGCCCCTCCTCTGCCACCCCATCCGAGAACAGTTTCAGATTGGACAACATCTTCAGTTTTAATTTGAGCATTTGCCACTGGATGCTGGGAAGGGGAGGAAGGGGAGGAAGGGGAGGAAGGGGAGGAAGGGGAGGAAGGGGAGGAAGGGGAGGAAGGGGAGGAGGAGGAGGAAGGGGAGGAGGAGGAGGAGGAGGAAGGGGAGGAGGAGGAGGAGGAGGAGGAAGGGGGGAGGAGGAGGAGGAAGGGGGGAGGAGGAGGAAGGGGGGGAGGAGGAGGAGGAAGGGGGGAGGAGGAGGAGGAAGGGGGGAGGAGGAGGAAGGGGGGGAGGAGGAGGAGGAAGGGGGGAGGAGGAGGAGGAAGGGGGGAGGAGGAGGAAGGGGGAGGAGGAGGAAGGGGGAGGAGGAGGAAGGGGGGAGGAGGAGGAAGGGGGAGGAGGAGGAAGGGGGGAGGAGGAGGAAGGGGGGAGGAGGAGGAAGGGGGGGAGGAGGAGGAGGAAGGGGGGGAGGAGGAGGAGGAAGGGGGGGAGGAGGAGGAGGAAGGGGGGGAGGAGGAGGAGGAAGGGGGGGAGGAGGAGGAAGGGGGGAGGAGGAGGAAGGGGGGAGGAGGAGGAAGGGGGGAGGAGGAGGAGGAAGGGGGGAGGAGGAGGAAGGGGGGGAGGAGGAGGAAGGGGGAGGAGGAGGAGGAAGGAGGGAGGAGGAGGAGGAGGAGATGATGATGATGATGGATACAAGTGACTGTCAAGAGAGCAGCAAAGCTAATAACCTCACATCGGGGTTCGGGTTCGGGTTCTAGTATGTCTTTTAAGTTTCTACCCCTTTTGAAGGCTGAGACTATGGTGTATTGTCCCAGTGTCCCTACCTTCCACTTTTAGTTCTTCAAAGTGTGTTTTAACTGTCTTGTGAATATTCACTGCAATCCCACTGTATCTCGTTATCAAGGGTAGTTTCCGTGTTGTGTTGTCCTGTGTTGGGGGATTTGTGATACTTTTTAAAAAGTCAGATTTGATGTGTCTGAGTCTCTGTCTGCTGCAGCCCCTGTGTCTAAGTGCAGAGAAGAGGATAGTAGTGGCTTGGTGGAAGTCCTCTGCCCTGGTGCAAATGCGGTGAAACGGGGTCAGCTGTCCCTTGACAATGCCTCTGAAGGTGTGTTTGGGATGGTGGCTCCCTGTGTGTAGGAGGGTGTGTGTGTCTGTGGTTTTAAAGAATACTTTGGTGGCTAGTTTCTGGCTGCCATTTTCTGGTGCTAGTTTAAATACTGTAGTGTCCAGGAAGTCAACTTTCTCCCTATTTATTGTGGCCTTAACCTTAATCGATGGATGATGAGTGTTTAGGATTTGAATAAATTCCTCTAATTTTACCTCTGAGTGTGTCCACACTCCCCAGATGTCATCCAGGTATCTATAAAGACACATGGGTATCTTGGGGCACTTTGGATAAACTGTTTCCTCCCATTTTGCCATGTATATTTTGGCATAGGCTGGAGCAAACTTCTTTCCCATCGCTGTGCCCTTGACTTGTAAGTAGAATTCATTATTGAATTCAAAGTCATTTTTAGTTAGGCTGAGGTGAAGGAGTTCTATCAAGGCCTCGTCTGGTCTCTCTAGCTGAGGGTTCTCCCGAAGGATATCGCTCACTGCCGGTATACCCCTGTCCGTTTCTATATTGGTGTACAGGCTTTCAATGTCCATGGTGAAGAGTACGGCCTCAGGGGACACTGACATGGAATTGACTATCCGGACAAAGTGGTACGTGTCCTTGATGTAGCTGGAGTGTTTCTGCGATAGTGGGTTAAGGAAGGCATCAATGTATTCTGCTATCCTGTATGACTCACTGCTGCAGTCCGACACGATGGGCCTGCCGGGTGGTATTTCTCCCGGAACAGTCCATGAGTCTGGGTTCCTGTGTATTTTGGGGAGGATATGGAACTTTCTTGCTCGTGGCTGTATCCCTGTCAGGTACTCCACCTGCTTCTTCCCCAGGTATCTAGTCCTTTCTAGTTCTCGCAGAGTGTTCCTAATTTCTGTGTGTGTTTCCCAGTATATGGGTTCCTTTAGTTTAGTGCAGTGTTCGGTGTTGTTTCTCTGTGTGCCTCAAATAGATATTGCTGTTTGTCCATGATAACTATGCTGCTCCCTTTATCTGCTGGTTTGATAACAATATCCATATTTTCCTTCAGCTCTTTCAGGGCTGTTCTCTCCTTCCTAGTTAAATTGGCCTTATCCTGTACTTCTCCCTCCCTCTCCATTATCTCATCCAGTGTGCTCTCGAATTGTAGGACCGCTTCTGACCTGTACCTCCTCTTGGGGCTCCAGTCTGAGCGAGGGGTGAAATGGGTCTTTCTACCTTCTGCCTCCGCAACAAAGTGGACGAGTACCAATCTCCTATCGAACTTATCCATGTCCTCCTCAATCTGCTCCTTATGGAGTTTTGCAGTTGGTACAAAAGTGAGGCCCCTGTTCAGAACTTTTTGCTGGGTTTCTGTAGGGATGAACGTACGGGAGAGGTTCACGATGGTCTCTCCCAGTCGTGGACCCTGCCTCTCTCGGCTTTGTCTCCACTCTAGTTTAAAGACTGCATCCACCTCTTGACTATGGTCAGGGCTGTGTTCTCTGTCCAATCGATGTGGTCTCTGTCTACCTTAAACTGCCTCGCCAGGACTGCAGGGATATAA
Source organism: Mobula birostris (assembly GCF_030028105.1). Taxonomy (NCBI): domain Eukaryota; kingdom Metazoa; phylum Chordata; class Chondrichthyes; order Myliobatiformes; family Myliobatidae; genus Mobula; species Mobula birostris. The sequence goes on from NC_092379.1 coordinate 53,624,951, forward strand.
TTCTTAGTTCTAATAACCTCATTTAGTTGGCCCAGGGTTGCTTGTTCTGCCTCTGTCAAACAGTGGCTAAAGTTCAGTTCTGGCACCCAGATACTGGCATTGGGAAATTTAATATGGGCCATTCTTAATAGTTGCTGAAGCTGTTTAGTCGCTGTTGCTGGTTGATGTGATCTGTTGTTTATTCCAAAGGAAAGGATAACCTTCTTAGTTTCCAGTTGTGGCTTTAACTTTGTCAGGATAGCAGTGGCATGGGTGAATTTGGCTCCCGGAAAGCTGTCCAATTGAACATCCTTATTAGGGCATCTTTTGATCCTGGAAATGTTAGAGTCCCCTATAATTAGTATAGGTTTAAGGGGCCTTAGTTCCCAAGTTACATTTTTCTGTTTAGAGTGAGGATGCCTCCTTACTTGGCCCTCCTGGTTGTTGCAAATAGGGGTTACCTGTCCTCTTGTTTGTCCCACGTCCTCCGACTCTCGGGCTGTGTGGTTCCCTGGGGTGGAAGACTTGCTCGGTCCTCGTGTACTGGCTCCCCTTGTCTGTCTGCCCATCCGCACTGGTGTGGGGTGGGGTGCTGATTCCCTGGAGTCTTGGGTCGGGGAGGCCGTGGGGGTGGCGGGCTGGGGCTCCCCTGCTCCTAGGTTGGATTGCATCTTCTCCGAGGGGCTCATGGCTGGGGAGGGGCTCACCTGGCGTCTTCTCTGTTCCTGTGACTGGGGCAGTGGGGCCGCATCGGCGTCGAGTTAGTTAACTAGCTCCAGCGCCCTCCCGTGGACGATACCGGAACTCCCACTGCAGGCGTCGGCGCCGGGAGGGCTGACCAGCTCCAGCGCCCTCCCGTGGACGATACCGGAACTCCCACTGCAGGCGTCGGCGCCGGGAGGGCTGACCAGCTCCAGCGCCCTCCTGTGGACGGTGCCGGAACTCCCACTACACGCGTCGTTCTCAGGACCTGTTGGCCTGAGACAGTCCCGCAGCGCAATTACCGGCCACAACTTCGTTTTACTCGGCGCCGACGAACGGGGTGCAGCGTGGGCGGTCTTTTTCCGGGGCTCGGGTGTGATACGAGTCCGGTCACGGCTGACCCAGAAGCCGTCCCTGAAGGTTCCCCTCTCCCCCTTGAAATGCGGTTTCCATTGTCCGTGAGACAACCTAATGCACTACTGAATGCTACATACTTTTCAAAGACTTGTGAACGTCAGAAGCAATATAGCAATGCAAAGGGCCTTAAGAATAAGTTGAGGGTGATATGAAGGATCTTCCAGCAATGGAACAGAAACAAAAAGAATAAAGCTAGATCAAGTCCTTTGAATAACCATATACTTAATTTCTTCAACAATTTTCCAAATTAAACAATGAATATTGTGGATAGCAAATTGATTTTGGAGTAGTATATACATAGAACTTTCTTATTTCCCTAATCAAAGACTGGCAGGACAGTCAAGGTAAGAAGGTATAACAATAATCTTACCTCTAGTTTTTTAATGAGTCTGGCCTCCTGTGCCTTCAATCTCTCCTTCTGATACTTTTCATGCACTTCCTTCAAATTGTCTACAATAGATCTCTTGTCAGATGCTGTCTCTGTTAGGGATGCAATCAAATCAAAGTTATAATAGGTAGTAGCTTCCAATTCAACCAATTATTTATCATTCAAAATATACACCTCAGCAGGGAGAAATCAACTAACAATTTTATTTAGTTTCTATTCATTTATCGCTACCTGAAGCTTAAGTTTCCAATTAAAATCCATCTGATTCAATGCAGTAATATCTGCCAGAATTAAATGGAAACTCTCACATACCATTTTGTTTTGTTTATCACACATGTACTGAGAGCCCCAGTCTTAGAACACATACCGACTAACACATGTAGGGTTCTTGGTAATGTTAACTGCTAAGGCTAATGAAATGGCGTCTCTGTAATGCTAACTGCTGATGTAATAGTTTCTCTGTAGCTGCAATATTTGGGTTTTAACTACACATTATGTTGAAATTCTATAAGACAGTAGTAAGACACATTATTCTATCTTGTTTGTCTGGGAACCGAGCTTTTGCAGTTTTTCGGTCGAGGCGAGTGAGGAGGTGGAACGAGTGCGGGAAGTGCTTGGTGATCACTGGACGGAGTCTACGGGAATTCGAGGGTCTGGAGGTTGGCAACGTTTCGGCGGAGGTCATTGAGGAGGAACACCGGAGGCGTGAGCTCCAACGATTTTTGTGCACAAACTGTTAACTTTAACAAGAGTGGCGTCTTTGTCTTTTATATTTGGTTTCTCTACTAACCACACAACAAAATAAGAGATATAAAGTGTAATCATTTAATAGCTGGATAGAATTGGGGACCACGTGAAGTGATGGAGAGATTACAGACCAGATAATGTTCTAAGTGTCGGTTGCCAGAAAACCATTGGCAAGAACTCGAGGAAGAACACTTCCTACTTCTTTTTAAAATTAGGATAACATTATTTGTTACATTGCTAAAACAAGACAGGCTTCCGAATACCATTGCATCTCTATTGGTAGAGTAATCCTTCAATACCGTACCATGTGAATAGCCTGGATTGTGGGACTCCAGGTCGGTCTTACAAGAGATATAGTTAAGCCTGGAAAATTGTAGCTATGGAGGAAAGATTGGATAAGTTTGGGTTGTTTTCTAGTCTTGAGATGTATAAAATTGGGAGGATTAAATGGCAGAAATGAGAAGGACTTATTTCCCGAACGGGGAATAAAAAAAAAAACTGAGGAGCATAGTAACTGCTGGTAGTATTAAAAGTATTTTCACTCAGAGGATTGTAGAGGGATCTGAAATACTTCCAAGGCATGAATTCCACGCATATTTAAAAAGTAGATGAATATCTAAAGAGCTGTGATCAACTGGGCTACAGAGCCTGAGGTAGGACGTGGAATTAGAATGGGTAGCTCTTTTCTCGACCATCCCAGATACAGTTTTTATGGTTCTATGAGCTTGGCTTAGAAAATAGGCAGGTAAGTTTTATTTTTCGAAACACAATTTAGTTGTTCAATTAATTTTTAAAAGTGTTTATACTTGTAAACTTTCAACTTAAAAAACTTTCTTTTATCAAGTTTTTTTGGAATGTGTCATCTCAGGTGTTTACAGAGAGAACATTTTGAGATGCAGATGTACCCTTTTTAACAATGCAACTCAATGACACATTAGATCCTTCACCCTTTCCAGCTCTTTGCAGATTCAGTCCTGAAAACAAAAAGCAGAAAACTAATTTTGAGCCTAAGAGCTTGGCAGATAAATATCATATTGTCTTTGGAATTTTGCAGTGACAAAGGATCGCAGATCGACATTGTAGACTGCTTTTCTTTTCACAAATTCTGCCTGATTCCGTGCACGTTACAGCAAGCTACTCACAACATTTCTGAGCCAAATCCCACAGTCTCAGAAGCACAGCAAATTTTACAGTTTATCATTAAACTGCAGAATAGAATGAATTATGTCACTGGATGGAACAGTCAGCTATTGAAAGAAAACCTGCTAGAAATTTAGGTAAACTTTTTGAAAACAGAAATCAAAATATCACAGATGCTGGAAATGTAAAGAGAATGACAGAAATATTCAGCAGGTGAAGCAGTGTCTAAAGAGAGAGAAACAGAATTGCTGAAATAATATTTCAAAAGTCACTGTCATTGTTTCATGCTCCACCTCCTCAGTAGAAAATACTGTACTACTCTTTAAAGAAGTCTGCTAAATAAATGAACAACAGTCACGTGCAACCTAATTTTAAAATAAGTACTTTCAATAGGGGAGAAGGCATCCCATTATGTTTAACTTATAAAACAGTGACACTACCAATATTCTGAGAAGTCCTTTTCCAACTAAGGCTGTATTGCCCAGTGACATTACCTTTGTAGAGAAAGTGGTTCAGCCTTGGGCTTCTCAGCAGCAATGGAGGAAGGGGTTTTGATTTGTGGTTTGGTGGAACTGGACACTTTGCTTAGTTTTGCTTGAGTCCTTTTAATCGATTCATCACAGGACTGGTAATACAAGAGAAAGAAAACGGTGAAATGTTCAAAGGTTCATTTTATTGTCAAAGTATGCACGTACAACTCTGATATTTGTCTTCTCCAGATAGTCCTGAAATACAGAAAGACCATGAGAGTTGATGAAAGACACCAACTCTCCCCCACCATCAGTATGAAAAAGAAAAGAAACAATAACAATCCCTGACTCCCTGACTCACAGAGAAAAACAGCGACAATAACAATCTGCAATCCCCTGACTCACAGAGAAAAACAGCGACAATAACAATCCCTGACCTGCTCACTTGCAGAAAAAGCAGAGACAATGGCATTAAATCCACACTGCTCCCCCACAGGAAAAAAAATTACAATAACAATCCCCGACCCCCTCACCTGCAAAACAGACCAGTGACAGTAACATCAAAACCCCCAACCCCCACCTTACACACAAAATATTTACAGCTCACCCACCCACCAACCAGCCACAATTAACAAAACACCAAAAACCTGAAGGAAACCAATATGAAGTACAGTCCAAAATTCACATATGTCTCAGAATATTGGAAACAGCTTTCCATCGGCATACGAAGGCAGTGGCTGCAAACTCAACAAATCAGCAAAAGGATTTTCAACTTAATAAATCCAATTTTAGTTGGTCAATTAATCAAGGCTGACAACTGAAAATATTCAGAGGATGGCAAATCAATTTGGCTAAATGCTGTAAAAAATAAATTGTAAAGACTGCAACAATCCAGATTTCTCCAAACTTTCAGAAAGCGTTGCCTCCTGCTGCTTTAACATAGCAGATACAAAGCAGGAGAATAGCAGCAATTGAGGAGAGACAACCGAACACACTATTGAATGCTGCATACATTTCAAAGACCTTTGGAAGTCAGAAGCAATATAGCAATGAGTTGAGGGTGATATAAAGGATTTTCCAACAATGAAACAGAAACAAGAAGAATAAAGGTAGATCAAGTCCTTTGAATAATCATATACTTAATTTCCTCAAACACCAGGAAATCTGCACATGCTGGAATTTCAAGCAACACACATAAACGTTCACCAGCAAACTTTATATGTTACTTAATTTCCTCAACAATTTTCCAAGTTAAACAATGAATATTGTGGAGAGCAAATTGATTTTGGAGTAGTATATACATACAACTTTCTTATTGCCCTCATCAAAGACTGGCAGGGCAGTCTAGGTAAGAAGGTACGACGATAATCTTACCCTTAGCTCTTTAATGAGACTGGCCTCCTCTGCCTTCAATCTCTCCTTCCGAAGCTTCTGCTCTTTCTTCAATTTGTTTACAACAGATTTATGTTTCCTCAGATCATCTTTCAGTGCATGAATGCTGCCCTCAATATCACTCTGCTCAGATACTTTCTCTGTTAGGGATGCAATGAAATCAATGTTATAATAGGTAGTAGCTTCCAATTCAACCAATTATTTATCACTCAAAATACATATCTCAGCAGGGTGAAATCAACTAACAATTTTACTTAGTTTCTATTCATTTATTGCTACTTGAAGCTTAAATTTCCAATTAAAATCCACCTGCTTCAATGCAGTAATAGCTGCAAGAATTAAATGGAAACTCTCACATACCATTTTGTTTTGTTTATCACACATGTCCTGAGATCTCCAGTGGCAGGAAATGCATTTTGATTTTGACATTGTCCTCCTGGTACCATTCTCCTGTAAATATAATCAAAAGCTGTCACTGTACAGTGCAATCAGATCCATAACTCACTAAATGCACTCTTAAAGCTCAGAGTACTACAAACACACAGCTGAGCAAAGCAATAGACTCTTAAATGTCTTCTTAATTGGCCCAGTAAGCCGACAGATGAAGGGCAAACAGGGAAGGAAAGAAATACTGATATCCCCCAAAATACCAATTACGCACATAAAGCCCCAACTTCGTCGGACACTGACCGGCCAGAGTCACGGCCTCGTTGGAGACGTGGCTCACACTCTCAACAGCAAATACAGTTGTGGACTCATTGAGATCATAAGCAGGGAAACATCAGGAAACAATTTAAATATAAAATCAGATTTAAAAAAAATGGAAGCTAATGGTGAGCATTGCATCAATAGGCAGAGAAACACTTGCTGCAAAATAGAGTACATGCAACATTTCACTAACCAAAGCTAGAACTCACTGACCACTGCTTTTAAACCTTTTCCTTTGTGTGGTACAAATCTTGCCAGTGTAGTTTTCACGTTGATTTCCAGAGTTCAATTTGATTTGGGCTATTTAATCCCACACCCTGTCAAATACAGCCTCATTAAAGGCAGTCACTCAAATCACCTGTAAATACTGCACTAACTCTGACCATGGAAAGTCAAAATGGGCATGGGGGAACAGATTACTGAAGAGCAAATGCCCCTTAAGAGCACTGTTGGTGACACCTCCCATTACTTTTATGATTGGACAGTAATTAGCCAGATCGGATATACTCTGTTTTTGGTGGATAGAATGTAACTAGGGACATGTAGTTGCCACTGACAGACCTGTACTGGATACGCTTGGCATGCTAGGCATTTAGTTCTGAAGTGCAACTTTAAGCACGGCACATCGGAGGTTACCCATTTTCATTATTATTGCTGTTCCTGCTACTTGCTCATTCTTTGATTTGGCTGAAAACTACCATTATAACAGTGAGGACTTTGGGAGGAAGCACAGGTGCATCATTCACTCAGTTCTTCCAGTTGAATATAGTTTCACAAAGTTCATTCCAGGCTCTGGTTTAATTGAAGGTGGGGATCTTTACTGGAAAAGTGACCTCATGTTAGCTAACCTATCACCATCACGACTGTGTGATCCAGGGTGGCAGAACTTTGATCAGATCCATTGGTTGGGGAACTGCTGAACTCTTCATTGAAGATGAGAAAATCTGCAGATGTAGGAAATCCAAAGTAATACCCAGAAAATGCTGAAGGAACTCAGCAGGCCAAGCAACAGCTACGGAAAAGAGTTAACAGTCGTGGAACAGTCCATGTTTCGAACCTGAACGGGCATCACTCCACAACTCTTCCTACGCTACAAAGATAACTGCATTGGTCCTGCTTCCAGCACCCATGCTGAGCTCATCAATTTCCTCAACTTTCTCCAATTTCCACACTGCCCTCAACTGGCCCATTTCTGACACCTCTCTCCCCTTTCTCGATCTCTGTTTCCATCTTTGGAGACAGTTTATCTACTGATACTCTTTACAAACCCACTGACTCTCACAGCTCTCTGGAAAAGTCATCTTCCCACCCTATCACTTGCAAAATTGCCATTCTCTAGCCTCAGTCCTCCATCTCCACTGCATCTGCTCCCAGAATGAAGCTTTTCATTCCAGAACAACTGAGATATCCTCCTTCTTCAAAAAAAAGGGTTTCCTTTCCTCCACTATCAACACAGCCCTCAACCACATTGCACAAATCACCCTCAACCCTTCCACCTGCTGCCACACGAGGGATAGGGTTTCTCTTGTCCTCACCTATCACCACACAAGCCTCTGCATCCCGCACGTAACTCTGCAACTTCTGCTATCTCCAAAGGGAGCCCACCACCAAGCACATCTTTCCGTAGGAATCACTCCCTACACGACTCCCTTGTCCACTCATCCCTCCCCACTGATCTCCCTCCTGGCGCTTATCCTTGCAAGCGGAACAAGGGCCACACCTGCCCCTACACCTCCTTCCTCACTACCATTCAGGGCCTCAAACAGCCCTTCCATGCCAGGAGACACTTCACCCGTGAGTCTGTTGGGATCACCTATTGTATCTGGTGCAAAATGCCAGGTTGTACAGCTGGATCAAAGGCTCGTCTCCACTAGGAAAGTTACAGGCACAGATTGCAGTGTCATTGCCCAGAACAAGAGTCTATTAGTAAAGTAATTGATAGTTGTTTCTGCTGCCAGAAAGTTGTCACGGTGCTTCACCAACAACATCTTAAACCGGATGGAAAAGACAAGAATGAGAATTCCCAACCAACCTTTAACTTTGTTGGCCCCAGCTGCTCGCACTTCAGCCTCCCAATCTTTCAACAGGTTTTGGAAAGCAGGAACCAGATCATTTTCCGCAATTTCAGGACCCACGGTTTTCTGAAGCTTTAAAGGCAAGAGAAAGTAAATGAGTAACAAAGATAGAGCGGGTTTCAATAGCAGCAATCTGTGCATTAACACGTGAACAGAGGAATCACAAAGACAACACCATCTTTCTTTTCCACACTCGTCTCGCTGCTGCCATCAGGTAGAAGGTGCAGGAGCCTCAGGACCCTCACCACCAGGTTCAAGAACAGTTACTACCTCTCAATCATCAGGTAGAAGGTGCAGGAGCCTCAGGACCCACACCTCCAGGCTCGAGAACAGCTATTACCCCTCAACCATCAGGTAGTAGCTGCAGGAGCCTCAGGACCCACACCACCAGGTTCAAGAACAGTTACTAACCCTCAACCATCAGGTTCTTGAACAACAGGGGATAAGTACACTCATTCGATTGAGATGTTCCCACAACCAATGATCTTACTTTAATTACTCTTTATCTTGTTATTTCATACTCTTGTTATTTATTGCTATTTATTTATATTTGCATTTGTACTTTATCTTTTATTGATCCTGTTCAGTTACTATTCTATAGAAATTGCTGAGTATGCCCACAGGAAAATGAATCTCAGGGTTGTGTGTGGTAACCTCACTGTTACGAAAGACCTAGATTAGTACCCTGTTTTCGCTTTCAGAAGGCGTTTTCACTGTTACGAAAAAAAAATCAGCGGGCGATAAAAGGCAGCAGTCGATAAAAGGCAGCACACGATCTGAGTAGCTGCTCTCCCCCGGATTCGGAATGGCATTGCTTAAACACGAGCCTGTGAGCAGCCATTTGCAAGATGAGTTCTAAGGTATCGGAAAAGCCTGAAAGAGCTCGTAAGGGTGTTACACTTAGTGTAAAACTAGACATAATTAAGCGTTTCGATGGTGGTGAACGAAGTAAGAACAACGTGAGTTTGGCTTGTGGAAGCTGACGGACATGATGTTGAAGAGGTTTTGGCATCCCATGACCAAGAACTGACAGATGAAGACCTGATGCAATTGGAAGAGAAAAGGATAACAATGGAAACCGAATGAGTAATGATAAAGTACGACTTTAATTTTGAAAGGGTACGTCGGTTTAGGAGATATTTGCAGGATGGTTTGAGTCCTTACAAAGAACTGTGTGATAGAAAAGTGCGCAGGGCTCAGCAGTCAAGCAAGCCTTCCACATCAGCCACAGCAGACGACGAACCTCGACCTTCGACACCGAGGCGGGCAGAGGTAGAAGATGAGCTGCCCGCTCTAATGGAAACAGACGATGATGAGATGACACCCCAGTGTCCCACCACCCCAACCCCCAGGCCACGGACAGATATCGATTTGTGGAGAATGCAACGGTAGCCGGGAGGCACACAGCACATCTTTAAGAAAGAAGCCGAAATAAACAAGCTAATTAATTAGGTGCCAGCAACACGTAATTGCCGGCCCAGATCAGAGATGACACAATCGGAAATCGGCACTGATCTGGGCCAACAGTTACATGTCGGGCGGCACCTAATTAATTAGCTTGTTTATTTCGGCTTTTTTCTTAAAGATGTGCTGTGTGCCTCCCGGCTACTGCTGCATTCCTGCCTGCTTCGCAGCAATGTATCGCTCTGCAGATTGGAGGGTGGGGGCCACTGCACCATCCAAACTCTGACTCAACCTAACACACCATCATCAGTGTGCTCGGCGCTGCCTTCCCGATTCTGGTAAGTAATACTACACTGTACATACATTATTTCTCCTTTGTATCGGCTGTGTATTTTTATGCGTTATTTGGTATGATTTGGCAGCTTCATAGCTTAAAGGTTAGTGGAGAGAGTGTTTTTGCCAACAGCACTTGCGTGAGATTTCCTGCCGATGGCGCTTGCGTGAGATTTTTGCTACGGAGAACACTGCCGGCAATGATTGTGGAAAGGTATTTCTACTTTATATAGGCTGTGTGTTTATCATATCATTCCTGTTTTTACTATATGTTACTGTTATTTTAGGTTTTATGTGTTATTTGGCATAATTTGGTGGCTATTTTTGGGTTAGCAAACGCTCACAAAATTTTCCCAAATAAATAAATGGTAATTGTTTCTTCGCTTTACTACATTTCGGCTTACGAACCGTTTCATAGGAACGCTCTACCTTCGAATGGCGGGGGAAACCTGTATGTACTCTGAAAATAGCAACTTCAAAATTGAAAATCTGAACTGTACTTTAGCTACGGACTTCACTGCAAGATTAGTTTATATGTGGTCTTGAGCATAGAAAGTGCCTTTTGTTATGGTTTGTCATTAGCAATGATAGCAGAACATTATAAATACAATAAACTCCGTACCAGTATAATGCAATTGTTTTCCAATAATGGGTTGGTGCCAATTTCACAAGTGCTCTGGCAACCCTTATCTTGTTCTGGCATATTCCCCCTTCCTTTCCAGTCCTGATGAAAGGTCTTGGCCCAAAATGTGACTGTTTATTCACTTCAATAGATGCTGTCTGACCTGCTGAGTTCCTCCTGCATTTTGTGTGAACCCTTTCCCATGAACTTTCCTTCAACTATCACTTTCTAGAATATTCCCCTTCTCCTCTTCCCACCCCCCACCGACGTTCTTGTTCTGGCATCTTCCCCCTTCCTTTCCAGTCCTGATGAAGGGTCTCGGCCCAAAACGTCGACTGTTTATTCACTTCCTTAGATGCAGCCTGACCTGCTGAGTTCCTGCAGCATTTTTGTGTGTTACCTTACATAGAGCTTATTTTTGAACACGGGTTAGTTATCTTATAAAGACAAACAATATAAAGTCTTTGCCTGTTCCAAGGGTAACAATCCTAAGCTGACAAAATGGCTGTGTTTTCTGTGTCCTTTTGAACACCGGTCCATCTGTAATTTGCTTTAATTTTCGATTAGGTTTACAGTTTTGAATTATGTAATTTTATCATGGGTGGCGGGGTGGAAATACATCTCTACCAAGAGAGGTGTAAGGCGTTCCTTCCCTCCGCTAGCCTGCAGGTCACCCTTGGGCAAGGTGTAGCACCTGCTTAGCCAACCCCACCCCCCCACCTGCAATCAGGGTCACATGAAGCCATGGGGTAAGAGGAAAGAAACCCAGAGAAATGTTGCCGTTGTGTTCAGATGTTTATCAATGATTGGATACCTCATGCTCTGGTAAAGAAATAAATGAGAGGGGAGAAAAAGGGAATGGTTAGATAAATGATGTCCATTTAGAAGTAGTATTCTTTAGTGTTACCCAGGTAAAACATAGTCACAGTCATAGTCATACTTAATTGATCCCAGGGGAAATTGGTTTTCATTACAGTTGCACCATAAATAATAAATAGTAATAGAACCATAAATAGTTAAATAGTAATATGTAAATTATGCCAGTAAATTATGAAATAAGTCCAGGACAAGCCTACTGGTTCAGGGTGTCTGACCCAAGGGAGGAGTTGTAAAGTTTGATGGCCACAGGCAGGAATGACTTCCTATGATGTTCTGTGCTGCATCTTGGTGGAATGAGTTTCTGGCTGAATGTACTCCTGTGCCCACCCAGTACATTATGTAGTGGATGGCAGACATTGACCAAGATGGCATGCAACTTAGACAGCATCCTCTTTTCAGACACCACCGTGAGAGAGTCCAGTTCCATCCCCACAACACCACTGGCCTTACGAATGAGTTTGTTGATTCTGTTGGTGTCTACAGCTGTAATGATCTATCCTTGATAATATATCCACAGATAAACCAGCTGCTTCAGTACAGATTTTACACTCATAGAGAACAGAAAGATTTAATCTCAATGCCTTGGGGTGGGACCGGAATTTTCTGGCCTTAAGAGACGGAATTTTAAATTTTTAAAGAAAGGCAAAGTTGAGAAAATATTGTCGTTGATGGCTCTGAATTCGAAAGTATGGTACACAGACAACAACGTGGGCAATTGTAATCAGCTAGTTTCTCAGGTCAAAAAAACAACTAAATAATGTTATTTAATCATTAAACAATGTTTCTTGATTGTTAAATAATATTAACCTGATTGTTATTGTTTGCAATTAACCTATGTAGGCAATGTGCCTTACCTTGAAGATTTGGATTACACTGCGGTGAGAAAAGCACGTTGATTTCAGTAGATCCGAGTGTTTTCCCAGGCTGGGAAAGTCTAAGACTAAAGGGCATAGATTTAATTGGAGACACAGAACGCAACAAGCTGTTCCGGCCCTTCAAACTGCACCGCCAGTAAGCCACCAACTTGTGCAACAATCTACAATGACCCTTTAACATACTAACCGGAATGCTTTTGGACTGTGTGAGGAAACCGGAGCACCAGGAGGAAGCCTGAGGCAACAAGTTTTATACTGAGAACAAAGACCATCTGGTTCAAAAACTATAAACACACAGGAGATTCTGCAGATGCTGGAAACTTAGCACAAAATACTGGAGGAACTCAGCAGGCCAGGCAGCATCTATGGAAATGAAATAAACAGTCGATCTTTCGGGCCGAGACTGCTCTTAAGGGCTATAAATCTGCCGATGACACAACTATTGTTGGCAGAATTTCAGATGGTGACAAGGAGCCGAAGAGGAGTGAGATAGATCAGCTGGTTGAGTGGTGTGGCAACAATCTGGCACTTGTCAGTCAGACCAAGGAACTGATTGTGGACCACAGGAAGGTGAAGTTGAATCACCACCTCCCTACACCATACCTGGTCTGTGTGAAGTCAGCAGTGGGAAGGAACCAGCAAGGTCCAGTCCATCAAAAGCTTTAAGCAGCATTTAATTAATGCACTACATCACAAAATTTACCACAATGACAGTAAAACCAAGGAACTGATTGCGGACGTCAGGAAAGGGAAGTCAAGGGAACATACATCAGTCCCAATCAAGGGGACTGTGGAAAGGGTGAGTAGTTTCAAGTTCCTGAGTGTCAAAGTCTCTGAGGATCGTCCTGGGCCCAACATATCAATGCAATTACAAAAAAAAACGCACAGAAGTGGCTACATTTCATTCAGAGTTTGAGGAGAATTGGCAGGTCATCAAAGACACTCTCAAATTTCTAGAGGTGTACCACGGAGAATGTTCTAACTGGTTGCATTGCTGTCTGGTATGGAGGGAACACGACACAGGATCAGAAAAGGCTGCAAGTCGTTATAAAATCAGCCAGTTCCATCACAGGCATTAGCCTGTCTGGCATCCAGACGCTTTCAAAAGGCAATGCATCAAAAAGGGGGCATCTATTAAGGGCCCCATCACCCAAGATATGCCCTCTTCTCTTTGCTACCATCAAGGTGGGGGTACAGGTGGCACACTCAATATTTCAGGAACAGCTTCTTCCCCTCTGCCATCAGATTTCCGAATGCACAATCAACCCATGGACACTACCTCAGTAATTTTTAAATATCTACACATTTAATATATATAGTAATATTTTAAAATTATATACTGCTTTGTACTGCTGGCATAAAACAACCAAATTTCACAACGTATGCCAGTGATATTAAACCTGATACTGGGATGAGGTGAAAGTAAGGAAATAGCACCCTTCGTGGAGGAGATAGATGAAAGAGTTGGAGAGTTTGCAGAAGATCTCAATGAGAGGCTGTTGGAGATTCAGAAAAGGAAGCGAAGTGTCAGAATAAATTTGTAAATCCAGGTAACTCTGCGGCAAGATAAAAGTTGGTGACAAAGGTGATGAAAATGTTGGGCTCCACACGAGAGTATGAAGCAGCCCTGATATTATTGATGCCAGGGAGAGGAACGCGAAGGTGTGTACAGGGATATGTTTGGACAACCAAAAGATAGCTGCAGTGAAAGCCCATGTGACTGTATCCTTTTAGTCCCATTACTCCTCAGGCTTTTTTGAAAATTTGTTTAAGCTTACTACTGGCTTTTCGACCTTTCGGCTCATTTTTAAACAGAACTGAAGTTCCTCTTAACTTCCTCCAGTCAAAAGTAAAAAATATCAGTGTCATCAACCTGTGCACGTGCTGAATCCCCAGATCCCTGGCACTAGGCCAACAAGTTTGTTCTAAACCCTTGTCACAGGATTATCCTTCAGATACACTGAAAAAGATCTGAGCTCAATTCAGACCAACTTTGTTCTATTTCACATCCATGTTTAAAAACAAGATAATTAAATGAATCTGGAAAAAAAAATCTCAGCACCTTTTGGCATGTCAGTCAAATAGCTTTTATATTAAAAATACACAGGTGCTTGACTTAATGATTTTTTTAAAACTATATTAGAGGAACTAAAACAACAGGAATTCTGCAGATGCTGGAAATCAAAGCAACACACATCAAAGTTGCTGGTGAACGCAGCAGGCCAGGCAGCATCTCTAGGAGGAGATGCAGTCGACGTTTCAGGCCGAAACCTTTAGTCAGGGCTAACTGAAGGAAGAGTGAGTAAGGGATTTGAAAGTTGGAGGGGGAGGGGGAGATCCAAAATGATAGGAGAAGACAAGAGCGGGAGGGATGGAGCCAAGAACTGGACAGGTGATAGGCAAAAGGGATATGAGAGGATCATGGGACAGGAGGTCCGGGAAGAAAGACAAGGGGGGGGGGACCCAGAGGATGGGCAAGGGGTATATTCAGAGGGACAGAGGGAGAAAAAGGAGAGTGAGAGAAAGAATGTATGTATAAAAATAAGTAACAGATGGGGTACGAGGGGGAGGTGGGGCATTAGCGGAAGTTAGAGAAGTCGATGTTCACGCCATCAGGTTGGAGGCTACTCAGACGGAATATAAGGTGTTGTTCCTCCAACCTGAGTGTGGCTTCATCTTTACAGTAGAGGAGGCCATGGATAGACATGTCAGAATGGGAATGGGATGTGGAATTAAAATGTGTGGCCACCCTCTGAATATACCCCTTGCCCATCCTCTGGGACCCCGCCCCCCCCGCTGGCTTGTCTTTCTTCCCGGACCTCCTGTCCCATGATCCTCTCGTATTACCTTTCGTCTAACACCTGTCCAGCTCTTGGCTCCATCCCTTCCCCCTCCTGTCTTCTCCTATCATTTTGGATCTCCCACTCCCCCTCTAAATTTCAAATCCCTTACTCACTCTTCCTTCAGCTAGTCCTGACGAAGGGTCTTGGCCTGAAACGCCGACTGCACCTCTTCCTAGAGATGCTGCCTGGCCTGCTGCGTTCACCAGCAACTTTGATGTGTGTTGCTGTTATTAGAGGAACTAATTGTGTTTTCATGGCTTTTGACAGAATCAGAAGGGATTCGAGCTGGAACAGAAAACCTAAAGACTAGTTTTAAAACATAAATGCACCATATCATCATACCAAAGAGATGCACTTTGTGCTGTAGCAATAACACGTACTTCAGAAAATTTGTCTGCCACCATATAGCAAACACGCCAGGATTTACAATCCACTGCCTGCCGGAGGGTCGGCATCACCAACGCTTCCAGGTCTTCCTGGGGCAGCAGCTGGGCTGTGCTCACACAACCCTCAACTGCCAACAGCCTCACCGAATCCTGTGAAAAAGATGTTCAAACCGGGTTTGAGCTGGTTCTTCATTAAAAAACAAAATTAATTTACTGAAGTTAACATTAGGAAGAACTAATCTCATCAAAAAAATCATAAAAATAAATACTGACAATATAACAATTGTTTCCCAGATGATATCCATTCAGATCACCTAGAAAGTAGCAACAGGTTTCATTACTTTGCAATGTGTGCTGGAATCTTCCCAGGATACAAGTACTGGAATGGAGATACTGAACTTGTAAGTTATAACTGCTGAAAAGGCATGTTTAATTGGGGCCCATGCAACTGTCCGAGGCTACACCTTTAGTTTGGAGAAAGTGGGAGAAACCTAAGTCAAACTTGAGAGTAAGAACTAGTTCTACCAGGTGAGGAAAGATGGTGATGAAGGGGAACTGATGAGGTCTGTTGTCTAGAAAGAAGCAGAACTTTAAGGACTTCCTGGAAGGGGATGAAAACGTATAAACACTAAATCCACAGTGAAAATAAAGTGATCTGGGCCAGGCAACTGTAAGTGATTGAAGTGATGGAGAGATGACAGACCAGATAATGTTCTAAGTGTCGGTTGCCAGAAAAACATTGGCAAGAACTCGAGGAAGAATACTTCCTACTTCTTTTTAAAATTAGGACAACATTATTTGTTACATTGATAAAACCAGACAGGCTTCTGAATACCATTGCATCTCTATTGGTAGAGTAATCCTTCAATACCGTACCATGTGAATAGCCTGGATTGTGGGACTCCAGGTCGGTCTTACAAGAGATATTGTTAAGCCTGGAAAACTGTAGCTATGGAGGAAAGATTAGATAAGTTTGGGTTGTTTTCTAGTCTTGAGATGTATACAGTTGGGAGGATTAAATGGCAGAAATGAGAAGGACTTATTTCCTGAACGGGGGATTAAAAAAAAACTGAAGTCCATAGTAACTGCTGGTAGTATTAAAAGTATTTTCACTCACAGGATGGTAGAGGGATCTGAAATACTTCCAAGGTATAAATTCCCCTCATATTTAAAAAGTAAATGAATATCTGAAGAGCTGCGATCAACTGGGCTACAGAGCCTGAGGTAGGACGTGGAATTAGAATGGGTAGGTCTTTTCTCGACCATCACAGATATAGTTCCCATCATATTTATTCTTATGGTTCTATGAGCTTGGCTTAGGAAATAGGCAGGTAAGTTTTATTTTTTATTTTTAGAAACACAATTTAGTTGTTCAACTAATTTTTAAAAGTATTTATACTTCTAAACTTTCAACTTAAAAGACTTCCTTTTATCAATTTTTTTGGAATGTGTCATCTCAGGTGTTTACAGAGAGAACATTTTGAGATGCAGATGTACCCTTTTTAACAATGCAACTCAATGACACATTAGATCCTTCACCCTTTCCAGCTCTTTGCAGATTCAGTCCTGAAAACAAAAAGCAGAAAACTAATTTTGAGCTTAAGAGCTTGGCAGATAAATATCATATTGTCTTTGGAATTTTGCAGAGCAGAGGATCGCAGATCGACATTGCAGACTGCTTTTCTTTTCACAAATTCTGCCTGATTCCGTGCACGTTACAGTAAGCTACTCACAACATTTCTGAGGCAAATCCCAGAGTCTCAACAGCACAGCAAATTTTACAGATTATCATTAAACTGCAGAATTGAATGAATTATGTCACTGGATGGAACAATCAGCTATTGAAAGAAAACCTGCTAGAAATTTAGGTAAACTTTTTGAAAACAGAAATCAAAATATCACAGATGCTGGAAATGTAAAGAGAATGACAGAAATATTCAGCAGGTGAAGCAGTGTCTAAAAAGAGAGAAACAAAATTACTGAAATAATATTTCAAAAGTCACTGTCATTGTTTCATGCTCCACCTCCTCAGTAGAAAATACTGTACTACTCTTTAAAGAAGTCTGCTAAATAAATGAACAACAGTCACGTGCAACCTAATTTAAAAAAAGTACTTTCAATAGGGGAGAAGGCATCCCATTATGTTTAACTTATAAAACAGTGACACTACCAATATTCTGAGAAGTCCTTTTCCAACTAAGGCTGTATTGCCCAGTGACATTACCTTTGTAGAGAAAGTGGTTCAGCCTTGGGCTTCTCAGCAGCAATGGAGGAAGGGGTTTTGATTTGTGGTTTGGTGGAACTGGACACTTTGCTTAGTTTTGCTTGAGTCCTTTTAATCGATTCATCACAGGACTGGTAATACAAGAGAAAGAAAACGGTGAAATGTTCAAAGGTTCATTTTATTGTCAAAGTATGCACGTACAACTCTGATACTTGTCTTCTCCAGATAGTCCTGAAATACAGAAAGACCATGAGAGTTGATGAAAGAAAAGACACCAACTCTCCCCCACCATCAGTACGAAAAAGATAAGAAACAGTAACAATCCCCGACTCCCTGACTCACATAAAAAAAACAGCAACAATAACAATCTGCAATCCCCTGACTCACAGAGAAAAACAGCGACAATAACAATCCCTGACCTGCTCACTTGCAGAAAAATCGGGGACAATAGCATTAAATCCACACTGCTCCCCCACAGGAAAAAAAATTACAATAACAATCCCCGACCCCCTCACCTGCAAAACAGACCAGTGACAGTAACATCAAAACCCCCAACCCCACCTTACACACAAAATATTTACAGCTCACCCACCCACCAACCAGCCACAATTAAGAAAACACCAAAAACCTGAAGGAAACCAATATGAAGTACAGTCCAAAATTCACATATGTCTCAGAATATTGGAAACAGTTTCCATCGGCATACGAAGGCAGTGTCTGCAAACTCAACAAATCAGCAAAAGCATTTTCAACTTAATAAATCCAATTTTAGTTGGTCAATTAATCAAGGCTGACAACTAAAAATATTCAGAGGATGGCAAATCAATTTGGCTAAATGCTGTAAAAAATAAATTGTAAAGACTGCAACAATCCAGATTTCTCCAAACTTTCAGAAAGCGTTGCCTCCTTCTGCTTTAACATAGCAGATACAAAGCAGGAGAATAGCAGCGATTGGGGAGAGACAACCGAACGCACTATTGAATGCTGCATACTTTTCAAAGACTTTCGAAAGTCAGAAGCAATATAGCAATGCAAAGAGCCTTAAGAATGAGTTGAGGGTGATATAAAGGATTTTCCAGCAATGGACCAGAAACAAAAAGAATAAAGGCAGATCAAGTCCTTTGAATAATCATATACTTAATTTCCTCAAACACCAGGAAATCTGCAGGTGCTGGAATTTCAAGCAACACACATAAACGTTCACCAGCAACCTTTATGTGTTACTTAATTTCCTCAACAATTTTCCAAATTAAACAATTGTGGAGAGCAAATTGAGTTTGGAGTAGTATATACATACAACTTTCTTATTGCCCTAATCAAAGACTGGTAGGACAGTCAAGGTAAGAAGGTACGACGATAATCTTACCCTTAGCTCTTTAATGAGACTGGTCTCCTGTGCCTTCAATCTCTCCTTCCGAAGCTTCTGCTCTTTCTTCAATTTCTTTACAAAAGATTTATGTTTCCTCAGATCATCTTTCAGCGCATGAATCCTGCCCTCAATATGACTCTGCTCAGATACTTTCTCTGTTAGGGATGCAATCAAATCAAAGTTATAATAGGTAGTAGCTTCCAATTCAACCAATTATTTATCATTCAAAATACATACCTCAGCAGGGTGAAATCAACTACAATTTTACTTAGTTTCTATTCATTTATTGCTACTTGAAGCTTAAATTTCCAATTAAAATCCACCTGCTTCAATGCAGTAATAGCTGCAAGAATCAAATGGACTCTCACATACCATTTTGTTTTGTTTATCACACATGTCCTGAGATCCCCAGTGGCAGGAAATGCATTTTGATTTTGACACTGTCCTCCTGGTACCATTCTCCTGTAATTATAATCAAAAGCTGTCATTGTACAGTGCAATCAGATCCATAACTCACTAAATGCATTCTTAAAGCTCAGAATACTACAAACACACAGCTGAGCAAAGCAATAGACTCTTAAATGCCTTCTTAATTGGCCCAGTAAGCCAACAGATGAAGGGCAAACAGGGAAGGAAAGAAATACTGATATCCCCCAAAATACCAATTACGCACATAAAGCCCCAACCTCGTCGGACACCGACCGGCCAGAGTCACGGCCTCGTTGGAGACGTGGCTCACACTCTCAACAGCAAATACAGTTGTGGACTCATTGAGATCATAAGCAGGGAAACATCAGGAAACAATTTAAATATAATATCAGATTTTTAAAAAAATCGAAGCTAATGGTGAGCATTGCATCAATAGGCAGAGAAACACTTGCTGCAAAATAGAGTACATGCAGCAGTTCACTAACCAAAGTTAGAACTAATAATACACTAATCTTGCTCAAAATGTTGAAAAGAATGTTTCATCTTCAACTTTATGATTTTTGGAGATCAGTTCATCTTCTACTCACTTAACTATTCACAGTAACAGAAATTTTGACCAGGGGTGCCCAAACGTTTTCCTGCCACTGTATGTCAATTTAGGCAGCTGCAAGTACCATGATGTCTACTTCTGCATAGACTGCAAGTCAACGTTATTTTTTTTTCAATAATATTACTGGTATTGTGAAAATGGTATTCTTCACCATCCACTTCAAGGTTCGACATGTGTGTTTAGAGATGCTCTTCTGCACACCACTGTTGTAACGTGAGGTGATTTGAGTTACTGTCACCTTCCTGTCAGCTTGAACCAGTCAGTTGTCGTTTTGGGCCAAGATGCTTCATCAGGACTAGAAAAAAAATAGATGAGATCAGAGTAAGAAGGCGGGGGAAGACGTACAAGGTTGTGGGTGAGAGGAGAAACCAGGAGATGGGGAGTGGTGAGGTAAAGAGCTGAGAAATTGGTGAAAGAGATAAAGGGCTGGAGAAAGGGGAATCTGATAGGAGAGGACAGAAGGCCATGGAAGAAAGGGAAGGGGGAAGAGCACCAGAGGGAGGTGATGGGCAGGGAAGGAGAAAAGGTGAGGGAGCAAAATGGGAATGGGGAATGGTGAAGTGGGGGGGGGGGGGGGGTCTTTACCGGAAGCAGGAGAAATTGATGTTGATGCCATCAGGTTAGAGGCTACCCAGACGGAATAAGGAGTTGTTCTTCCAACCAGAGAGTGGCCTCATCGCGGCAGTAGAGGAGGCCATGGACCAACATGTTGGAATGGGAATGGCAAATAGAATTAAAATTGGTGGCCACCAGGAGAAGTGCCACACCTGCCCCTGGATCTCCTCCCTCACTACCATTCGGGGCACAAACAGTCCTTCCAGGTGAGGCAACATTTCACCTGTAAGACCTGGCCCAGATTGGGAGACCACTTTGACGAGCACCTACAGTCCATCCAGCAGAGGACAACAGGACCTCTCGGTGGCCACCAATTGACCTGGTTGAGGAAGTGGAGGGATAGGTTAGTAAGTTTGCAGATGACACAATGATTGGCGGGGTTGTGGATAGTGTGGATAGCGGAACATTGACAGGATGCAAAATTGGGCTGAGAAGTGACAGATGAAGTTCAACGCAGGTAAGTGAGAGGTGGTTCATTTTGGTCGGTCAAATATGATGACAGAATATAGTATGAATGGTAAGGCTCTTAGCAATATGGTGACCTTTTATCCAATATTTTCATTTAATTATTTATTACTCTTTCAGTCTTTTTTCAAAGTTTTAGATTTGATCAGAAAGTCTTTCTTTCTTTCTTTTTTGATTGTATCCTCAAAATGGAATGCCCAGTCCTTTTTTTTTTGTTTTGTTTTTTAGTGCAGTGGGTTTTTTTTCCTTTTCATTTAAAACCCAATGATTTTCCCTTTCTCTTCATAAACTGCAAAGAGAATTGTTATTTTCATTTTTTTATTATATATTTTATACTAGTTTAACAATATCTATGATTTTGACAATGTCTATCTTAATCTTGGATTATATTGTTACTGATATATATATTTGAATTAATTCTCTTCTTGATTGTATTTATGCTTTTTTTAAATCAATGAAAAGATTAATGAAGAAAAAGACTCTTGGCAGTGTGGGGGATGAGAGAGATCTTGGGGTCCGAGTCTATAGGACGCTCAAAGCTGCTGCGCAGGTTGGCTCTGTGGTTAAGAAAGCATACAGTGTATTGACCTTCATCAACTGTGGGATTGAGTTTCGAGCCCCGGGGGGGGGGGGAGGGTAATGCTGCAGCTATATCGGACCCTGGTCAGACCTCACTTGGAGTACTCTGCTCAGTTCTGGTCGCCTCACTATAGGAAGGATGTGGAAACCATAGAAAGGGTGCAGAGGAGATCTACAAGGATGTTGCCTGGATTGGGGAGCATGCCTTATGAGAATAGGTTGAGTGAACTCGGCCTTTTCTTCCTGGAGCGACGGAGGATGAGAGGTGACCTGATAGAGGCGTATAAGATGGTGATTGATTGTTTGGATAGTCAGAAGCTTTTTCTCAGCTAACACGAGAAGGCACAGTTTTAAGGTGCTTGGAAGTAGGTACAGAGGAGATGTCAGGGGTAAGTTTTTTATGCAGAGAGTGGTGAGTGCGTCAAATGGGCTGCTGGCGATGGTGGTGGAGGTGTTCTGAGAGTAAACCTAAGAGTAAATTGCTAGGTTCTAAGAGTAAACCTAGCAATTATCGGCCTGTGAGTTTGACATCACTGGTGGGTAAATTAATGGAAAGTATTCTTAGAGATGGTATATATAATTATCTGGATAGATAGGGTCTGTTTAGGTACAGTCAACATGGATTTGTGCATGGAAGGTCATGTTTGGCAAATCTTATTGAATTTTTTGAAGAGATTACCTGGAAAATTGACAAGGGTAAAGTGGCAGATGTTGTCTATATGGACTTCAGTAAGGCCTCTGACAAAGTTCCACACGGAAGGTTAGTTAGGAAGGTTCAATTGTTAGGTATTAATATTGAAGTAGTAAAATGGATTTAACAGTGGCTGGATGGGAGATGCCAGAGAGTAGTTGTGGATAACTGTTTGTCAGGTTGCAGGCCAGTGACTAATGGTGTGCCTCAGGAATCTGTACTGGGTCCAATGTTGTTTGTCATATACATTAATGATCTGGATGATGGAGTGGTAAATTGGATTAGTAAGCATGCAGATGATACTAAGATACGTAGCATTGTGGATAATGAAGTGGGTTTTCAAAGCTTGCAGAGAATTTGGGTCAGTTAGAAGAACGGGCTGAAAGATGGCAGATGGAGTTTAATGCTGATAACTGTGAGGTGCTACTTTTTGGTAGGACTAATCAAAATAGGACATACATGGTAAATGGTAGGGCATTGAGGAATGCAGTAGAACAGTGTGGTCTAGGAATAATAGTGCATAGTTCCCTGAAGGTGGAATCTCATGTGGATAGGATGGTGAAGAAAGCTTTTGGTGTGCTGGCCTTTATAAATCAGAGCATTGAGTATAGGAGTTGGGATGTAATGTTAAAATTGTACAAGGCATTGGTGAGGCCAAATTTGGAGTATTATGTACAGTTCTGATCACCGAATTATAGGAAGGATGTCAACAAAACAGAGAAAGTACAGAGGAGATTTACTACAGTGTTACCTGGGTTTCAGCACCTAAGTTACAGAGAAAGGTTGAACAAGTTAGGTCTTTAATGTTTGGAGCGTAGAAGGTTGTGGGGGGACTTGATAGAGGTATTTAAAATTATGAGGGGGATAGATAGGGTTGACATGGATAGGCTTTTTCTATTGAGAGAGGGGAGATTCAAACAAGAGGACATTAGAACAAGAGAGTTAAGGGGCAAAAGTTTAGGGGTAACAGAATGGGAACTTCTTTACTCAGGGAGTGGTAGCTGTGTGGAACGAGCTTCCAGTAGAAGTGGTAGAGGCAGGTACGATTTTGTCATGAAAAAAAAATTCGTTAGGAAAATGGACAGGAAAGGAATGGAGGGTTATGGGCCAAGTACAGGTAGATGGGCCTAGGTGAGAGAAAGCGTTCGGCACGGACTAGAAGGGCCAAGATGGCCTGTTTCCGTGCTGTAATTGTGATATGGTTATATGGAAAGCAGGAGATTGCAGCTGAGAGGAAAAATGGATCAGCCATGATGAAATGGCAGATCAGACTTGATGGGCCAAATGGCCTAATTCTGATCTGCATCTTATGGTCTTAACCACATTCTCTACTACCCCTTTATAATCCCTCCCCAATCCTATCGCCCTCTTTCTAATCCCACACCACTTCCCCACTACCCACAACACAATTGCGTCGTGTTCTGGTTGCTTCATGATTGGAAAGGTGCAGAGGAGGTTTGTAAACGTAACTTTGCTGGATCAAAGAACAACAGTACAAAAAAGATCGTTACTTATCTTTCCACCCGTTTATTTCTTCGAGCTCAGCCGGCGAGTGAATTGGGACCCGACATCAGGGAGAGAACCTTTCTGATCTCCCCGGCAGTTCAACACATTCACTGCCTGATGTCAGAATTGTCAGAAGTTATAAGGCCACCGATACAAAAGAACAATCAATTTGATAATTATTCCAGCCAAGTCAATGGACTATTGATACAAAGAATAATCAGTTTGATAATTATTCCGGCCAAGTCAATGGACTACTGATACCAATGAACAATCAGTTTGATAATTATTCCGGCCAAGTCAATGGACTATTGATACAATGAACAATCAGCTTGATAATTATTCCGGCCAAGTCAATGGACTATTGATACAATGAACAATCAGTTTGATAATTATTCCGGCCAAGTCAATGGACTATTGATACAATGAACAATCAGTTTGATAATTATTCCGGCCAAGTCAATGGACTATTGATACCAATGAACAATCAGTTTGATAATTATTCCGGCCAAGTCAATGGACTATTGATACCAATGAACAATCAGTTTGATAATTATTCCGGCCAAGTCAATGGACTATTGATACAATGAACAATCAGTTTGATAATTATTCCGGCCAAGTCAATGGACTATTGATACAATGAACAATCAGTTTGATAATTATTCCGGCCAAGTCAATGGACTATTGATACAATGAACAATCAGTTTGATAATTATTCCGGCCAAGTCAATGGACTATTGATACAATGAACAATCAGTTTGATAATTATTCCGGCCAAGTCAATGGACTATTGATACCAATGAACAATCAGTTTGATAATTATTCCGGCCAAGTCAATGGACTATTGATACAATGAACAATCAGTTTGATAATTATTCCGGCCAAGTCAATGGACTACTGATACAATGAACAATCAGTTTGATCGACACCCCAGCCACCTGAATTAAAGTAAGGAATGTCCTACCTGGTTTGCTGGAGCCACAACATAATTACAAAGATAAGTCAAATTTGTGTTTTAATTAAGAAAGCAATGTTCTGTCTAATTTCCATCAGGTACTGCTTTTTGTCAAAATCAAAAGGTGTGAAAAGCCCAGAGACATCTTATGTGGATCTGGACGAACCTTAACCCTTATCTTGCTCCAAAGAAAGCAGCTGTGAGACATTATTCAAACACACTGCAGTCACAGACATAGTCAGTACCGAGTCCATTGTTTACAGGGATCTGAGAATCCCCCATTCCCTTAAACTTTATCAGGTTTACCAGGATGCTCCCCAGATCAGACAGCATGTCTTTATGGGAATGGGTGAATGAGTTAGGGCTTTTCTCCTTGGAGCGAAGGAGGGTGAGAGGTGACTTGAT
Organism: Mobula birostris; assembly: GCF_030028105.1. Classification (NCBI taxonomy): domain Eukaryota; kingdom Metazoa; phylum Chordata; class Chondrichthyes; order Myliobatiformes; family Myliobatidae; genus Mobula; species Mobula birostris. Next base: position 53,650,156 of record NC_092379.1, read on the forward strand.
GGAGGAGATGAAAAGGGCATAGATCAAATGGGCAGTTAGAGACTTTTTCCCAGGTTGGAAGTGGCTAATGGGGAAGGGGGGCATCATTTTAAAATAATTGGAGGGAAGTATAGGGGGGATGTCAGAGGTAAATTCTTCACACAGAGTAGTGAGTGTATGGAACACCCTGCCAGGGGTGGTGGTAGAGGCAGATACATTAGGGACATTAAAGAGACTCTTAGATGGGCACATGGATGACAGAAGAATGGAGGGCTCTGTGGAAGGGAAAGGTTAAATTGACCTTAAAGTAGGTTAAAGATTAGCACCACATCATGGGGTGAAGGGCCTGTACTGTGCTGTCAGGTTCTATGTTCTGTCCCTCCACAGCTATATATTCTTACCATCATTAAGGACCCCCACCACCCAGGACATGCCCTCTTCTCATTGCTACCATCAGGGAGGAGGTACAGGAGCCTGAAGACCCACAGTCAATGATTCAGGAACAGCTTCTTCCCCTCTGCCACCGGATTTCAGAATGGACATTGAACCCAAGAACACCACCTCACTGTTTCTTGCAGTCTTTTTGCACTACTCATTTAGTTTAATTTTTAGTATGTTTCCTATTGCAACTTACAGTGTTTTTATGTCGCAAGTTTCACAACAACTTTCCCAATATATGTCAATGATGTGAAACCTGATTCTGATCAAGTGTGGTGATTCATCATTGGTGATACGGAACAGAATCAGAATTTGGTTCATATCACTGGGGTACGTCGTGAAACTTGTTGTTACGTGCTAGCAGTACAATGTGATACATAATAAACAAAACTGTGAATTACTGTATATATATATATATATATATATATATATATATATATAATAGTTAAATTAATTAAGTAGTGCAAAAAGAGGGGGAGAAAAGTAGTCAGCTCGTGTTCATGGTTTCATTGTCCATTCAGAAACCTGATGGCTGAGGGGAAGGAGCTGTTCCTGAGTTGTTGAGTTTGTGCCTTCAGGCTCCTGTACCTTCTCCCTGACGGTTGTAGTGAGAAGAGGGCATGCCCTGGGCGATGGGGGTCCTTGATGGTGGAGGCCGTCTTTTTGAGGCATCGCTCCTTGAAGATGCCCTGGATGCTGGGGAGGTTAGTGCTCATGATGGAGCTGACTGAGTTCACAACTTTCTGTAGCTCCTTTCGGTCCTGTGCAGTGCCCACCCCCACCACCATACCAGATGGTGATGCAGCCGATTAGAATGCTCTCCATGGTACATCTGTAGAGATTTGCAAGTGTGTTTTGCAGACATACTAAATCACCTCAGCCTCCTCATGATATATAGCCGATGTTGTGCCTTCTTTGTAACTGCATCGATATCCTCAGAGATGTTGACACCCAGGAACATGAAATTGCTCACTCTCTCCACTTCTGATCCCTCTGTGAGGACTGATGTGTGTTCCCTCATCTTACCCTTTGAGGTCTGCAATCAGTTCTTTGGTCTTACTGACGTTAAAACTAGTGATCTTGTAGTTAGGGACCCTCTTGGAAAGATTGATCACAGTAAGATTTAGTTTCCCATACAAATGGAGGGTGCAAAAGTTTGATATAACACTAGTGTATTATGCCTAAACAATGGAGACTACAATGGGATGAGGAAGGATTTGGTTAGTGTCGACTGGGAACACAGGCTATATGGCGGGACTACTGATGAACAGTGGAAGACTTTCAAAGAGATTTTTCATGGTGCTCAATAAAAGTATATTCCAGTAAAAAGCAAGGACAGTAAAAGTGGGGAGAGCCAGTCTTTGATGACTAAGGATATAAAAGAAGGCGTCAAACTAAAAGCCTGTGAATAGAAAGCCTCCAAGAGTAGTGGGAAACTGGAAGACTGGGAAAATTTTGAAAAGCAACAAAGGGCCATCAAGCAGGTAATAACGAAAGGGAATAAAGAAAGAAAATAAAGAAAATATAAAAACTGAGAGTAAAAGTTTTTATAATTATATAAAGTGGAAAAGGGTGGCTAAAGTGAACGTAGGTTCCTTGGAGGGATGAGAAGTGGGAATTGATATTGGGTAACGAGGAAATGGCAGAAGCTTTGAATGACTATTTTGTGTTGGTCTTCATGGTGGAGGACATGTTTAACATGCCAAAGAGAGATGTTATGGAAGTGATGGGAGGTGAAGACCTCGATACAATAGCTATCTTTAAAGAGGTAGTGCTGAGCAAACTTGTGGGCCTGAAGATACATAAGTCCTCTGGACCTGATGGAATGCATCCTGGGGTCCTGAAAGAGATGGCAGAATTTATAGTAGAGGCTTTGGTGAGAATCCACTAAAATTCTCTGGATTCTGGGCAGGTTCTGGTGGATGAGAAGACAGCGAATGTCACGCCACTGTTCAAAAACTGATGTCGGCAAAAGCAGGTAACTACAGGTCAGTAAGTTTAACATCTGTAGTTGGAAAATGCTTGAAGCTATCATTAAAGAAGAAATAGCAAGACATCTGGCAAGAAATGGATCCATCAGGCAGATGCAGCATGGATTCAGCAAAGGCAGATCCTGTTTGACAAACTTACTGGAGCTCTTTGAGGTTATAATGAGCGCAGTGGATACAGGAGAACAGATGGACGTTATTTACTTGGATTTCTGGAAGGTGTTTGATAAGGTGCTGCATAAAACACTTATCCATAAGATAAGGATGCAAAGAGTTGGGGTGATGTATTAGCATGGATACAGGATTGGCTAACTGAAAGAAAGCAGAGTTGGGATACATGGGTGTTACTCTGGTTGGCAATCGGTGGTGAGTGGTGGTGCCATACGGGTCGGTGCTGGGCCTGCAACTGTTCACGATATATATTAACCATCTCGAAGAGGGAATCGAGTGTAGTGTATCTAAGTTTGCTGATGATACCAAATTGAGTGGAAAAGTAAATTGTGTAGAAGATACAGAGAGATACGTATAGATAGGTTAGGTGAGTGGGCAAGGGACTGGCAGATGGAGTACAATGTTGGTAAATGCGAGGTCATCTACTTTGGAGGGAAAAATGGAAGAGCAGATTATTATTTAAACAGTAAAAAGTTCCATCATGCTGCTGTGCAGAGGGACTTGGGAGTAATTATGCATGAATCACAAAAGGTTGGTTTGCAGGTGCCGCAGGCTATCAAGAAAGCAAATGGAATGTTGGTCTTCATTACTAGAGGGACTGAATTGAAGAGCAGGAAGGTTATGCTGCAACTCTACAGGGTACTGGTGAGGCTGCACCTGGAGTACTACATGCAGTTCTGGTCTCCTTACTTGAGGAAGGATTTACTGGCTTTGGAAGCGGTGCAGAGGAGGTTCACTAGGTTGATTCCAGAGATGAGGAGTTTAGACGATGAGGAGAGATTGAGTAGCCTGGGACTGTACTCGCTGGAATTCAGAAGAATGAGAGGAGATCGTATAGAAACATACAAAATTATGAAGGAGATAGATCAGTGTGACAACAGACCAAATTATCAGAAGATTGATGCCAATAAGAGGACAATGGGGGAACATTCAGAAATGTTAATGGGGGACGAGAGATATTAACAAAAATTTTCAAGACCGGTTGCTTTGAAACTGAACTGTTTGAAGTTTGATGGACAGACAATACCCCAGCAGGGAGATAAAAGGGACAGGTTCGCTAAGGCAACAGACACACCACGACACCACGAGGTAACGAGACCCGGGAAGCGGTGTGCCCCCACAAGTTGGTGAAAGTTTTGGAGGTCTGCTCGCGGGCCCAGCCATAGACGCGGTACGGTCGGCGGGAACCCGGTGTGTGTGTCCGCCCTTGCCTGGGTGCCGGGCTCACCGCAGAAGAACGATCGTATCTGGAATGGAGGGGTCACAGTCGGTGACCTCAGAAGACATTACAAAGGGCTCGCCCAAAAGCTAACTGCGAGGAATATCGAAGGTTTGTTTGGAATCCGATTTGCATATTCATTCACTCTCTCTCTCTCTCTCTCCCCAACGGCACAACAGCGATTACTGAGAACTGAACTAAATTGAACTGAACTCTGTGTCACTTGAGACTGATCATTTTACCCCTAGACTGCGATAGAGCTTGATTGATCCTATTATCCTAGTTCTGTGTACATGTGTGTTTTATCATTGCTAACCTGTTGCATTTATATCCTTATGATTAGAGTACTGTGTTGCTTATTTCTTTAATAAAACATTCTTAGTTCCAGTAATCCAGACTCCAACTAAGTGGTCCATTTCTGCTGGTTTGGCAACCCAGTTATGGGGTATGTAACATCAGATAGAGGCAAGAAAATTGTTTCCACTGGAAGGTGAGACTAGAACTAGGGGACGTAGCCTCAAGATTTGTGCGAAGTGATTTCGGATGGAGATGAGGAGGAAGTGCTTTTCCCAGAGGGTGGTGAATCTGTGGAATTCTCTGCCCAATGAAGCAGTGGAAGCTACCTCAGTAAATATATCTAAGACAAGGTTGGATAGAGTTTTGCACAGTTGGGGAATTAGTCATAGTCATACTTTATTGATCCCGGGGAAAATTGGTTTTTGTTACAGTTGCAATAATAAATACTAATAAAACCATAAATAGTTAAGTAGTAATATGTAAATTATGCCAGGAAATAAGTCCAGGACCAGCCTATTAGCTCAGGGTGTCTGACCCTCTAAGGGAGGAGTTGTAAAGTTTGATGGCCACAGGCAGGAATGACTTCCTATGACGCTCTGTGTTGCATCTGGGTGGAATGAGTCTCTGGCTGAATGTACTCCTGTGCCCAACCAGTACATTATGTGGTGGATGGGAGACATTCTCCAAGATGGCATGCAACTTGGGCGGCATCCTCTTTTCAGACACCACCATCAGAGAGTCCAGTTCCATCCCCACAACATCACTGGCCAAACGAATGAGTTTGCTGATTCTGTTGGTGTCTGCTACCCTCAGCCTGCTGCCCCAGCACACAACAGCAAACATGATCGCACTGGCCACCACAGACTCATAGAACATCCTCAGCATCGTCCGGCAGATGTTAAAGGACCTCAGTCTCCTCAGGAAGTAGAGATGGCTCTGACCCTTCTTGTAGACAGCCTCAGTGTTCTTTGACCAGTCCAGTTTATTGTCAATTCGTATCTCCAGGTATTTGTAATCCTCCACCATGTCCACACTGACCCCCTGGATGGAAACAGGGGTCACCGGTACCTTAGCTCTCCTCAGGTCTACCACCAGCCACTTAAAGTCTTTTTCACATTAAGCTGCAGATAATTCTGCTCACACCATGTGACAAAGTTTCCTACCGTAGCCCTGTAATCAGCCTCATCTCCCTTGCTGATGCATCCAACTATGGCAGAGTCATCAGAAAACTTCTGAAGATGACAAGACTCTGTGCAGTAGTTGAAGTCCGAGGTGTAAATGATGAAGAGAAAGAGGGACAAGACAGTCCTCTGTGGAGCCCCGGTGCTGCTGATCATTCTGTCGGACACACAGACGTACTGTGGTCTGCCAGTCAGGTAGTCAAGAATCCATGACACCAGGAAAGTATCCACCTGCATCGCTGTCAGCTTCTCCCCCAGCAGAGCAGGGAGGATGGGGTTGAACGCACTAGAGAAGTCAAAAAATATGACCCTCACAGTGCTCGCTGGCTTGTCCAGGTGGGGTAGACACGGTTCAGCAGGTAGAGGATGGCAGCCTCAACTCCTAGTCGGGGCTGGTAGGCGAACTGGACGGGATAAGTGTGGCCTGACCATAGGCCAGAGCAGCTCCAGAACAAGTCTCTCCAGGGTCTTCATGATGTGGGAGGTCAATGCCACCAGTCTGTAGTCATTGAGGCCGCTGGGTTCCGAGGAAAAGGCAGGTAGGTGGAGATGAGTCGATGGGCAGATCAGCCATGATCTTATTAAATGGTGGAGTAGGCTTGATGGGCCAGATGGCCTACACCTGTTCCTTTTTCCTATTTCTTATGTTCCTATGTAGGAGGTGGCAGTCTGGTGCTTATGGTCTCACTCCAAGGCTTGACTGATGAGAAATTTCCACTTTGTATAAGGTGCTGTTCTGGTCTCGGGGACCCATCTATGTTCTCCTGAATATCAGGCAGCTTTTTGTGTAGGGCATAGAATGGAATCGAGATATAAGGACATGAGTTCAGTGGGGCAGTAGCAGGCAGAGACAACAGGCCAACCCGGAGAGTCCGATCTGTGGATCTTTGGTGGGAGGTAGAAGCGAGCAGTGCAGGGTAAGGGCACTATGAGTTTGGTAACAGCGGTTGGGAGTTCTCCAGAGTGGATGAAGTCAGTGATGTGTCGGAGACAGTTTTCTGATGGGGTGGGGTGGGGTCTTCCTCGAGGGGTAGGTGTGAGGAAGTGTCTGAGAGTCACAGCCTGGCCTCAGCAAAGTAGAGGTCAGTGGGCCACACTACAACAGCATCCCATTTGCCTGCCAGTTTGATGGTCAGGTTGGGATTGGTGCGGGGAGAGCAGAGGGCAGTGCGTTCAGTAGAGGAGTGAAGGAGTGATGAAGTCGAGACGGTTGATGTCCCTTCGGCAATTCGAGATGAGAAGATCCAGAGCAGGCAGAGAACCAGAGCGGGGAGTCCAAGGAGAGGAGGAGGTTAGTGAGGGTAATTTCAGAGATGTGAGAGCGGATCTTTTACACAGAGAGTGGTGGGTGCCTGTGGTGGTGGCTGAGATAGATACAATAGAGATTTTTAAGAGATGTTTAGATAGGCACAAGAATGTGAGGAAGATGGGAGGATATGGACATTGTGTAGGCAGGAGAGATGAGCTTAGTTAGCTATTTGATTACTAATTTAATTGGTCTGGCACAACATTGAGGGCCAAAGGGCCTGTTCCTGTACTATACTGTTGTATGTTCTATTAAAGGACTCCTGTCCTCAGCTGCAGGGATATCGTTGAAGGAACGTCTGAGGGTCACGCCAATGGGTCTTTTCACTGCTTTAGCCTTCAGCCCAAGCAGGGCTTTGGTTCGGAGGTTGGGAACGTGAGCTGGCTTTCAAGTTAGCAACCAAACCTGCTGGCAGATGTTTGCCCTGGCCAGACAGCTTGGTGTCAGCGTGAGTAAGAGAGAGAGAGAGAGGATTCCAGTCTTTCTGCATGTAAGGATGTAATGCTGAGGCATTATAAGGCAGTAGTGAGGCCTCACCTGGAGTCTTGTGTGCACTTTTGGGCCCCTTATCTCAGAAAGGATGGACTGATATTGGATGTTTGAATAGGCAGCTCAGGCAATGCATCACCAAATGATTAGATAGGGCGTCAGAGGTTAAAGGGAAAATGGGTTTGAGAGGGAAATGGATCAGCCGTGATGAAAGGGCAAAGCAGACTCGATAGGCTGCTCCAATGTTTTAAGTTCTTCCGGTCTTTCATATGGAGACTGTCCTCCAGTCCGCTGAAGGAGTCTGTTAATGAGCTAGACCTGGAGGTCCTCCATTGGTCAGAATGGACCATGGATGTTGTGTCCGAGCTGTCTACATGATGTGCAAGCCAGGGAAGTACAACACGGAGAGCAAGTTTTTGCCCACACAGCAGGCTAGCTCTCTCCATGCAGCTGACAAATGCAAAGGAATGGCAGAGATCGACAGTTTGGCACCGGCAATGTCAGAGGAGTTTCCAGTTAGTGCTGAACTCAATGTAGGGACTCCAGCTTCAGAATTTTCCCTCTGGGTTTACTCCTGAGCCTCTCCCCAATCTGGCAAGGTGGTCTTGTTGGACTGTGAGGGAACGGCAAATTGGAATCACCAATTGCAAGTCTTGTGGAAGAATTCAAATGCACTCACTGAATCTGAAGATACTGTTATTCGAACAGTGGCCCCCTGTGTGGCAACGGAGAGGAAGTGGACTCCATCTGAAGCCGTTCAGAGTGCTAAGTCTGCTCTTCACTTCAGAGATGTGGGTGGCCAAGTCCAACATGGGAGAGCCGGGCTCGGGCTTGTCCCAAAGGCTCCTCAATGGCACAGGGCAACACCAGTGCAAAAGGGACGGCTCATGGTGGAGGAGTTGAGAAGACAGGAGGAGGCAGAGCGACACGCCAGAGCCCTCTCAATGACCAAGCAGGGCCACTGGACTAATTGGGAGAGCCTGGAAAAGAGGAAACTTAGCTGGCGTGACATCTGGGAGATGGAGGGATCCCGGCTAAGTTTTGTCACCAGAGCCACTTATGACCTCCTACCCACACCCCAGAACCTGAACCAGTGGTGGGGAGAAGATCCCGCTTGCTCTCTTTGTCAAGCACCTGGATCACTAAGGTACATTTTAACAGGATGCACCACGAGCCTCACCCAGGGGCGGTACACTTGGTGGCATAACCAAGTTCTCAGACAGCTGGCATCAATCTTGGAATAGAGGCGAATCACCACAAATGCTCTCCCACAAACATCGGCAGTAAATGTCCACATCACACGATTTGTACCAGCAGGCCAACCTCCAGAGCACCATATAACATCGAAAGATGTAAGCATGCTGCAGGTTGCTCGGGATTGGAAAATGGACATGAACTTGGAAAAAAAGCTTGTGTTTCCCCCAGACATTGCGGCTACAGCACTCGGGCCAGACATGGTCCTGTGGTCCACAACAGCCAAGCTGGCATATGTTGTGGAATTGACAGTACCATGGGAAGATGGTGTCGAAGAAGCTTATGAGAGGGAAAAGACCAAGTACTCCGAACTGGCAACTGAAGCTGCCCAGAATGGCTGGAAGACCAAGATTTTCCCTGCAGAAGTGGGATGCAGGGGATTCGTTGCCACATCTACGACCAGTCTATTGAAGAAGATGGGGGTGAGGGGTCACTCCCTCCAACAAGCAATCAAGTCCTTGTCAAATGCAGCAGAAGAAAGCAGCAACTGGATTTGGATTAAAAGGAAAGACAACAACTGGGCTGCAAGATGAAGACAGGAGGGTATGGAACTGAGGGGGGTGTATCTGGGACACCAGGTAGCACCGTTGAGCCCTCTGGAGACGTCGTGGGCTTATCAACGAAACGTCAGAGAGTGCCCACCTGATGACCCCGATGACGTACCTACCCTCCCCCCTTGTCACCACTCCAAGCCCACTGCCAGCATCGAGAGTGCCAACTTACCATAAAGAATTGAAACATCAAGTCCTAGTAGCTCTACTTCTAATGGAGAGCATTCTAACCGGCTGCATCACTGGTCTGGTATGGAGGGGCCACTGCACAGGATTGGAAACAACTGCGGATGGTTGCAAACACAGGCAGCTCCAACACAGGAAATAGCCCACCCCCCTCCCCCTCAGCATCAAGGACATCTTCAAAAGGTGATGCCTCAGAAAGACAGCATCCATTAATAAGGACCCCCCCATCACCCAGGACATGCCCTCTTCTCATTGCTACCATCAGGGAGGAGGTACAGGAGCCTGAAGACACACACTCAGTGATTCAGGAACAGTTTCTTCCCCTCTGCCATCAGGGGGGAGGTACAGGAGCCCGAAGGCACACACTCAGCGATTTAGGAACAGTTTCTTCCCCTCCACCATCAGGGAGGAGGTACAGGAGCCTGGAGACACACATCCAATGATTCAGGAACAGCTTCTTCCCTCTGCCATCAGATTTCTGAATGGACACTGAACCCATGAACAACACCTCGCTGCTTTTTTTGCTCTCATTTTGCACTCTTTAAATTTTGTATCAGGATCAGGTTTAACATCGCTGGCATACGTCATGGAATTTGTTAACTTTGCGGGAGCGGCACAATGCAATAACAAGTGAATTACAGCAAGTATATGTACAGTATATTAAATAGATAAATTTAAACAAGTAGTGCAAAAAACAGAAAATTTACAAAAAAAAGTAATGAGTTCATGGGTTGAATGTCCATTTTGAAATCTGTGTATATAAGCTATCTTATGTTTTTATATTTATTCCGTTTTTTTTAAATTACAGTGTTCTTTATCTTATTGTGTTGGTTATCTTGTGTTTTTTTTTTGTCCTGTATCAGATCTGGAGTAACATTTATTTTGTTCTCCTTTACACTTGACATTAACCAATCGTGGACTTCTCCTGCGTTCCGAGAACCAATCAGTAACTTCACTGAGGAACTGAATCGACTTGCAGCATCTAAGGTCCCTCTTTTGGGCAACACTCTACGAGCAAGCTGGGTGCATCGGAAGCTTTCAAACTCCCCTTACCTTCGAACGTTACTTGCTGCTGGCGTTCCACCTGACCGACCTCCTTTGGGAGAGGAGCCCAAACAAACGTGCGGTAATCTCCAGCTGTACTCCGTCCAACCTGCGGCAAAACGGAAGGATAGCTAAAAGCCAAAGAACTGTGCAGGCAGATCACAAAACTACAAGACATAAAGCACTGTGCAAAAGGCTCAGGTATATAGTGGGGTGCCCAAGACTTTTACACCGTACTGTAGTAAATTTATGTATCACACAGAATCAGGTTTATTATCACCGACGTGTGTCGTGTAATTTGTCCAATTAGCAGCGACCGTTCAACGCAACACGTAATGAAGAAGAAAAAAAGAAAAATAAATAAGTAAATCAATTACAGTATATGCATGTTGAATAGATACAACATCGTGCAGAAACAGAAATAATATAGATTAAAAAAGCGAGGTAGTGTCCAAGGGTTCAATGTCCATTTGGGAATCGGATGGCAGAGAAAGAAGCTGTTCCTGAATCGCTGAGTGTGTGCTGTCAGGCTTCTGCCCCTCCTACCTGACTGTAACAGTGAGAAAAGGGCATGCCCTGGGTGCTGGAGGTCCTTAATAATGGACGCTGTCTTTCTGAGACACCGCTCCTTGAAGATGCCCTGGGTACTTTGTAGACTAATACCCAAGATGGAGCTGACTAGATTTACCACCCTCTGCAGCTTCTTTCGGTCCTATGCAGTAGCCCCCACCTCCCCCCACCCCCATATCTGACAGTGTCAGAATGCTCACCACGGAAGTTTTCAAGTGCATTTGTTGACATACCAAATCTCTTCAAACTCCTACTCTGTAGCTCTCAATTCTGTACTGCTGCCATGAAGAATAAAATTTCACGACATATGTGAGTGACAATAAACCTGATTCTGATGTGGGTGTCTATTGTGGACTGAGAGTAGAAGGGGGCAGGGAGAGGGGAATCATGGTTGGGAAAAGGGAAAGGGAGAGGGGAGGGAGCAGGAAGCACCAGAGGGACATTCTGTAATGATCAATAAACCAATTGTTTGGAATCAAATGACCTTGCCTGGTCTCTCAGGGCTGGGTGTGTTTGCACCTGCCTCTGGCACTCCTTCTCTGCCACCTGTCCCACACCCCTCCCACAGTGCTCCGTCCTCGCCATTCCCAACGTCCTTTCCTCCCATCGGATTTACAAACTCACTCTCCGCTCCACATTGACAAATACAGTACTGTGCAAAAGTCTTGGGCACCCTACCTATATACAGTACATATATATATATATACCTATGATTTTTGCACTGTACTGTAGTTAAGCAGCATTTGTAAAAAAAGACAAAACTAGTCAATCTAGATTATTTCATCCTCTCCCCGCCCATCAGACAGATGGATAAAGTGCCACGTGGTTCCAGGTCAGTTTTTAATCTGCTGTTATAGGACTACTGAACGATCCCCTAACAGGATAACATAGACTCTTAACCTCACAATGTACCTCATTGTAACTGTTCACTTTATTATCCGCTGGCGTTGCACTTTCTGAGTAACTGTAATATATTCTGTATTCCGTTATTGTCTTCCCTCAAATGTCGTGTTGGAATGAAATAATCTCTGCGGAGGGCACACCAAGCAAGTATTTTCACTGTCTCTTAGTTCATTCGTTATGGGCCACGTCGCCTGACATCATCATGCGCCGTGTTGCATGACGTGGGCGATCATGGTCTTTCCACGACCATGATTGTTCTCGGCAAGTTCTTCTACAGAAGTGGTTTGCCATTGCCTTCTTCTGGCCAGTGTCTTTACAAGACAGGTGACCTCACCCCAGCCACATTATCAATACTCTTCTGAGATTGTCCGCCTGGCGTCAGCAGTCACATAATCAGAACTTGTGATCTGCACCGGCTGCTCATACGACCATCCACCACCTGCTCCCATGCTTTCATGTGACCCTGATCAGGGAGTGGGGGCTACGCAGGTGCTACACCTTGCCCAGGGGTGACCAGCAGGCCAGCAGAGGGAAGCTGCGCCTCACACCTCCTTTGGTAGAGATTCATCTCCATCCTGCCACCCACATGACCCTCAGTACATGTGACAATAGTAAGGGGTGGGACTCCACGGTAGCCTAGTGGTTCACGTGAGGCTATTACAGCTCAGGGCATTGGGATTGGTGTTAAAATCCCGTATCCTCAGTCAGCACGTTTGTGTGGTCTTCCTGTGTGCTCGTGGCTTTCCCCCTGGTGCTCCGGGTCCCTCACACAGAACAAAGACGGGTAGGTTAATAAGTTAATTCCCATTCCCGCATGTCGATCCATGGCCTCCTCTCGTGCCAAGATGAGGCCACCCTCAGGGTGGGGGAGCCCCAACACTCATATTCCATCTGGGTAGCCTCCAACCTGATGGTATGAACATTGATTTCTCCTTCCGGTGATCAAAATTCCCTCCCCCCCCCCCCCGCCCATTCCCGGCTCTGACCTTTCACCCCCCCGCCCATTCCCGGCTCTGACCTCCCCCCCCCCGCCCATTCCTGGCTCTGACCTTTCACCCCTCCACCCATTCCCGGCTCTGACCTTCCCGCCCCCGCCCATTTCCGGCTCTGACCTTCCCCACCCCCCCTGCCCATTCCTGGCTCTGACCTTTCACTTCTTCTCAGCTGCCTTCCCTTTCTCCAATGGTCCACTCTCCACCTCCAGTCAGACTCTTCCTTCTGCAGCCCCCTTGACCCTTCCCACCCACCTGGCTTCACCTAGCCTCCCCCCCCACCATTTTATTCAGGCATCGCCCCCCCCCCTTCCTTCTCAGTCCTGAAGACGACTCTCCGCCCAAAGCATCACCAGTTTTACTCCTTTCCATGGGTGCTGCCTGATGTGCTGCAGTTCCTCCAGCAGTTTGTGTGGGTTTACAATCGGTGGGGGCTGCTCGAAGGGCTATCTCGTGCTGTGTCTCTAAATCGATAAACCAATTACTATTTTGTATTTGCCGGGTGGGGAGGGAGGTTCTTACCTTGAAAATTCCAATCCAGTCGTTCTTATGGGGTGTGATCCTGGGGTTGCATTTTACAGCAACGTCTCTCGTGTACTGCATTTCTACGTTGACAGAGATTACTCGGACGAAGGTGCTGGAGTACAGTGAAGAGGTGCCAGTCAATGAATCTTCGTTCATGGTGTCCAGACTGAGCAATAAAGAGAGAAACAAAATGTATTTAGCCACAGTGTCTGAGATCTCCTTCCTTGGGGGAGAAAAACACCTTTATGATGCAAGACCACAGATGTAGGAACAGAATCAGGCCATTTGGGACTGCAGTTGGGAGGGTGAGTAGTTTCACGTTCCTCGGTATACACATCACCAAAGATCTCACCTGGATTGTACACACCGGCTATGTGGCAAAAAAAAAGGCACAACAGCGTCTCTTCCACCTCAGGCGACTGAAGAGGTTCGGCACGAGTCCCCAAATCCTCAAGACCTTCTGCAGGGGCACCATTGAGAGCATCCTGACTAGCTGTATCACTGCCTGGTACGGGAACTGCACCAACCTTGATTGCCGGTCACTGCAGAGAGTAGTACGGACAGCCCAGCACATCTGTGGATGTGAACTTCCCTCCATTGAGGACATTTACAGCAGCAGGTGCAGAAAGGAAGATCATCGGGGACACCAGTCACCCCCCACCCAACCATAAACTGTTTCTGCTGCTTCACTACCACAGCATTAAAGCCAAGATCAATAGGCTACGGGACAGCTTCTTTCTTCGAACTGGTGCTGGCATCCGTTAGTCTCACGAGACTATGGATCCACGCCTGGAAGGTTTCCAGGGCGCAGGCCTGGGCAAGGTTTTATGGAAGACCGGCAGTTGCCCATGCAGCAAGTCTTCCCTCTCCACGACACCAACGTTGTCCAAGGGAAGGGCAAGGGCCGATACAACTTGGCACCGGTGTCATCGCAGGAGTTGCCAGAATGAGGTTGAAGGCAGTGTCGGATTGCCTTAGGGACTCCAGCTCCCGATCTGTCCTCAGGATTTACTCTCGAAGCCTTTCCCATGAGTGGGTATGGCCACAAGGCAGCCGAGGTTTGAAAGCAGAGTTTTCCCCCTCTTAGACGGACTGTCTTCCCAGCCTGATGAGCTCGATCTACTTGAAGCACTGGTTTTAAGGCAGTAGGACCCGCCTTCGCCCCTTCTCCTGTCAGTACAAACAGTTCCGCTGGGCTTAGAGGCTAAACCACACGAGAAGGCCAGGAGTTGAACTTGGTTGTCAGAGGCTATTTGAGTCATATGCCGTAAGGAGCACCTTTAGGTAGTGGGAGCTTGTCCCCATTACCACTCCTCGGCTTGACAACCTTAAGAACCAAACTTCTTCAAACTATTAGACTTTTAAATTCACATGTCTGTACACTGCGATAAGAGTCAAAGATTTTTACTCCCTCACGTTGTGGGATGGATGCAAGATTTAAATAGAAGCAAATTAAATTCAAATCTCCTCCACCATTCCATCGAGGCTGATATGAACCCAAGAAACAGGAGCAGGAGTAGGCCATCTGGCCAGTCGACCCTGCTCCACCATTCAATAAGATCATGGTTGATCTGGCCATGGACTCATCTCCACGAACCTGACTTTTCCCCATAACCCTTAATTCCCCTGCTCTGCAAAAATCGATCCAACCTTGTCTTCAATATATTTACTGGGGTAGCTTCCACTGCTTCATTGGGCAGAGATTTCCACAGATTCACCACCCTCTGAGAAAAGCAGTTTCTCCTCATCTCTGTCCTAAATCTACTCTCCTGAATCTTGAGGCCATGTCCCCTAGTTCTAGTCTCACCTATCAGTGGAAACAACTTTCCGGCCTCTACCTTATCTATCCCTTTCATAATTTTATATGTTTCTATAAGATCTCTTCTCATTCTTCTGAACTCCCGTCCCAGTCCCAGGCAACTCAATCTCTCCTCAAAATGTATTATTCCCCTCAACCCCATTCCCCTGCCTCCTCCTTGTATCTTTTGACACCCTTGCTATTTACAAGACTGGTGACCTCAGCCATTATCAATACTCTTCAGAGATTATCTGCCTGGCGTCAGTGGTCGCATAACCAGGACTTGTGATCTGCACCGGCTGCTCATATGACCATCCACCACCTGCTCCTGTGGCTTCATGTGACCTAGATCTGGGAGGGTGTGGGGGGGGGGGGGGCTAAGCAGGTGCTACACCCTGCCCAAGGGTGACCTGCAGGCTAGTGGAGGGAAGGAGTGCCTTACACCTCCTTTGGTAGGGACTTATCTCCACCCACCACCCGGAAGGCGGCAGTGGCAAATTACTTCTGAGGAAAAGTATGCCAAGAACAATCATGGTCAAGGACTGTGATTCTGTGAAATAAATTCCATAGATTCATCACCCTCTGCCAAAAGAAATTCCTTTTCATCTCTGTTCTAAAGGGAGGACCTTCTCTTCTGCGGCTGTGCCCACCATGTTCACTCTGTCGAGGCCTTTCACTATCTGACGGGTTTCAGTCAGATCCTCCCGTCTCAACTCTGGCGAGTACAGGCCCAGAGCAGAGCATTCCAATGCTTCTCACACGTTAACCCTTCCATCCCTGGGATCATCCCCGTGAACCTCCTCTCTAATATCAGCACATCCTTGCTCAGATAAAGCTCCCAAAATTGCTCACAATACTCCAAGTGAGGCCTCACCAGTGCCCTATAAAGCCTCATCATCACATCCTTGCTTTCGTATTCTAGTCCTCTCGAGATGAATGCCGACATCATATTTGCCTTCCTCCCCGATGACGTATCCAGCAACTTATCCTTTAGGTAATCCTGTGCGAGAACCCCCAAGTCCCTCTGTACAGCGGGTTTTTAAAATTTTCTCCATTTCGAAAATAGCCCATGCCTTTACTCCTTCTACCAAAGTGCATGTCTGTACACTTCCCGACACTGCATTCCATCTGTCACTTCTTTGTCCGTTCTCCTAATCTGTCCAAGTCCTCCCTGCTTCCTCAACACCACCGGCCCCCACTACCCATCTTTGTATCGTCCACAAACTTGGCCACAAACCCAGCAGTTCCGTCATCCAGGGATGAGAGCGGGAGAGGTGAGGGAAGGATCTGAACACACGGATTGCTTTTTTAAAAAATTAATCAAATCTGATCCTCATTTATCACCAAAGAAAATGAGACCAACTTGGATCAGTCTGTGCAAGGAAAGAAATTCAAACACAAGTGACATGAAAGGGAATGAAAAAGAAATTGCAGGGAACAAACTGTTTAAAACAGCCAGAAACACTGCAGCAGACCAGCATTCAAGATGGACAATGGTGGCAGACAGGATCTCATGAAAACCTGACATTCTCCTGCCATTAATCATTCGGCATCTATTCAGTCAAAAAGTTGGGACGAGGAATCAGACACAGTTTCTCATATGGAGAACAACAGATCTGACAACACACAAGGTGTACATTATGTGTGTGTGTATGAGAGAGAGACACACACACACAGAGCGAGGGAGGTTAAAAATTTGCAGAACACTGCAGTAATTTTACATATTGTACTGCACTGTAGCCACACAAAATAAAACAAGTTTCATGACATATATGAGTGACGATAAACCTGATTCTGATGTGAGTCTCCATTGTGGACTGAGAGTGGGAAGGGGGGGCAGGGAGAGGGGAATCATGGTTGGGAAAAGGGTGGGAGTGGGAAGCATCAGAGAGACATTCTGTAATGATCGGTAAACCAATTGTTTGGAATCAAATGACCTTGCCTGGTGTCTCAGGGCCGGGTGTGTCGGTACCCCCGCCAGACACACCATCTCTGCCACCTGTCCCCGCACCCCTACGGCGGTATTCCACACGCAAAATTCCCAACATCCCTTTGCTCCCGCCGGATTTAAAAGCACGCTCTCAGTGCACATTGACAAACACAGTACTGTGTGCAGAAGTCTTGGGCACCCCAACTATATACAGGCGCCCGAGATGTTTGCACAGACTGTAAACAGCAGAATTAAGCCATTCAGCCCATCGAGTCTGTTCTGGAAGAGGAGAGAAAACAGGGGTACAGTTGAGCAGTGATAGGATCAATGTTCAGGCTGTGATACAACAGAAGGGTGTACATTTCATAGTGTGCCCAACTTGCTGGAACACAGATGGAAAAATCATATAACTCCCATGAACGGCAAAATCCACCACGGTGGGGCAGAAAAATCTGTAGCAGTAAAATTATATCCCAACAACTGCCCAACACATTAACCAAAGAGAATAAATGAAATGTCCAAATCACTTCTACTGTTTTTGTGTGGGGGAGATAGGGGAAGGGGGGGTTGTGGATTGATGTTCAATCTGACGTTTCCCTGTGGACGATCAGTTAGTTTTTGTGTGAGGGAGGGATTGATGTTCAATCCGACGTTTCTGTGTGGTCAATCAGTTAGTTTTTTGTGAGGTGGAGGGGATTCGGCGGGGGGGGGGGGGGGCGGGGTTTAGGGTTTGATGTTCAATCTGACAGTTCCGTGTGGACAATCTGTTAGTTTTTTCTGTGAGAGAGGGGATTGGCGGGGCGTGGTTTAGGGTTTGAGATTTCTGTAATTCAACAAACCCCTCACATTCTTTCTCCTAGTTCGACAACCTCAGCTTCCAACAAACTCCCTTCTGCCCATGAATGGGCATTCTAGCCATGCCCAGGGTTTAGTCTCCCTACCCGATGTATTCAGCGAGAGGCACCCTCCTGTGTCAGTACATGTATCCATACAGCACTCTATTTCCTCACTATACCAGACACGCATTGCCTGAGTACTCACCTGGATTCAGTGGCCTTTCATCCTCTCGGCAGCCCAGCCACTTTCAACAACATGAACAACCTCAGCCTGTTTGGCAAGATGCCTCCAGTTTTGTTGTGGCTTCGTCGTGGCAAACTGCCTCTCCAATGCCATGATGAGTCGGACTGTGTTGCCCGTCATGCTGCCCTCCAGAAGAAAGGCAAACGGATCATGTTTCAGAGCAGCTAAAAGACGTTCTTATCTCTGCTCCCACCAGAGCCTCCTCACCCACGCTCCAGGGGTGGGCTGAAGGAGATACCCCTCGCCCAGCCGTCAACTTCAGGTACCTCAATAAACTCAGAACCACCAATGCATCTGAAAGCTGCCTCATGTGCTCCAGGGAGTGAAGAGGCAATGAATCTGAGCAAACCAAAGACCTCTTCTGCAGGTCTCCCTGGTTTTCAGTCACTTCGTTACCCACCGAAAAAACAGAATGGGGAGATCAAATACGAATGCAATGTGTGTTCGAAGCCCTTCGGTCCATCCATTTAACCTAAAAGTATGTATTTTGTCTACAATCTTTCTACTTGTAGGAACAGGCACAGGCTTGCACTCTCAACTCGGGCTACTCTTTGCACTGGAACTCTCATGTGCTACCTCACTGCTGCCAGGGGTGGGACATGCAGAAGCACATCACTACTTTGGTGAAGGGCATTGTTCCCTCCTTCCCTCCTCCAAGAAAGGGATTATTTGTGCCTGTTGCACCGCTGCCATTCCAACCCACCATTCCAGTGGGACTCAACTGTCAAACAGCTGGACATCAGCTCCAGTTGTGAGTCTTGACTGTCGGTGTGACAGGGGGTGGCTCGTCAAGAATCCTGTCAGGGCTCTCTCTCTCTCTCTCTCAGTCTTTTCTCCAGAGGGAGAGAGAACGATCAGAAAACTCGGGTCTGACGGGGAGATTTCTCTCTCTCTCTCGCTGATCTTTCGGCAGAATGAAACACTCCCTGAACGAGCTGTCCCGAGGCTCCTCAAAGGAGGATCTTCCAAAAGGGAGTTCGGGGGCTGCGACTGCCAGCCACGGGGAAGATGGACTGCGAGACGCCGCAAGACGCTTCCCAAACCGACACCGTAATTCTCTGCCATGCCCGTGAAGGCCGGGGCCAAGATGATGAGGCGAAGAGGTAACGACCAAATAAATGGCAGGCAATCCGGTATTGGGTGGGTGGGGTGCGTCCATTGCCGGTAGTGTTATCGGCGGTGGGAGGGTGTTTGTGGGTCGGTCCGCTCATCATCCAAGTCGGGTTCTTAAATTTAGCCTCAGAATACACGGTCGACCCTTGGGAGCAGAGATGAAGGAAAACATTTCCACCATGGACTAGATGGGCCGAAGGGCTCGCTTATGTACTGCAGTTCATAAGGAAGCGGGGTTTGGGGTTTGATGTTTAATCTGACGTTTCCATGTGGACGATCTGTTAGTTTTTGTATGAGGGAGGGGATTCGGGGGGGGCGGTGTTTGGGGTTTGATGTTCAATCTGACGTTTCCGTTTGGACAATCTGTTAGTTTTTGTGTGAGGGAGGGATTGGGTGGGGTTTGGGATTTGAGATTTGATGTTCAATCTCACGTTTCCATGTAAACGATCAGTTCCTTTTAGTATGAGGGAGGGGATTCGGGGGGGTTTGGGTTTGATGTTCAATCTGACGTTTCCATGTGCACGATCTGTTAGTTTATGTGTGAGGGAGGGGATTCGGGGGGTTTCAGATTTGATTTTCAATCTGATGTTTCTGTGTGGATGATATGTTAGTTTTTGTGTGAGGGAGGGAATTTCGGTGGGGGGGGTTGGGGTTGATGGTCAATATGACGTTTCCATGTGGACGATCTGTTAGTTTTTGTGTGAGGGAGGGGATTGGGGGAGGTTTGGGTTCGATGTTCAATACAACGTTTCCATGTTGACGATCTGTTAGTTTTTGTGTGAGGGAGCAACTGGGGGGGTTTGGGATTTGATGTTCAATCTCCCCGTTTCCGTGTGGACGATTTGTTAGTTTTTGTGTGAGGGAGGGATTTGGGGTTTGATGGTCAATCTGAGTTTCCCTGTGGATGATCTGTTAATTTTTGTGTGAGGGAGGGGATTGGATTTGATGTTCAATCTGACGTTTCCATGTGGACGATCTGTTAGTTTTTGTGTGAGGGAGGGATTCAGGGGGTGTTTGGGGTTCGATGTTCAATACGATGTTTCCCTGTGGATGATCTGTTAGTTTTTGTGTGAGGGAGGGGATTGTGGGGGTTTGGGGTTTGATGTTCAATCTGACGTTTCCGTGTGGACGATCTCTTAGTTTTTTTGTGAGTGTGGGGATTGGTGGGGGGCAGTTAGGGTTTGATGTTCACTCTGACGTTTCCGTGTGGACGATCCGTTAGTTTTTCTGTGAGAGATGAGATTGGGAGGGGGTTTGGGGTTTGATGTTTAACCTGAAGTTTCCATGTAGACTATCAGTCCGTTTTTGTGTGAGGGAGGGGTTTTGTTGTTTGATGGTCAATCTGAAGTTTCCCTGCGGATGATCTATTCGCTTTTGTGTGAGGGAGGGGATTGGGGTGGATTGGGATTTTATATACAATCTGACGTTTCTGCGCGGACAATTCTATCTCCTGTGATCAGAATTCCTATCTCCTTTACCACAGCATTGGAGAGGGATAGTCACAGACAAGTTAGGAAAACGTTTAATTGGAGTAAGGGGGAATATGAGGCTATCAGGCAGGAACTTGGAAGCAGAAATTGGGAACAGAGATTCTCAGGGAAATGTACGGTGAAGTGTGGCAAATGTTGAGGGGATTTTTGCG